>NC_090387.1:23936463-24236482 GCF_036365525.1 Heterodontus francisci | reverse complement strand
TGGTTTTGTCTCAAACTCAGTTTTCAGTAAAATGCCATTTCTGGAAAAATGATACAAGTGGAAATAATAGGACAGCCAGGTTGGAGTGTCGATCTATTTTTTTAAAATCTAGAAAGCTTAATTTATAGTTTACTCAGTTTTGCAGGAAGAGGAAACCAAGAAAGAGAGTGGGGGTGAAGGATGTCCTAAATAGTTAGAAAGAATCTAATTTGAAAATGACAGAAAATAATTGTCTTGATGTGAAGGTAAAAACACCGAATGAATTATTCATATAGAATTAAACATACTTTCAACATTATTAAACCACTTCTGAAATTCTTAAATTTGACAGCTAATGCTATGAACCAAATAATAAGACATAGAAAAATATGAAACTAAAAACTCACATGAGAATTGAAAGATATAAGGCTTTAGTTTCAGATTCTAGTTCAGACTGAATTTTGGGTGGTAGAAGTTCAAGGGGGTAATTTTAACGGCTATCATCAAGCAAGACTGATGTTTTGGGCAAGAGATGCAGAGGGAAAATGAGGAAGAACCTTTTACACAGCGGGCTGTAATGACCTGGAACTCGCTGCCCACAAGGCTGGTGGAAGCAGAGACAATCAATGCCTTCAAAATGAAATTGGATGGCCACTTGAAGGAAATAAACTTGCAGGGCTATGGGGATAAAATGGGGGAGTGGGACTGACTGGATAGCTCCATGGAGAACCAACATGGATTCGATGGGCTGAATGGCCTCCTTCTGTGTCGTAAATGATACTATGACTCTATGAGAAAAAAGTCATTAGCAAAATCGGCAAAGGTCAGCAAAAAGGGGCAGATACCTCCATTGCCAGATCTCTGCCCCATCTATGTTGCCCTGGGATTTCAAGGGCTTTTCCTTGGAGGTCCACATGTAGCAATGCGAATGAGGTGTGAGAGCAGGTTCCTGGCTTTCTGGCTCACTTTCCAGGATGGCTATTATGGGGCATCAACAAGAAGGATTGCACAAAAGCATGGTACTGTGGCCTGTCTCCCCAAACTTCCACCATTGTGTGGATCCTGACGATAGAAGAAAGACTTGAAGGTAGGTCTTTGTTGCCATTTCAACAGCTAATGGGCTATTATGGTGTAACCAGAAAGTCTTGATCTCAAGGCTTGTTGGGAAGCTTCTGATCAGCATACTTCTGAGAGACCTGCTGTTCCACTTAAGATGACTGGTGTAGGGTTCATAGAATCATAGAAAGTTTAAGATTGTGACTGGCGAAAAACGTTCCACCTAGTCTAATCCCACCTTCCAGCATTTGGTCCGTAGCCCTGCAGATTACAGCACTTGAGGTGCATATCCAGACTTCTTTTTAATGAGTTGAGGGTTTCTGCCTCAACTACCCTTTCAGGCAGTGAGTTCCAGATCCCCACCACCCTCTGGTGAAAAAACTTTTCATCATCTCCCCTCTAATCTTTCTACCAATCATTTTAAATCTATACCCCTTAGTCACTGACCTCTCTGCTAAGGTAAAGAGGCCCTTCACCTCGAATTTATCCAGGCCACTCAAAATTTTGTGCATTGCAATCAGATTTCCCCTCAGCCTTCTCTGTTCTAAGGAGAACAACCCCAACCTATCCAATCTTTCCTCATAGCTGCATTTTTCCCGTCTCGGCAACATCCTCGTAAATCTTCTTTGTACCCTCTCGAGTGCAAATACATCCTTTATGTAATGAGGTGACCAGAACTGCACACAGTACTCAAGTTGTGGCCTAACCAATGAGTTATACAATTCCAACATAACCTCCCTGCTCTTGTATTCTATACCTCGGCTAATAAAGGAAAGGATTCCATATGCCTCTTAACCACCTTATTGACCTGTGCTGCTACCTTCAGGGATCTGTGGACATTTACTTCAAGTTCCCTCACTTTCTCTACACCTTTCAGTATTTTCCCATTAATGGTGTATTCCTTTGCCTTGTTTGACCTCCCCAAATGCATGACCTTACATTTCTCCATGTCGAATTCCATTTGCCACTTTTCTGCCCATCTGACCAGACCATCAATATCTTCCTGCAGCCTACTGCTATCCTCCTCACGATCTACCGCATGGCCAATCTTTATGTCGTCTGCAAACGTCTTGATCATGCCCCCCACATTTATGTCCAAATTGTTAATATATACCACAAAAAGCAGGGGACCCAATACAAAGCCCTGTGGAATGCCACTGGAAACAGCCCTCCAGTTGAAAAAACACTCGTCAACAATTACCCTTTGTTTCCTGCCACTGAGTCAATTTTGTATTCACCTTGCTGCATTTCCTGGATCCCATGGGATTTTATTTTTCAACCAGTCTGCCATGTGGGACCTTGTCAAAAGCCTTGCCAAAATCCATGTAGACCTCATCAACTGCACTACCCTCAACTATCGTCCTTGTTACTTCTTCAAAACTTTCGATCAAGTTGGTCAGACATTATCTTCCCTTAACAAATCCATGCTGACTAGCCTTGATTAATCTGTGCCTTTCTAAGTGACAGTTTATCCTATCTCTTGGAATAGATTCCAATAATTTGCCCACTACTGAGGTTAGACTGACTGGCCTGAAATTATTCAGTCTATCCCTCGCTCCCTTTTTAAACAGAGGTACAACGTTAGCAGTTCTCCAATCTTCCGGCACCACACCTGTATCCAGTGAGGACTGGAAAATGATGGTCAGACCTTCCACTATTTGCTCTCTTGCTTCTCTCAATAGCCTGGGATACATTTCATCCGGTCCTGGTGATTTATCAACTTTCAAGGATGCTAATCTCATTAATACGTCCTCTCTCCCTATGTTGATCACATCCAATACTTCACACTCCCCCTCCTTAACTACAATATCTTCATAGTCTCCCTCTTTTGTGAAGACAAACACAAAGTATTCATTAAGAGCAATACCAACATCTTCCACCCCTACACATAGGTTACCTTTTTGGTCATTTATGGGCCCTACTCTCTCCTTAGTTATCCTCTTACTCTTACTGTATTGATAAAACATCTTTGGGTTCATCATGATCTTGCTTGTCAATATTATTTCATGCCCTCTCTTAGCTTCCCTAACTTCCTTTTTGATTTCAGCCCCCCACTTTATATACTCCTCTCAGCTTTCTGTTACATTGAGTTCTCAGTGTCGGGCATAAGTTTTCCTTTTCTGCCTTATCTTACTCTGTAAGCTCCTTGACATCCAAGTGTTGAAGTAGGGAATGGTGGGTGTCTCAGACTATGTTAACAGCCTGGGATAGGAAATCCAACACTCCTAGCCCTGGTTGGGTGCAGTGCACATTAGGCGTACTGCTCTTGTCCAGTGCCAGGACAGGGGGACCAGGAAGGTCTACCCCATAGAGTTTGTACTGCTGTACTAAACTAAACACGTTGTCTGCTGTGAAGGAGTAAAATCACTTCGCCAACTCTGTTACTAACATAGTCAATAATTATCATTCTTATGCAGATTTATGAAATAAATTCTGATCACCTGCTTATGCTTCATGCAGATACTCTTAAACATGATTTTCTTCCCCCCTTTTCATCCTGAATTATCAGGGGTGAAGGATGTTTGCTGATGTGCATAGAAGAAGGTATATAGTGGAGTTCCCCAGGGTCACTCCACTGCTTTTCTTGATCTAGATTAATGGCCTGGACTTGGGTTTACAGGGCACAATTTCAAAATTTGCAGATGACACAAAATTTGGAAGTATTGTGAACTGTGAGGAGGATAGTAATAAACTTCAAGATGACATAGACAGGCTGGTGGAATGGGCAGATTAAGTTTAATGCAGATAAGTGTGAAGTGACACAATGAGGAAAGGCAATATAAAATAAAGGATACAATTCTAAAGGGGGTGCAGGAGCAGAGGGACCTGGGGGATATATGTGCACAAATCATTGGAGGTGGCAGGGCAGTTTGAGAAAGCGGTTAATAAGGCATGCGGGATCCTAGGATTTATAAATAGAGGCAGAGAGTACAAAAGCAAGGATGTTTATGGTGAATCTTTATAAAGCACTAGTTAGGCCTCAACTGGAGCAATGTGTCCAATTTTGGGCACTACCCTTTAGGAACGATATGAAGGCATTGGAAAGGGTGCAGAAAAGAATTACAA
This sequence comes from Heterodontus francisci, assembly GCF_036365525.1. Lineage (NCBI taxonomy): Eukaryota > Metazoa > Chordata > Chondrichthyes > Heterodontiformes > Heterodontidae > Heterodontus > Heterodontus francisci. The sequence continues at coordinate 24,232,381 of NC_090387.1, read as the reverse complement.
GTGTGGTTCCAGGGATGAGAGATTTCAGTTACATGGTTAGATTGGAGAAGCTGGGGCTATTCTCCTTAAAGAGAAGGTTAAGAGAAGACTTGATAGAGGTGTTCAAAATCATGAGGGGTCTGGATAGAGTAGATAGGGAGAAACTGTTCCCATTGGCAGAAGCGTCAGGAACCAGAGAACACCAACTTAAGGTGATTGGCAAAAAAACCTGAGGCGACATGAGGAAAAATTTCTTCCTGCAGCGAGTGGTTAGGACCTGAAATGCACTGACTCAGAGTGTGGTGGTGGCTGTGTCCTAGGCCCAATCATCTTCAACTGCTTCATCAATGATTTTTCTTCCATTGTAAGGTCAGACGTGGGGATGTTCACTGATGATTGCACAAGTGTTCCGTTCAATTTACAACTCCTCAGATAATGAAGCAGTCCATACCCACATGCAGCAAGACCTAGGCAACATTCAGGATTTGGCTGATAAGTGGCAAGTTACATTTGTGCCACACAAGTGCTAGGCAATGACTATCTCCACTTTCCCTTGTCATGCAACGACAGTACTGTTATGTTTTCTCACATAATACAAACACACCAATCACACAGACAAGATTAGTGATATGAAGTTATATACAGCAATGCTAAGGAGGTAAGGTAACACGTCTTATCTCTGGAGCTGCTTCCAACAACTGCCTAGAGATGACGTGGGTCTGTACATTACATCCTGTCTGGTGATGGACAGCTGTTTTAGATACACCCCTTAAAGGAGTACCACAACAACTACCATTGCTGAATTCCCCCTCCAACAACATCCTGAGGATGACCATTAAAAAGAAGCTTCACTGGATCAGTCACATAAATACTGGGGCTACAAGATCAGCTCAGCAGCTGGGAACTCTGCAGCAAGTGATTCATTTCCTGACTCCCTGGAGCCTGACCACCAACTACAAGGCAAAGGCCAGAGTGTGATGGAATACTCTCCACTTGCCTGGATGAGTGCAGCTCCAATAACACTCACGAAGACCAACATCATCCAAGACAAAGCAACTTGTTTGATTGAAATCCAATCCGCCGCCTTGAACATTGAGTCACACCACCATAGGCTCATCCTGGCTGCAGTGTGTGCCATGTACAAGATGCTGTGCAGCAACTCATCAAGGCTTCTTCAACAGCACCTCCTCAATCCACGACTTCTACCACCTAGAAGGACAAGGGCGGCATGCGCATGAGAACACCAACAACTCCAAGTTCCTCTCCAAGTCATGCAAAATTCTGACTTGAAAATAAATCACTGTTCTTTTATCGTTGCTGGGCCAGGTCCCTGAACTTCCTCCCTAATAGCACTGTGGGAGTACCTTCACCACACAGACCGCAACTGTTCAAGAAGGCAGCTCACCATAATCTTTAGAAGGGCAATTAGGGATGGGCAATAAAAACTGGCCTTGCCAATGATGCCCACATACTATAAATGAATCATAAAAAAACTCCTTTCCATGATTTGTTCTACTCTTCCAGATGCTCCATGGTTATGCCTCACTGGATAGCCAAGTTGTGCAGCATGCAATAAATTACAATGAATCTGGAGTCTTTGCCAGGTTATATTATGGCAAGTCTCCCAGTCTGTCAAGGAATCCAAAGAGCTCCTTCAACAAGCTTATTGTTTGTTTTACTGTAATTCTAGCAGCTACATGCACCGCGTTATACGTGCACAGTGAACTTGTTATGGAGATGGCATGTGCCAAGAGTCAAGAGGATAGCCTTGGTTGCCTAGCAGTCAATCTTGCATCTATAGTTCTGGATCAAAATAGGGGTGTAGTGGATTAACCTTGTAATATCTGATTATTGCCTGTGAATTGGGCTTTAGCCAGCATGATCCTGTGATGATGGTTAACAGATTCTCACTGCATGTCAATGGACTGGTTGTCCTTGCACTCCATTGATATGTAGCTGTTATGTATGGAAGCCTGTAGAACCATAATCTCAGTGATACCTTGCACTTTAGGAAAGCCCGCTATTTGGAAGAAGGGTAATGCCCTGTCTTACTGTTGCCACTTATCCAGGGAAAATGTGCTGTAGCAAACAAAGGATCAATCTCCAGCTTGATCTGTCTCTGTATGCAGATTGTCTGATGTAGCTGGTATCTCTGTCAGATCCTGGAATGAACCTAAGATGTAAAGGTTAAGCATCATGTGACCTTGATAGCTATTGGCAATGCTATGCCACTGGTACAGTTTGGATAGTGTCAGGCTCCAGTAACAGCACCAACTTGATCACCTCTTCTGTGAATCATAATTTTTCTGATAAATCTAGTTAAGTGAATCTCTGGAGGTATATCTGAATACTAACGTAATGAAGGGTAAGGCTTGTCTACCTGTGATGCAACCTCACTTGCCCACCGTTCCTCCTTTGCTCTTCTTCCTCCTCCAAAATATGTCGGTAGACAGGCATTCACATTCCAATATCTATGCTCTTAGTCTAGTTATTATGCAGAAAAATGAAAATGACAGTGCCAAAACCATTAGCACAAATACTTATGAAGCAAGGTGGGTCTAAATCCTCCTTTCCTCCCAAACACCAACATACTGCAGCCTTCAAAAATGTATCTCGAATAGAATTATTCCCATCTAAGTTTGCAATGCTTAACAACCATGGATGCTGGTCATCAACACTGAACACATTCTCAGCATGCAAAAGAGGAATGGTTTGGCTCTTTATTATCATTTATTCACATATAATTGTTATACAGAAATTAAACTTCTGTCTTTTTCAGCTGGAGTGTCCTGCAGTCATGCCTGCCCAACTGAAAATGCAAAACGTAAAGTGGGTGAAGATACAAGTGCAATCACTGTCCTGCTTTCTGGATCCCACTGTTGTGCTGATACCACCTCAATTGTCAGGACCGATTGAATATACATCCCTGTTATCTTAGGCTTTGGAGAGTAAAGTGTTTTGTTAAAATAAAGATGAAATCAAAACGTAATAAATTTCTTCCCAGACATTCAAAATCTCTTCTGACCACATCAAATAAAGATTTATTGTAAATAGAAATGTTACATGTAGATGTTTGGTACTAAAAAAAATTTATATCCCCTGACTGTAATAATTTCCATTTGTAATATTGCTATAAGGCTCCATTGAGGGTAGTCAAGGAGAAACAACTAACAGTTAGAGACAATAAAGTACTTTAGATGCAGAATAAAAGAATCCTGGACAACATGAGTTACAATATATCTAAAATTGACCAAATATATAATATTTGTATCTAAAACCACTTTGTTTTTAATTCGTTATGGGACGTGGGCATCACAGGCAAGGCCGGAATTTATTGCTCAACCCTAATTGTACTTCAGGAGGTGGTGGTGAGCCACCTTCTTGAACTACTGCAGTCCATGTGGTGTAGATACACTCATCGAGGTGCTAGTATGGAGTTCTGGAATTTTGATCAAGCAACGATGAAGCAACAGCGAGATATTTCCAATCAAGATGTGTGTGACTTGGAGGGGAACTGCAGGTGGTGGCATTCCAGTGCATCTGCTACTCTTGTCCTTCTATGCGGCAGAGTTCACAGGTTTGGAAGGAGCTGTCGGAGGAGCCTTGATGAGTTGCTGCAGTGCATCTTGTGAATGGTACATACTGCAGTGATGGGGCAGGGAGTGAATGTTGGTGGTGAATGGTGTGCCAATCAAGCAGGATGCTTTGTCCTGGATGGTGCTGAGTGTCCTGTGTGTTGTTGGAGCAGTATTCATTCAGGCAAGTGAAGAGCATTCCATCATACTCCTGACTTGTGCTTTGTTGATGGCAGAAAGGCTTTGAGGAGTCAAGAGGTGAATTACTTGCTGCAGAATACCCAGCCCTCTAACCTGCTCTTGTAGCTACAGTATTTCTGTGGCTGATCCAGTTAATGGCCACTGGTGGCCCCAGGATGTCGATAGTTGGGGATTCAGCGATGGTAATGCCGTTGAATGGCAAGGGGAGATGGTTAGATACTCTCTCATTGGTGATGGTCATTGCCTGGCACTTTTTTGGCACGAATGTGAGATGCCACTTATCAACCCAAGTCTGAATGTTGTTCAGTTCTTGCTGCATGCAGGCATGGACTACTTCATTATCTGATGAGTTGCAAATTGAATTGAACACTGTGCAATCCTGAGCAAACATCCCTATTTCTGAGCTTTTGATGGAGAGCAGGTCATTGATGAAATAGCTGTAGGTGATTCGTTTTAAGACACTACCCTGATGAACTCCTGCAGCAACATCCTGGGGTTGAGATGATTGGCCTCCAATAACCACATCCATCTTCCTTTGTGCTAGATATTTTCCCCGATTCCCATTGACTTCAATTTTACTCGGGCTCCTTGATGCCATACTCAGTGAAATGCTGCCTTGATGTAAGGGCTAGTCACTCTCACCACACCTCCGGAATTCAGATCTTTTGTCCATGCTTGGACCAAGGCTGTAATGAGGTCTGGAGCTGAGTGGTCCTGTCATAACCCAAACTGAGCATCGGTAAGTAGGTTATTGGTGACTAATTGATGATATTGGTTGACAACAATAATTGAGAGAAGACTGACAGGGCAATAATTAGCCAGAACAATTATTCAGGGCCATTTCACCCATATCCTTGCAATACTGGACACTGTATCACTACTTACTGTGTAACAGCAGATTGGCACTAAGGAGACCAGCAAAACCCCTCCTCATGGGTCTCTCTATCTAATCTTAAAGCCCATTGAAGATAAAGGAGTGAGTTCATTTTAAAATAGAAATGAAAGTCTGATTATTGACAAAAGATGCCAAGACAGGTCTTCGGACCTCTGCAAACATTCCTGGGTTTGTCACATGCTCCCTGAAAGATAGCAGTGCTGCAAATTCATCCTTGCCTACTGCATAGATGTAAGTAGTGGGCTCCAAACTAGACCTTATCCATTGTCATAGGTTGCCCCTGTCTCCAATGGCTTGTGCCAATGATCTTGATTTGGAAAGCACACTTCTTTCAAACAATAGATACATGAGGACATGATCCTTGGGACCATCAGAGGAAATGCGAGTGAGCCCTCAGGACAGAAACTTTCTGCTGCTTTCTTTCCACTGTATCATCTGGTACGTCTGCTTCTAACTCAGTAAAGACTCTCCAAACTAGATATACTTGAAACAATATTTTCATTCATAGGAGTGGGTAATGCTGGATGTTGTGAGGTGCTAGGCATTTCCTGCTGACTGAATTCGCCAAAAATGTCTTGTTTGCTTCAGGAACTCTTTGTATATATTAGAATGAGGCTGCCCCCAGTGGTTAGGGTCAGTAATCAACTAATGAGGTATGTGTAAAGGCTGCTATTTTTGTCAAGTCCCTGCTTGGACTGAAACATCCACACCAGCATCTTAACAAAGATCCTGGATGCACAATTCATATCCACAGCGCTGCCAGAGAGGGCGCTACAGAAGCACTGGCAGATTATTCTGGTCTGACCTGCGTGGCACACCATATTGAATGGACACTCACCCAGGCATCTCCTTGCAAGTGCCAGAAGCAGCTGAAGTGGACCTATCACGACGTGACTCAGCCCTACCTACTGATGTGATGCCCAAACTTCCAAATCTGAACTATACAGGTAGAATTCACTGATCACTCACCAAAGATCAAGAGTTAAGCTGCAAGATGGGCCCAGCTATGATGAAGGGCTACTTAAAAGTCCAGGCACCCAACTTGCAGATAAGGTAATTTTGATTAACTTCAAAGTCTGCAGAACTACTTTGGAGTGCTTTTAGAACTGTTGTGGTGAGTTGCTGAATTTGTTAGGTATTATTGCTTCTTCCTCATAGGGAGGGCAGAGGATTTGGTGACCTATACACAAAGGCTGCAACAGGTATGTGGGCAGCAGTGACAGTGCTCTGGGTCCACAGCACAACAGGGAGATAGACCAGTGGCTGTGGTGAGGAGAAGCTCAACAGCAACAACAACAACTTGTATTTATATAGTGCCTTTAACATAATCTTCTTCTTTGGCCTTCTTGTCTCGGGAGACAATGGGTAAGCGCCTGGAGGTGGTCAGTGGTTTGTGGAGCATATTTAACATAATAAGACCTCCGAAATGCTTCACAGGAAATAAGTACATATAAACATACGAATTAGGAGCAGGACTAGGTCACTCAGCCCCTCGAGCCTGCTCCACACTTCATTAAGTTCATGACTGAACGGATTACTCCACATTCTCACCTACCTCCCCCCTTATCAAGAATCTATCTACCTCTGCCTTAAAAATATTTAAAGACTCTGCTTCCACCGCCTTTTGAGGAACAGAGTTCCAAAGACTCACGAGCTCTGAGAGAAAAAATTTCTCCTCATTTCTGTCTTAAATGGGTGACCCTTAATTTTTAAACAGTGACCCCTAGTTCTAGATTCTCTCACAAGGGGAAACATCCTTTCCACATATTCCCTGTCAAGACCCCTCAGGATCTTATATGTTTCAATCAAGTCACCTCTTACTCTTCTAAATTCCAGCGATACAAGCCTATCCTGTCCAATCTTTCCTCATAAGACTGCCCTCCCATTCCAGGTATTAGTCTAGTAAACCTTCTCTGAACTGCTTCCAACGCATTTACATCCTTCCTTAAATAAGGAGACCAATACTGTACACAGTACTCCAGATGTGGTCTCACCAATGTCCTGTATAGCTGAAGCATAACCTCCCTACTTTTGTATTCAATTCTCCTCGTGATAAACGATAACATTCTATTAGCTTTCCAATTATGTGCTGTACCTGCATACTTACCTTTTGTGATTCATGCACTAGGACACCCAGATCCCTCTGCATCTCAGAGCTCTGCAATCTCTCACCATTTAGATAATATGCTTCTTTTTTACTCTTCCTGCCAAAATGGACAATTTCACTTTTTTCCACATTATACTCCATTTGCCATGTCTTTACCCACTCAATTACTCTATCTATCTCCCTTTGTAGCTCCCTTAAGTCCTCTTCACAAGTTACTTTCCTACGTATCTTTGTGTCATCAGTAAATTTAACAACTATACCTTTGGTCCCTTCATCTAAGCCATTTATATAAATTGTAAAAAGTTGAGGCCCCAGCACAGATCCCTGTGGCACACCACTCATTACACCTTGCCAACCAGAAAATGACCCATTTATGCCTACTCTCTGTTTCCTGTTAGCCAGCTAATCTTCTATCCCTGCCAATATGTTACCCCCTATACCATGAGCTTTTATTTTTGGCAATAACCTTTGGTGTGGCACCTTATCAAATGCCTTCTGGAAATCTAATTACAATACATCCACCGGTTCCCCTTCACCCACAGCACATGTAACTCCCTCAAAGAACTCCAGTAAAAACTGGTTAAATATGATTTCCATTTCATTGATATTTTATAAAAATTAAAATTTTTAAATTTGGCACCGAGCCACATAAGGCGATAATGGGGCAGATGGCCAAAAGCTTGGCAGCTTCTAAGGAGCATCTTAAAGGAGGAAAGAGAGATTGAGAGGTTTAGGAGGGAATTCCAAAACTTAGGGCCTCAGTCATTGAGCACAGGGGTGATAGGTGAACAGGACTTGGTGTGAATAAGAACATGGCAACAGAGTTTTGGATAACTTCAATTTTATTGAGGGTAGAATGTGGAAGGCCAGCTGGGACTGCATTGGAATAGACATATCTAGAGATAACAAAGGCAGGGATGAGGATTTCAGCAGTAAATGAGCTGAGGCAGCAGTGCAGTTGTGCAGTTGAGCAATGCTACAGAGGTAAAAATAGGCGAGCTTAGTGATGGTGCATGTATGTGATTGGAAGCTGATCCCAGGTCAAATATGACACCAAGGTTGTGAGCAGTCTGGTTCAGGCTCGGATATTTACCAGGGAGAGGAATGGAGTCGGTATCTAGGGAACGGAGTTTATAGCGAAATCCAAAGTCAATAGCTTGGGTCTTCCCAATATTTAATTGGATGAAATTTCTGCTCATCTAGTACTAGATGTCAGATAAGCAGTCTGATAATTTTTCAACAATGAAGGAGTTGAGAAAGGTGGTGGTGAGGTAGACCTGGATGGCGTCAGTGTACATGTGTAAACTAACAGTGTGTTTTCAGATGATATCTCTGAGGGGCAACATGTAGATGAAAAATATGAGGGGGCCAAGGATAGATCCTTGGGGGACACCAGAGGTAACAGTGTAGGAGGGAGAAGAGGAGCCATTACAGGTAATAGTCTGGCTATGATTAAATAGATAAGAATAGAATCAAGTGAATGCAGTCCCACCCAGCTGGAGTAGGAGTGGGTAGGAGTGGCCAAGCACAGAAGCCACCACATTGCAAGCAGCACTAAGTGGGGCACTGTGGTGTCTTCCTACTGTCGCAGTGAACTGTTTTCCTGTCCGTACACAATATAAGAATGACAGGTTACAGCCCATGTCTGGGACTCCTTTTATTGCAGCCGTGACAGGAGAAGTGGTTTGAGTTGGTGAATGATGTTATGGATCCTCTATGGTGAAGGCAAAGCCTTTGGGCAGATAAATATTCGTATGGCTGGGGAAGCAGTGAGAGTTCGATGTCGAGGATAGCAATTCATTCAGCTGATGCAGTGAGAATGGTTGTCATGCCACCAGGAATGGATCTCTCAGGGAAAGAGTTCAGTATGTGGGGAATGGTCTGACTTGGATGGACGCAGTCACATTTGTGGAGCAAGTGGCCACATCTTCCCTGGCCCATCCTTAAGCGGTTGAGGGTTGTCCAGATTTTCCGTGGGAGGTTGAAACCTGGGACTTTATCACTTGGATCAGTTGCCAGGCTGCATTTGGCAATGTTAGTAGTCAACCAGGAGGTGTGCCATCGAGAGGTGGGGCTGTCGTCAGTTTGTAGGGTGTGAAGCCCCATTAGGGGCTATGAGATTTTAGTTGACTGCATGGGTTCTTTTTGAGGTCCAGTGTCCTTTTTGAGGTCCTGTGTCAATGGGAGTACTTTTTTAGCTGTCAGCCGGTGTGTTCTTTGAGCAGAATGTTTTCCCTGCAGACATCAGGCTGTTCAATGTGTGCTATCTGAGCAGATGTCCTTCCATCACTGGCAGTAAGTGATGTCACAGTCCTGTGAAATATTGTGGTGCACCTTTTAAGACTGTAAAAAGAACAGTGCACCTTTAAGAACTCTCCAAAGGCACAGTGAGCCAGGGAGCATTCTGGTTGCCAAGCGACAGCCACAGAGCGAGAGAGAACATGAGATTCAATGTTGCAGTTTTGACTTTTAAAATTAGCTGAGCAGCAATCAGTTGAGAGGTCTATGAGACAATTTAAACTGAAAGAAGAAAAGTTGTGTTATTTCTCTCTCAAAATTCTACAAAGCTTCAAGCCGAATTAAATCCATAAAAAATAAGGAAAAAAGCTTTTTTCTTTCACAACAAATTATTAATATCTACTGTGTTCATCATTGGGAAAAAAGAAGAGTTTAATACTACAACAGCTGATGTGTTGAACCCCTATCTTTGGAAGGACCTTCTGTTTTCATCAGACCTTGGAAGACTGCAAGTGAACTTTGACTGTGTTGTATTGGAAGACCATTCATCAGGAACGTAATTTGCAAAGACTTTATTTTTTTCTATTTTCTCATTCAGCTAATTTAAAACCGAGTATATGTAAGCGAATGCAAGAGTTAGATTTTTAAATAAGAAGTTATAAGGTCTTTAGATATTGGTCTATCTTAGTAGTGTTGAAGATTTTTAGATTTTCTTAAATAAATAGTTAATTTGTTGATATCTAAAGATACCTGGTTTAGTTTGCTTCATTCAGGGATTACTAGATTGTTCAATTTGGCTGCTTTTTTTCATAGATTTAGAAAGCTTAAAGAAATATGATGCGACCTGTAGAGTGATGGGACTGAATTGACAGTGCATTGCTCCTACCGTGATCAGAATTATATATATTCATTAGGGGCTTTGTCCTGAGTGTTTGTAACATATTTTAAATTGAGGGCTCATCTGCAGTTGAATCATATTTAATTAGGTGGCTCATATCTTGGATCAGAAACAGACTAATTTGGAGAGCTCACATTTGGAATCATATTAATTACCCACCTCTGGGATAACATGCAAATTGAGGTCTTGCGTCCGGCATCATATTAATTGCTCTCGCGTCTGGGATCATATCTGTTGGAAACTCAATTGTTGGGATCTAAATCTAACGGCAATTATGAAGATATAAAAGGAACCAGGTCTCTTATATAATAAGATACAGTCTATACCATAGTAATGGCATTAGCAGTTGCAGCAGAGTCTTTGGGAAAGCAAAATGTCTCCCTCAGTGATTTGATAACTTTAACTAAAATAAATTAAAAGAATTGATGGCAAAATTGGGGGTAGAATTGAAATTAGGTGCCAAAAAAGCAGAGATATTTGACATAATAACCTGACATCTGGGATTAGAAGAAGAAGAAGAAGAAGGGCAACACGAGGAACAAAAAGGTCATAAGTCAAAGAGTGATAAAGTGGTATTGGCTAGAAATTCAGTTAGAAATGTAAAAATCTTGAGGCTGAAAAAGAAAATGAAATAGCAATAAGAAAACTTGAACTTCAGAAAGAAAGTGAAAGAGAAAAGAGGGAATTTAGGCTAAAAGAGATAGAACTAAGACAAAAAGGTAATCTTGAATCCAGGGAAAATTCGGGTCAGGAAGAATCTGAATTTAGCTCAGGATCCAGCAAAAAGCTGTTTAAATTTATTCAAGCTCTTCCTAAATTCGAGAAAAGGGATGTAGATGCATTTTTCATATCTTTTGAAAAAATAGCCAAACAGATGAAATGGCCGAAGGAAAGTTGGACACAGCTAATATAAAGCAGGTTGGTAGGCAGAGCACATGAAGTTTATGCCATGCTTCCTGAAAAGGCTTCTGCAGATTACGAGATGTCAAAAATGGCTATTCTCGCTACATATGAGCCAGTCCCTGAAGCTTACCATCAGAAGTTTTGGAACTTACGGAGATTGGCTGGACAGATATATGTAGGATTTGAGAGGGTGAAGCAAATTAATTTTGACTGTTAGATGCAGGCATTGAAGATGGAAACCACATATGAGAACCTTTGGGAGTTGATTCGCCCAGAAGAGTTTAAAAACTCCATTCCTTCAGTAGTGAGAACTCATATAGTAAACCTGAAAGTTTTGAAAGCTCAGCAAGCAGCAGAAATTGCTAATGATTTTGAGCTTGTGAATAAGCCAACACCTTTTGTCCGTCACCCCCTTAACCCCAAGAAGGATAGAAAGTGGGAGAGTGAAAGGAAGGCAAGTAGCCGGGGACAAGAAGGAACAGCTGGGAATGCCCCAGGATCACCCCCTCAGGTCAGAAAGGAAGATGCTGAGGGTAGAAGTGAGGTTCACAAGCTGAAGTGTTATCATTGTCACAAAAAGGATCATCTTTGTTCAGAATGCTGAAAATTGTGAGGTAAACCCATAGGACTTGTTGGGGTACACAAAGCTAGTGCAGAGGAAAAGATTCTGACTGAGACTGTAGTAGACCAGGCTATAGCTTTAATGACAGTTGTAAAACCAGATACTAAACCTAAAAGGAGTGTAGAGGTTAAGAATAAAATACCAAAAAGTTATAATGAATTTTTGTCAAAGAGGAAAGTAACTCCATATCCTGTAAGTCAGGCAGGAAAACCTATCATTATACTCAGGGATACAGAAGCAACCCAAACACTCTTGCTGGGGAAAGATATGGCATTTCCACCAGAGATCACCTTGAACGGTTAAGTTTTAGTTAATGGAATTGGCGGGGAGTATCTACCAATACCTTTATATAAAGTATGCCTAGAGAGTGACGTAATATCTGGGATTGTAACTGTAGGACTTTGTCCACAGTTTGCCAGTAGAGGAAATTGACCTACTGCTAGGAAATGCTTTGGCTGGATCAAAAGTACCAGTTTCTCCGATAATTACAGAGGAACCAAGTGAAATTAAGGAAATGGAGCAATTACTGCAACAAGTTCCGGGAATATTTCCTGCGTGTGTAGTCACCCAAGCATTGAATAAACAGGATGCATTGACAGAGGTAAAAGGGGCACCACAAACAGATAGCCAAGTATCTGAAACCTTATTTGGGATTTAGATAATCCAAATGAGATGTTTAACAGATCTTCTCTCGTTGCAGCTCAGCAAGCTGATCCAGAGATATAACCGAATGGCACAGAGGGCTCTGACAGAAGCTAAGGCAAAAGGAGTTCTGGAAAGCTCATATATGGCAAACAGGGTTTTGAGGAGGAAATGGAGATTGCCTCATCGACCTGCAGACAAAGACTGGGCAGTTGTTGAACAGATAGTGATACCACCTAAAATCGCCAAGGATTATTAAGGTTAGCACATGACATTACTTTTGCAGGACATAGAGGAATTCAGAAAGCCAAATCATACATAAGTCAACATTATTACTGGCCAGGTCTTACAAAGGATGTGAGACAATTTTATAGGACATGCCATACGTGTCAAATGGTGTGAAAACCACAACCTACCATAAAACCGGCACCACTGGTTCCCATACCAGTGATTGAGTATCCATTTAGCTGGGTATTGGTAGACTGTGCAGGACCCTTGCCAAAAACAAGAGCGAGACATCAATACATTCTTACTATCATAGATATGGCTACTCAATTTCCAGAGGCCATTCCTTTGAGGACAATTACTGCTCGAATAGTAGTAGAAAAGTTAACCCAATTCTTTATGAAATATGGGTTACCATTTGAAGTTCAATCAGATCAAGGTTCTAATTTCATGTCTTGGATATTTCAAGAAGACACGGGCAATTTGGGGATTAGACAGTTGAAATCTTCAGCATATCACCTACAGTCACAGGGAGCTTTAGAGAGATACCACCAAACTCTCAAAACAATGATTAGAACATACTGTCACAAATATCCACATGATTGGGATAAAGGACTAGACTTTCTTTGGTTTGTCACCAGAGACTCATGGGATGAGTCTACAGGCTTCAGTCCTTTTGAATTGGTTTACAGACCTGAAGTAAGAGGTCTTCTAAATGGATAAAAGACAGATTCTTGGAACAAAAGAATGAATCTTCGATATTGGACTATGTATCTGTGTTCCACGAAAGGCTCGTGAAAGCTTGCAGTGTAGCTTAGGAACACTTTAAAGCATCCCAAGCCAATATGAAGAAATGTGCAGACAAGAAGGCAAAAGCCTGTGATTTTCAACCAGGGGATGAAGTATTGGTGGTGTTACTGTTGCAGGGAGAACCATTAAAAGCATGGTTCAGTGGCCCATATAGAGTGATCAACAGAGTGGGTAAGGTAGATTAAGGTGGGTAAGGAATGTTCCGAAGAAGGGTCACTGACCCGAAACGTTAACTCTGCTTCTCTTTCCACAGATGCTGCCAGACCTGCTGAGTGATTCCAGCATTTCTTGTTTTTATTTAAGGTAGATTACTTGACTGACGTCCCTGATCACTGGAAGAAGAACCAGTTGTGTCACATCAATATGCTCAAACAATATTACTGCAGGGAGCAGGATAAGCCAGTACAGGGACTGTTGGGAAGGAAAATGATAGTGAGGATGAGGCAGAAGCAGGCCAAGGAAATTGTCAGATTGAACCTCCAACTATCAGATTAGCGAATACAGAATGGCTAGGAAAATTAGACCACATACTTTTGCACTTAAAGACAAAACAACATGAAGACCTAATCAGGCTTTTCACAATGTTTAAAAAAGTTTGTAGAGATAATCTGGAATGTACAACCTTAGCCACACATAATGTGGATACAGGGGGAACCATTCCTTTAAAACAACATCCTTGCCACTTAGGTACAGGCAGACAGGCCCAAGTGGAAGCAGAGGTCCAATGGATGCTGGAGGGCAGTTTTGTTGAACCTAGTCAGGGCAGCTGGAATTCGCAGATGGTCTTAATGCCTAAACCTGGTGGGTCAGCTCAAATTTGCATAGATTATAGAAAAGTAACTGCGGTAACGAAGGCAGACTCCTACCCAAATTCTCATTGAGAAGACTGTGTGGACAGAGTGGGCAGCACCATGTGTCTTAAAGAGACAAATGTGTTGGAGGTATACTGTCACATTCCTTTGACACCCCAAGATAAGGAAAAATCATCTTCTGTTACACCGGACAGGTTTTTTCAGTATCATGTCATGCCACACAGATTAAGGAGAACTTGAGAAACCTCTCAGAGAATAGTGAACCCAGTAATGGCCAGTGTTCCTAGCTGTGAGTTCACCTGGCTAAGATGATGGACAGTAGGGACACTTAGAAGGAAAACACAAAACAATTGGGAGACTATGTTTTAAAGGTTGAAATGAGCTAATTGGGAGAACCTTGGTAAAATTTAAAGCCAAAAATGTTTTGATGGAACCTATTGCTGTAGTTTTAGCATTTTTGAGAATTGCATGCATATTGCGGGGAAAAATAATGTTATCGCCGATGCTTTGTCACGGATTTGACCATTGTATAAAGAAAATGCTGTAAATTATTAGTAGAGTAAATGGTGCATAAATGTGGGAAAAAATGTTAGTGTTTTTTCAATTTCTATTTTTTGCATTGTAATGAAATGCATTTCGGGAATGACGTTTCATTTCACCAGGGGTGGAGATGTCAAGGTCCTGTGTTTACTTTTCTCTCTCCTCGGAAATACTGTGGTGCACATTTAAGACTGTAAAAAGAACAGTGCACCTTTAAGAACTCTCCACAGGCACAGTGATCCAGGCTGCATTCTGGTTGCCAAGTAACAGCCACACAGAGAGAGAGAGAGAGGACACGAGAATCAATGTTGCAGTTTTAACTTTTAAGATTAGCTGAGCAGCAGTCAGTTGAGAGTTCTCTGAGACAATTTAAACTGAAGGAAGAAAAGCTGTATTATTTCTCTCTCAAAATTTTTAAATTAGAAGTTATAAGTTCTTTAGGTATTCGTCTATCTTAATGTTTAAGATTTTTAGTTTTTTTAAAAATAAATAGTTAATTTGTTGATATCTAAAGATACCTGATTTGGTTCACTTCATTCAGAGGTTACGAGATTGTTCAATTTGGCTGCTTTTATTCTTCAATTTGGAAAGCTTAAAGAAAGATGATGTACCCTGTGGAGTAAATTGACAGTGCGTTGCTTCCATCACGATCAGAATTATAAATATTGATTTGGGGCTTTATCCTGAGTGGTTGTAACAAGTTCCAGACTGTGTCTTCCATGCATGCGTTAGCACAGGTATCTCAGACTCCCTTCTGTGCCATGCAGCTCAACCTGGGTCAGAGGGGCTCTGTAAAAGTTCCCTGAATCAGCAGATCCCTGACATTCGTGGCGTCCTCATGAGCCCTTTACACCCCAAGCTGTGCCCAGCCATCTTGTCATGCAGCAGGGGCACCTCTCTGTTCTGTGTCATCTTCCTCTGTCTCTTCTTCCTCCTCCTCTCTCACTTGCATCTCCTGCTCTTCCCCCGATGAGTTGTCTCTTTCCAGGACCTCACCATCCTCAAGGTGCACACCTCCCTGGAGGGCCATGTTGTGGAGAATACAGCAAAGTACCAGAATTACCAAAATGAGCAGGTGGCTCCCATAGGGGGCTGAGGATCCATCCACGCACTCTGGGGGTTGGAGTGAAGATCTGAGGTAACCTGGACTGGTGGAGGATGAAGGAGTCATAGCAGCTGCCAGGAAATTGTACACATATGCACACATGTGAGATCAGGGAGTGGAAGCCCTTCCTGTTGATGGATCTTTCATTGGCCAGTCATTCGGAGTCTGACCTGGTCACTGACCTGAAATGTTAACTTTGCTTCTCTCTCCACAGATGCTGCCAGGCTTACTGAGTATTTTTCAACACTTTTTGTTTTTAATTCGGTGCCTTGATGGCTACATGGGTGCAATTGATGATGCCCTGCGCCTGGGGGAAATCCAGTGATGGTGGTGAAATCCAATGCCGTCTATGCCTGCGAGGCCGCATCTGTTGTAAAATGAATGAACAGTCCAGCTCTAGCAAAGGAGGCATCAGTAACCTGTGAGATGCAGTGGTATGCTGCCACTTGCTAGATGCCACCAAGGTCTGCAGCTAATCTTTGGAAGGAATCAGAAGCAAAGAAGTTCAAGGCCACAATGACTCTGATGGCTACTGCAGGGCATGGTGACCAGTGCTGTGAGGTGCAAGGTCTACGGCTGCAAGATCTTCAGTGACAAGGTCGCCGATGGCTGTGACCATCTGCCTGGAGAGACACAGTGTCCTGCGGTACTGGGTCTCGGTCATCTCCAGGTATCTTTGTCTTCCTTCTTTGACCTGTGCTGTGGGTATGGCCTCTGTGTCCTTCCTGTCCCTCTTTCTTCTCCTATGCTGTCCTGCAGCTCAGGAGCCTGCCCTTCTGGCAGGCAGTGTTACCCCTCATTTCCACTGGGCCTAAAATCTGACAGTCATGCCCCTATTGCCAGCTGGAGCCTTCTTTCTGGGAAGGTGGCTGCCCAACTGTCCTTGGTAGCCTTGAGACCTACTCTTTTGCCCCCATGATGCCAGTGGGTGCTGACCTCCTGAGTGCCCAATCACCTTGTCACCTGCTCTACGCCAAGGGCACCCCCTTTCCAAGAGTTTAGTCCCCCTTTGCCCTGCCAGGGTGATGCCCAGGGGGAACCATGACTGGCTCCCCACTTTGTACCCGCCTTCCCACAGCTGATCTGTTTTAAAAGGCTCATGCTACCTGTATGCCTCTTTAAAAATTAGAATTTCCAAGACTTAGAAGCTCAAAACAAGCTTTTCAACTGTCTTAATTGGCTTCAATTGGAGGAAGAACCGTATTCCTGTCCCGGCCTCCTCCTGCGCTGCTCATGATTGCTAGTGCCGGGATCAGCACCTTGCAATTGACACAACACTAGGCGCTAGTATTTCTGGGGCTCCCCCCCCCCCCACCGCCCCCCACCCCGTTCCCATCTTCACGTTGCCCCGAAAATTCAGCCCCTGTGTGTTAGTGAACTAGATACAAGCTCAGTTCGAATATGTCAACTGTTTAAATATTGCTTAAGGAATCACAGGAAGGCAAATTATTATACATCTACTCTCTGCAATTTGGTAACAATTCTTTGTTCGCTATATTAATCCTTTTGTTAGTGGAATGATGGGTTCATGTACTGTACTAATATTTTTCCAAATAATATTATTTCTCATTTCTGTCCTTTTGAAAAATGTATTTAGTAATTTCTAACTTGAAACATTTGTAAATTGAGACAAATGATTACACTCTGAGCTTTGAGTGTCAAATGAATTCCAACCCTATAATTTTAATCAGCTTAAACCTGAAGGTATGTTGAATACACAGCAGTGGAGAGCAGAGAGCATTTCTACTCTGTCACAGCTGTATAAACAATATTTCAACAGTCACTGCTCTTAATACAATTGGTGGGGCTTCTCTGCTCCTGAACATTTTGACAATTACTTTGCCATTGCCTTGTATGTCTCCAGAGCCTTTGACAGAGTTTGTAACTGTGCACATCTAAACAAGCCACCATTATGTGTCAGCCACTGGTAATGTGTTCATGACTGCTTTGTTTCCTCTCAAATTGTTCCATCTGTACTGTAGTCAATGGCAACCTCTTTGACTCTTTTGACATCAACTTGGGGATTTCCCAAGTCACTGTTCTCACTTTCTTCCGTCTCCATATCAATGATCTCCTACAACCCTTTCCAGCTGAGTATCAGCTTGACTCAGTTAGTAATACACTTACTCTGCATTAAACGACTGTGGGCTCCCACACCCTTACTGCACGTAACAATTACTTTCCTTCCAGTGCAATAATTCAGTCATTACATCTTCTGCTTGCAGGACAATTTATTGGTCCTGAGGGCGAACTCACATTCACTCTCATTGAAGATCCGAAGGATTATATCCTCATGTATTCACTGTTTAGCTTGCATTGGATAAATCCCTGTTATTTGATTTGCTACAGGATTCTCTTAGTGATGAACAATTCCAGGATACACTAATGTGCTCTATCATGCAAGGATCTTAGTTCCAGATCCATTATTCCTCTTGAGTTAATGATCAAAGTTCTGTTGGAAACAGCTGATCAAGTAACAGGAAATAAAAACAAAGTACAGCTGTCACTAGGTTACAGTTATATTTTGGGACAGCTGAAAGCAAAGTACTCGTTTCTCAGTAGAAAATTAAGCATGACATTTGGACAGGTGCTTGAGGTTAGATTAAAAATTGACTTAAAAGCATCATAGTTTCACAAAGAGATGCCAGCAAATCAGGATGTTCAACGGTTCCGATGAAAGGTCATCGGCCTGAAACGTTGGCCCCAATATTTATGGGGTGGTGGGGTGGGAGCAGGAGGGGAGGAGTTCTGGATGGGAAACCCGGAAGCACAGGTTCCCCAGCTATCCTGATTATATTAACTGTAGGATGTCTTTTAATTACCTTCTGTAGGTTTCCCACCTGACAGCCAGTCTGTCAGGCAGAAAAGCCTGTGACATCAGGCCACAGCTGAAGAGCAGAGAGCAGGTAGGGAGGGAGGGTGTGATCATGTGAGGGGATGGGAACAAGAACGTGGTTGGGGAAGAAATCACAAGGGGGTGGGACGAGTTTGTGATTGGGAGTGCAGATCGTGTTTGAAGGGTGAGAGATCTTGGAGTCGGAGGGACAGAATGTGGAGGTGGAAGGAGATCACTGGGAGAAGATTGGGAAGAGTCGGCGGCCGTGGAGCTGAAAGCAAGTAAGCTTATTGGGCCTGGAGGAATCGTGCTTGTTCCTCCTGGCCCACATGTAGTGCTGTAAATGGCCTTATGGCCTTACCGTATGGCCTCCTTTTACCTTTTAGATTTCCTGAGGCCCAGGAAACCAGGCCAAATTGGGTTAAAAGTAAAAAGCATGTTAGCATGACAGTACACAGCCTCCTTAAAAGCTCTTAACAACCAACCTGCCTCCTGACAGCAAATTGCTTCGCTATCCCCTGACCAGTGTCCATTAAAATGTGAAGTGGGCGGGTTGATGGTGGTTCGGGATTGTGTTTAAAATTTTTCAAATTTTAACTTCTTGCCCAAACCAAACTCATCCATTTTCGGGGATTAAAATTAGTCCGGTTAAATCTGTTTCTCTCTCCACAGGTGCCACCTGCCCTGTTACTGAATGTTTCCATGAGTCTTTAAAGGTAAATATTTCAGATACAACTCTTCAAGGGAACCATTCTGATAAGATGTTATACCCAAAACAATAATCTGTCTTATTTCTGTACAGGTACTAATTGAGCTGCTATTGTTATGACTAGGTGATGCAGGGGTCTATAGCTCTCCTCTCAGTCATAACAGGGTTTAATTTTTAAAATGCTGTGCTTTTAGCTTCCCCTCAGTGAGTCCTTGCTCAGTGCTCTCTAATTGTAACTGCAAAGAAATCAACCAGACAAGTTTTCTCAGATTTAAACAAGAAAGGTATAAGTTTATTAACCTTAAAACTCTAACTCAGTTAAAACTACTAAGAATACGTGATGCGACCATGGTAGCATGCATATGTGATAAACACACACATGCAAATAGAGACAGAGGAAGAGAAAGAATTAAGGTTTTAAGTAATAGCTGGAATTCAGTTACTGGTTCTGGGTTGGATGTAAAGTCTTTGATTGAAGTTAAGTCTTGCAGTTCTCATTGGGGCCCAGTGCACACTTTCAAACTTGTTTAGCTGTTACCAGAAGGCTGCAGGAGTCTGCTGTGTTGAGGCTTGAGTTACTTCCGTGGGTCCCTGGAACATAGCATGAGAGAGAGAGACAGAGAGAGGGAGCGCTCGCTTCTTGAAGTTCAATTGTCGTCTCTTCCAAAAACTGTTCTGTGAGCATAATTCAATTAACTCCAGGTTAGCCAGCAGGTTAGTCATGTGACTAGTTTTTTTCTTGAGACAGCCTTGCCCGCAAGGTTTGTGGATTCCTCACAGCTTACCAGACACTCTCAGTGGAGGGTGCAATGCTGGCTCTTACACATTCAATGACCCTCAACGTCTCTTGATCATCACTATTGAAAAAACCCATCTGTCAAATTGGATCAGGGAGTTCTCCCATTGTCTCTCCATGCAACCGTCCTTTAAAATGCAAATGTGCAGCCATGTTTTCAGCCACTGTTCTGAGGTCTTTTTAAACAAGTTATTTCAATGTCCAGTAAGCGTTCAAATTATAATATTTCAGATGACAAAATTAATATGTCTCATTTTGGCAGGTGTGGTTTCCATCACACTATGCACTCCGAGCATTTTCTGTTTTTCTTTCAATATACATGCACTGTACAGGGGAACATAAGGATAGTCATAGTGCACAGTTGCATCTTTAAAAGAAGACAGGCAGTATACCACGACCTCTTCCTTTAATTCATGCATTATCTTATGATGATGGCCATGCACAAACATCCCATAAAACAAATGTCAAAGTGACAGATGAGGGAAAAATAAAATCCAGATACAGTCCACTGTATCAGAGCTACCAATTTCTGTTAAACTATTTTTTTGCTCTAATCTGACCCAGAACTGATTATGTTAGCAAGGGGAATTAATGCAAAGCACATCCTATAACCTAGAAGTGTTTGATGATTTATCACAGTTGTGGTAGTTCTACAAAAGGCAGAACGATTGCTATATATAAAGCAACAATTTACCTGTAAAAATACTGACGATCTAGATTGTATTTATGAGCAAACATTATCTCAGCCTTTAAAATCAAGCACAATAAAAAAAGTCGATTCCATCTATAGACTGGTTCTAAAGAGAGCGACTTGGCTTTACAAAGAAGGAACTGGCCTGTAAGAAACAGGTTGCAAAATACTTGGGCTCACTCCGCTATCAGGTTTCTTTACATTGGGTGATAACAGTCCATTCGAATGGGGCAGGGGTGGTGTTGATGGGAATGTGGTTTGGGCTGCAATACAGATCAGATGGCTCCCATTTCTGTCTGTCCCAAGACCTGTAATCCAGGTCCATTCCAGCACTGGGATTGCTAGGTATTAGAGAGGCCAAAGCTGAGGAAATTGCAGTCGTGGAATCCCCTCCCTTCAATCTGTCCTAGCACCCTCAACCACCCCCTTCCCATCCTCCCTCCCCCCACTGAGCCCGCATCTCGGGGCCTTGTTTGGATCAGGTGGAGGTTCCACCCCAACAAGATCCTGACAGGAGTTCAGAACATGTGCTGGGACTTGGTGTGTCCAAGTCTTGGTGGATTTTACGGATCCATGCTGTATTCCTGACCAACATATGCCAGGAGCATGTAAAAAAACTACATTTTGATATCCTGGCAAATGTATGCCAATGAACCAGACAAATTTGCAACATCCTCCTTTAACTCTTCGCCAAGGAATAATCTGAGGTTCACCTCCCAGTTTAGATCTAGGGAAGATTGATGCCTGATTCACCTCATTGAACCTAGCTTGGATCAAAATGAATTTCATTTACAAACCCTTGATTAGGTTACCCAAAAGCTGCTGAGTGAGTGAACCAACTCTTTCTTGGCAAATCATCAAGGAAGAAACCAGACAAGAAGTCGTGCATTAAGCAATATTTATTGGTTACAAATCACAACTTAGAGTTAAAGTTGGGTACATGAATGCTTAATAGATATACATAAATATAATCACAGCTACCTAGCAAATGATTAATGAACAGAGTTACATAAGAAAATAACTAGCAAAGGTTACACAGGTAATTCAGTGTGTCATTGTAAATCAGCACTAATGAATGCTGTCTGTTAACTACAGCAGTGACCAGAATCTGAGGTTATAAATTGGTGAGATTACTTTAAGAGTAATTCCTTAGGTAGCTAACAGTTTAACAGATTTGCATAGCCAAACTATCAAATAACTCAAGCCTACATGTGTAGTTAACAGCCTTCAGAGCTTACACAAACTCATTCTCAGATGCAGGTGTTAGCTTCTGAAATGTTGATTCAATGAAGCCATTCATGTGCATATATATAATTCCTGCTTGTGTCAAAGGGTTAATGAGTTTGTTACATTAGGAGAGAAAAGAATTTCACACGTAGGAGTTAATGTGTTCATTGCCACTGTCACACAATTTTCAACACACTTCTGTACTGCCAGAAATGTAAAGATCAATTCTGTGTGACATCTATTTTTGTCACAGTTGCATCCTGTTCATATGTCACCTAATGCAAAAATAAACAAGGATGAAACTACACACTTCAGACTTCCCAACAAAGTTCTACTGTTTGCTTCAGGCCATGTACAGATTCACCTCTAGTTCCAGGAATGCACAAGCATCAATAGGACTGGTGGGGATGAAAAGCTTAAAATCATAAATGATTCAAGTAGCTTATGCATTGTGATAACTCTTCCTGTCTTATTGAGCAAAATGGCAACAATCCTAATAAAAGATCAGCTCATGCCACGCCATCTTTCAATGTATTTCTGTGGTAAATATTATGACAAGTCAAAAAGTGACAGTGCGCCTTAGACAGGTTTCTTAAATGTTGATTCTACCATTAGCAACTCTCAAAGCACAGCCCCTACCATTTTCATTTAAGAAAAAAATTTCAAAATGGAAGAACACTGTCTAAATTGCCTCATTAATCCCGTTATGCTGAGGAACATCAGGTGTTCAATTTTACCCACCTGACCTGTTCCTCCCCCCTCTCCATTTTCCAGGCACTGCATGGGGACAGACACAGTCAGTTCACTAACACAAAAGCAAAATACTGTGGATGCTGGAAATCTGAAATGAAAACAGGAGATTGTTGAACTCAATGTTAGATCCCCTTCCCACGGCACCTTCCTATGCAAGAACAGGAGATGCAACACCTGTTCTTTCACCTCCTCCCTTTCCACTGTCCAGGACCCCAAGCACACCTTCCAGGTGAAACACCGATTTACTTGTACCTCTTCTAATTTAACATACTGTATTCGCTGCTCACGATGCAGTCATCTACAATAGGGAGACCAAACGCAGATTAGGTGATCGATTTGCAGAACACCTCCCTTCAGTCTGCACGCGTGACCCTGAGCCTCCCATCGCTTCCTATTTTAATTTTCCATCCCACTCCCACTCTGACATCTTTGTCCTCTGACTCCTACATGGTTCCAATGAAGCTTAAGAGAAGCTCAAGAAACAGCACCTCATCTTTTGATTAGGCAATTTACAACTTTCTGGACTAAACGTTGAGTTCAATCATTTCAGATCATAACCACTACTCCCATTTTTTTTGGACAGCATGTAGTGTGAATGATTTTCTTTGTTCCATTTGCACCACCTCTAGAGCCATTTTTTGTTTCTTTACCTGTCCTATTACCACCCCCTTTTGCCTTGTGCCATCATCCCTTTTGTCATTTAATCACTCCTGCCTTTTTCCCTATCACAGATCTTCCCTTTTGTTCTCTCCTCCCCTTGTCCCTTTCCGCATCTCTGTACATCTTGAACTTTCTCCAGTTTTAACGAAAGATCATTGACATGAAACATTGGGGGCTTAATTGGATACTCCCCGAAACTGGGGCAAGGATTGCGATCACTCAGCACCCTTTCAAATGTTGCAGGCAGCACGCATGCTTTATGCTGCCTGTGAATTATAATGATTGCAACGTGCAGTCCAGCGGTATACAGATCGTTGAGTGGCTACACGCCTCAGCAGGGAGCCCACATTTGTGCAAGGCTAGAACCACTTAAAGCTAGCCTGCACTACTTAATGCCAGACTGTACCTCTTAAAGGCCAGGTACATTCTGGCTGCAGCAGCACCTGGAACAGCTTAAAGAAGAGTTAAAGACCAGGAGGAATGGCTCAACAGGCTAGACAGTGTGTCCAAGATGCCACACTGGAGGTCTTGTTTCAGGAGGTGGACAGGAGGAGAAAGGTTCTCTTCCCTCAGGGATGCATGATGCCCTTCATGAATGTACTGAGAAGGCAGTGGGAGCAGATGTTTATGGCAATCAATGCAGCAGTCTAACCCCGAGGACCTGGATGCAGTGACAAAAGAAGGTTAATGACCTCACAATCGTGTTCAAGAAAACAAGAAATAGGAACAGCAGTAGACCATGTGGCCCATCAAGCCTGCTCCGCCATTCAATACAATCATGGCTGCTCTTGGGCTTCAATTCCATTTTCCTGCCCGTTCCCCCTATCCCTTGGTTCCCTGTGAGACCAAAAATCTATCTATCCCAGCCTTAAGTGTATTCAATGATGGAGCATCCACAACCCTCTGGGGTAGAGAATTCCAAAGATTCACAACCCTTTGAGTGTAGTAATTTCTCCTCATCTCAGCCCTGAATGATTGGCCCCTTTTCCTGAGACTATGTCCCTATATTCTAGATTCCCTGACCAGCGGGAACAATCTCCTGGCTTCTACCCTATCAAGCCCTTTCAGAATCTTGTATGCCTCAATTAGATCGCCTCTCATTCTTCTAAACGCTAGAGAATATAGGCCCAATTTACTCAGCCTCTCATCATAGGACAACCCCCTCATCTCAGGGACCAATTTAGTAAATCTTTGTTGCACTGCCACCAGCGCAAGTATATCTTTTCTTAAATGTGGAGATCAAAACTGCACACAGTATTCCAGGTGCAGTCTCACCAAAGTCCTGTACAATTTTAGTAAGACTTTTTTTATTCCTGTATTCCAATCCCCATGCAATAAAGGCCAACATGCCATTTGCCTTCCTAATAGCCTGCTGCACCCGCATGTTAACTTTGTGCATTCCTTGTACAAGTACCCCCAAGTCTCTCTGAACATCAACACTTAACAATTTCACACCTTTAAAAAAAATTCTGATTTTCTATTTTTACGACCAAACTGAACAACTTCACACTTCCCTACATTATAGCCCATTTGCCATCTAGTTGCCCTTTCACTTAGCCTGTCTATATCTCTTTGTAGCCTCTCTATTTCATCCCCGCAGCTTCCCTTTCCACCGAACTTTGTATCATCAGCAAACTTAGATATATTACTCTGTCTCTTCACTGTCACTGGGTCAAAATCCTGGAACTCCCTTCCTAACAGCACTGTGGATATACCTACCCCAAATGGACTGCAGAAGTTCAAGAAGGCAGCTCACCACCACCTTCTCAAGGGCAATTAGGGATGGGCAATAAATGCTGGCCTGGCCAGCGTCACCCACATCCCATGAATGAATAAAAAAAAAGCCACCAATCTTTCAACAGAGGATGACATATATACAAATGCCTGACAGTTTGCAGCACTCATACACTGGATGGATGTTTCCAGAGTATGAGTCATAGCTCGCAGAGTCTCTGGCAACTCCGCCAGATCTCCATGCACCGCATGCTGCACCTGCAACATCTCCCGCCGAATGGCTGTAATCAGAGGCTTATCATCAGTTTGCAGCTCTGCACTGGCCTGGCATCCCACACTCCTCCGAGTATGTGAGGCATCAGCCGGTTCTGGCTCTGGTGGCTGGCCCGGCAACTGTGTTGTCCTCACACCTGTATGGTTGAGCCACAGACACGCTTCCTGGCCGTTGCTGTGTTTAACCTGTTGGGAAAATCATATTGATCAGTTTGATCAGCAATCCAGACTTAAGTACATGTTATTGACTGCATTTTGGTCACATCTGTGTGAATCAACTTTAGAGAGCACACTTCAGTGCATTAGTCAATCACCACACCCCTGTCCCTCCACCGCCCCACCCCCCCTCCCCCCGCCATACACTCTTACACCACATTCTGAGTCACTCAGTCTCATGGCCAGGTCCACCGGCCTCGCCATCTGCAATGGTGCATCCTCCTTCCTCCCCTGCTATCATCAAAGCATCCTCCTCCATTCTAGTCAGGTATGCTTGATTGGCCACGTCACCACCAGTCTGGGACCTCTCTCGGGCATTATGTGCCCTCTTGTCCTATTTAAACAATAATACTTAGTTTAGACATATTAGTTGGCATCTCACGCACTCACCCATAGGGGTTGATGTTTCATTTCATTGATGTGCCAGTGCAGTGCCCAACTTGAACACTTCTGCATCACCGTGCATCTCAGACTTGCCCCTTTTGCGTCCCAATGCAAGGCAGCAGCCAAGCAATGATCATAGCGGGCTTCCACCTTGCAGCACGAGCACTCATAGACCCTCCCTTGACACATTAACAATGAGATGAATGAGGAATGTCCCTTACCCGGGCAGAGCGAAGCAAGTCATTGAGGCGCTTGCGGCACTGGAGCCATGTCCGCCTTACAACGCCGCAGCTGCTGACCTCCTCCGCGACCTCCAGCCAGGCCCTCTTGGTCACTTGGGAGGGTCGCCTTCTGCCATCTGGATTGAAGAGGACCTCCCGCATCTCCTCAACTGCCTGGAGGAGGACCTGCAGTGATTCCTCCGAAAATCGGGGGGGGGGGGCCGTGCGGAAACTTCTCCCCTCCATCACTGTTGATTGTTCTGCAGCTTTTATATGTATCGTTCTTCCTGCTCCTGGACACTGCCAGTCCTCCATCTCTCCTTGAAGGTGTAGAGCCTTGTTATCCTCCTGTACTACTCCCACCGCTATCTTCCTCTGATGCCAGGTAAGAACTAACTGGTCCATTTCATTGTTGTAATTCCTTTTAAAGGGCTTACAGCAGCCTTTCTCGGATGTGGCCCTGCCCTCAACGCTGTTCGTCATCCAGCCAGCACGTGCCCTTTCAATTCACAAATACACCACGGGGCAGCTAATTGACTGCCCCACGTGTGATGCCAGTGGCCAGGAGACACGGAGCGGGATCGGAGCCCTCATCCACTTCAGCCTCATTGCCCCGGAGCCACCGAGAGTGGCAAAATTCTGGCCCATATCTCCAAAACTACTGCCATTACAGAGCCAACCTTTTTGGCCATTAATTCTGTTTCTCTCTCCACAGATGCTGCCTGACCTATTGGGTATTTCCAGCACTTTCTGTTTTTATTACGATGTTTCACTATTATACTTCTAGTTCCTGACTCAGAGTTCAAAAGAACTGTTGCCTATACTGTCTTCAAAAAAAGAAATTTAGCAGGAAAAGATCACAGGAAATGCCTTCAAGCAGGAAAGGTTAAAATGTTGACGAATAAATTGAAAATCTACTGCTCCTTTATATTTCCCTTTATTGGGGTAACTATATTTTCTCTTGATGAAAGCAGTGAGTTGTATAGTCTGTTACCAATGTAATTGATTATATACATCTCTGACTGTCGAAGGTGAATTGTGTGTTCTATGATCACTCTGCCAACAACCCTAGGTGCAAAACCTCATGATGCTAAGGAATGATTGCTGAAAAATTGTATTTGATGAATGTGTCACGAGCTGACACTTTTTTCTAAGCTGGTGAGAATTTTTCAATGAATTGCATCCTATTCATTTGCACATTATTCATCAAATGTCAGAAAGACTTTAGATCATATAACTGTAAGCTGATACCTAAGCAAACTAATATTGTATTCCGATGAAGGGTCACTGACCCGAAATGTTAACTCTGCTTCTCTTTCCACAGATGCTGCCAGACCTGCTGAGTGATTCCAGCATTTCTTGTTTTTATTTCAGATTTCCAGCATCCGCAGTATTTTGCTTTTATTACAATATTGTATTCTGGTTCCTGCCATTTATGAAGTCCTTTGTTCAACCTTAAATACAAGTTCATACTGGTGAGAGGATTAACCATATTTTATTCTGTTTATCCATACTCTAAGCCTAAGTAAGCAGATACAATTCTCCTGGCTATGTACTTCAACACATACGCCTGCTCCATCAATAGGAGTGCTCACTTCAAAGATGGTGAGAGACTCAATTCCTGCCTAGATTGTCAGAACAGCTTCTAAATGGGATGAACTTTGTTAGCTGTTGATTGGGTGACTGATAGCATGTTGTGCTGGTTGATAATTCCGTTTAGAGTGGAGAATCTGGCTTCAGTGTTTTTCATGCAACAAATGAAAACGGTCATGCCCCATAGCTGTGCTGCAAAATAATTTTCTGGAGATATAAAGGGGCCTTAAAATGTAAAATGCCTGCACTCAGAAAAAATGATGCTTCTGCTTGCCAGCTTAAAACTATTGCCAAAATACATTTTCTTTTTGCTAATTTAAAGTGTGAGATGTATGAGGTGCAGTTTGGGAGAGATCAGCAACAGAAAAGCAATGAAGTAGGTTTGCATGGGTGATCACAATGACAGATGTGGATTTTCATTTCTGACGTGAACCTATTAAGAGGGTAATGAAGACAAAAGCTTGCATGCCAAAAAACTGAAGTGCACCCTTGATCTAGAGCTTTCTGCTCCGTCACTATAAAATTCATTACATTGTGAAATATCATTAATAAATAATGTGACAATTCAGTTGTTGATTCCAATTATTTGTCAGCATTTGGTAGATGCAAAACACTTCGATAAATGAGAAAGAATACAGAACACTACATACATTGATTTAATGGAATTTGTTGAATATCATGCCCTAAACTACTTTGTGCATAGCTAAGCAAGCTACTGGTTTTTTTTTTAATTGAGTCCCATGGCCTTGCCCACAGTTCTTGAAGAATGGGCCCCAGGAAAGACCAGAGCTCCAGGAAGGAATGAAAGGACCAATATGATAAGAAAAACCAGTCACAAAAAGTTCTAAACGTGGGGCCAGGGAAATTCCTTGAAACTGCCTATCCAGCCTTACTTCATTGGAAGAAGAACGGAAAAGCCATTTACGACTTGGAGCAGAATTACTTCAAACTGGGGCACTTCTTACCTTAGTAGCTGTTCTTTCTTTCTTTTGGGCCTCCTTATCTCGAGAGACAATGGATACGCGCCTGGAGGTGGTCAGTGGTTTGTGAAGCAGCGCCTGGAGTGGCTATAAAGGCCAATTCTGGAGTGACAGGCTCTTCCACAGGTGCTGCAGAGAAATTTGTTTGTTGGGGCTGTTACACAGTTGGCTCTCCCCTTGCGCCTCTGTCTTTTTTCCTGCCGACTACTAAGTCTCTTCGACTCGCCACAATTTAGCCCTGTCTTTATGGCTGCCCGCCAGCTCTGGCGAATGCTGGCAACTGACTCCCACGACTTGTGATCAATGTCACACGATTTCATGTCGCGTTTGCAGACGTCTTTATAACGGAGACATGGACGGCCGGTGGGTCTGATACCAGTGGCGAGCTCGCTGTACAATGTGTCTTTGGGGATCCTGCCATCTTCCATGCGGCTCACATGGCCAAGCCATCTCAAGCGCCGCTGACTCAGTAGTGTGTATAAGCTGGGGGTGTTGGCCGCTTCAAGGACTTCTGTGTTGGAGATATAGTCCTGCCACCTGATGCCAAGCATTCTCCGAAGGCAGCGAAGATGGAATGAATTGAGACGTCGCTCTTGGCTGGCATACGTTGTCCAGGCCTCGCTGCCGTAGAGCAAGGTACTGAGGACACAGGCCTGATACACTCGGACTTTTGTGTTCCGTGTCAGTGCGCCATTTTCCCACACTCTCTTGGCCAGTCTGGACATAGCAGTGGAAGCCTTACCCATGCGCTTGTTGATTTCTGCATCTAGAGACAGGTTACTGGTGATAGTTGAGCCTAGGTAGGTGAACTCTTGAACCACTTTCAGAGCGTGGTCGCCAATATTGATGGATGGAGCATTTCTGACATCCTGCCCCATGATGTTCGTTTTCTTGAGGCTGATGGTTAGGCCAAATTCATTGCAGGCAGACGCAAACCTGTCGATGAGACTCTGCAGGCATTCTTCAGTGTGAGATGTTAAAGCAGCATCGTCAGCAAAGAGGAGTTCTCTGATGAGGACTTTCCGTACTTTGGACTTCGCTCTTAGACGGGCAAGGTTGAACAACCTGCCCCCTGATCTTGTGTGGAGGAAAATTCCTTCTTCAGAGGATTTGAACGCATGTGAAAGCAGCAGGGAGAAGAAAATCCCAAAAAGTGTGGGTGCGAGAACACAGCCCTGTTTCACACCACTCAGGATAGGAAAGGGCTCTGATGAGGAGCCACCATGTTGAATTGTGCCTTTCATATTGTCATGGAATGAGGTGATGATACTTAGTAGGTTTGGTGGACATCCGATCTTTTCTAGTAGTCTGAAGAGACCACGTCTGCTGACGAGGTCAAAGGCTTTGGTGAGATCAATGAAAGCAATGTAGAGGGGCATCTGTTGTTCACGGCATTTCTCCTGTATCTGACGAAGGGAGAACAGCATGTCAATAGTCGATCTCTCTGCACGAAAGCCACACTGTGCCTCAGGGTAGACGCGCTCGGCCAGCTTCTGGAGCCTGTTCAGAGCGACTCGAGCAAAGACTTTCCCCACTATGCTGAGCAGGGAGATTCCACGGTAGTTGTTGCAGTCACCGCGGTCACCTTTGTTTTTATAGAGGGTGATGATGTTGGCATCGCGCATGTCCTGGGGTACTGCTCCCTCGTCCCAGCACAGGCATAGCAGTTCATGTAGTGCTGAGTGTATAGCAGGCTTGGCACTCTTGATTATTTCAGGGGTAATGCTATCCTTCCCAGGGGCTTTTCCGCTGGCTAGGGAATCAATGGCATCACTGAGTTCCGATTTGGTTGGCTGTATGTCCAGCTCATCCATGACTGGTAGAGGCTGGGCTGCATTGAGGGCAGTCTCAGTGACAGCATTCTCCCTGGAGTACAGTTCTAGGTAGTGCTCAACCCAGCGGTCCATCTGTTTGCGTTGGTCAGTGATTATGTCCCCCGATTTAGATTTGAGGGGGGTGATCTTCTTGATGGTTGGCCCAAGAGCTCTCTTCATGCCATCATACATTCCTCTGATGTTTCCGGTGTCTGAGGCCAGCTGAATATGACTGCATAGGTGTTGCCAGTAGTCGTTTGCGCAACGCCTAGCTGTTCTTTGTGCAGTACTTCTGGCTGCTTTAAGTGCTACGGATGTTAAATCGCTGGGGGCTTTCTTGTAGTTCAAAAGTGCAATGCGCTTAGCGGCTATGACAGGTTCCAGCTCTTCATTATGAGATTGAAACCAGTCTGCATTTCTCTTCGCACTTTTGCCGTAGGTGGTCAAAGCTGACTCATAGATGGCGTCTCTGATGTGGGCCCACTTGGTCTCAGCATCCCCTGTGGGAGTGTTTTGAAGGGCTGTTACAAGTGAATTTAGAAATTTTTGTAACAGCTGTGGGTGAGAAATTCTGCTCGTGTTGATGCGCGGGTGGCCCTTCTGCTTGGAATGATGCAACTTCTTTGGTCTGAGTCTAACCTTGCTGCACACCAGGGAGTGGTCGGTGTCGCAGTCCGCACTGTGGAAGCTGCGTGTGATTTGAACACTGTTTAAGGCGGCTCGCCTTGTGACAATGAGGTCTAGCTGGTGCCAACGACGTGATCTTGGGTGCCTCCATGAAACCTGGTGACAGGGTTTAGTGTGAAAGAACGAGTTGGTGATGCAGAGGTTATGATAGGTACACAACTCAAGCAGTCTCTGCCCGTTCTCATTCATCCTTCCAACGCCATAGCGCCCAAGGCAGGAGGGCCATGAGTCATGGTCGGCCCCAACCCTGGCATTAAAGTCCCCCAGCAGGAATAGGTGTTCGGTGTTGGGGATGCTGCTAATGATGTTATGGAGTTGTTCATAGAACTGGTCTTTAGCTTCAGGTGCGGAGCAGAGTGTTGGAGCATAGATGCTGAGTAGGTGTACTGGACCAGAGGTGGTGAGCAGTCGGATGGACAGTATGCGTTCCGAGCCATTTGAGGGAGGCTCTATCATGCTGAGCAAGGAGTTTCTGATGGCGAAGCCCACTCCATGCTGTCTTGGTTCTTCAGGATCCCTGCCCTGCCAGAAGAAGGTGTAGTCTTGCTCTGCTAGAGAGCCACTCGCGGGGAGGCGAGTCTCCTGAAGTGCTGCAATGTCCACATTGAATCTACTGAGCTCGTTGTTAATGATGGCGGTCTTCCGAGAATCGTTGATTTGTGTAAGGTCTTCCGACAGGCCAGGACACATAGTTCTGACGTTCCAGCTTGCAAAGCGAAGGGCTGGTACCTTCTTTCCTTTTTTCATGTTGTTTGGTGCGGTGTATCAGTCCACCTTTCGGGCAATGACCCTGAGCTCCAAGCACCCATTGAAGCAGGCAGACTGTGGCGGGACAGAACCTTATTGACCGGGGGCTGCCCGGTTTGAGGCGGGCGGTAGCTGTCCAGTGAGGTGCAATGACCTCTCCCACCGACAAAGGCAACCCGTGGCGCCCAGTTTCTACGCCAATTTATCTGGACTTATAACCCGTAACTGCTGCCTTCCGTGTTGTTTTAGTCGCTGTGAGGCAACTATGGAGTGACCTCTCCATGGCGCATGCCTGGGCAAATTTATGGGGGTTGAGAGTTGCCCAGTCGTCAAAACCCCCCTCTCGGCCTTTCCGGTGGGGTCCAAAGGAGTGCAAGACACGACGTTTGGCACCAGTATGGCTGCAGGAACTGCCGGAAACATGCCAAGGGTGACACATGACCGCCTACGGGGTTCCGCTCCGGATTTTCTGTTAGGGTTTACTCCCTTAGCCTTGGTCTCTCCCGAGACGCCCACAAGGCAGTGGGGTTGTTGGGGCCCCTACACAGGTGTAGGATGGTGCCGGTGGGAGGAGGGGATGCAAGGGGGAGGGGTAGAGGGAGGGGGTGGGGGGGGGGGTGGAAGGGGGGTAAAGGGGGAGGGGTAGAGGGAGGGGGTGGAATCTGGTGCAGGTAATAAGCCATTTCCTCAGTGCCCACCATCGACGTCCGGAAAGCTCATCCACGTCCTTCGGGAGGTGAAGCATCATTTGGCAGACTTAGAGGTGATTACATTTGCTAAGGGTTTTTTTTTTGCAGCTACCTTAGTAGCTGTAGTAAACCAAGAAGCATTAACTTGTTCAGGTGTTGTCATACTCAATACTACTAATGGCCTGCTATTAAGAGTCCAGTTTTCCTACAAAGCATGTTTGTCACATATTTTAAATATACATCCATTCTCACCTTAAGGTGAGGACTACTGCCCACAATTATTTCCTCATGCGGCCTCCCTCATATCAGCTATATCGTTTATCTGATTGAAATTCGAATTGGTCAATGAATTTCGCACTTGGCATGACTGAGCTCTTCTTCTGTCGCCTTCGCCTCTGGGCTCACTTCTTTGACCAGGAGTCCTCCCCACAACCAGCAGACCCATTCACCCGCCTCCAACATTCTCCCTCCATCTGGACCCCTCCCTCTGGTCTCTTACCTGCTCTTGATCTTTTCATTGAAAATTGTTGGCGGGACATCGGCCGTCTCAATTTCTCTGTTCCATCACTCACTCTAACCTGTCCCCCTCTGAACTTGCTGCACTCTGTGCTCTCAGGTCTAACCCCAACATTGTCATCAAACCTGCAGCCAAGGGTGGTGCTGTTGTTGCCTGACGCACTGACCTCTACCTTGCAGAGGCTCAGTGCCAACTCTCAAATACTTCTTCCTACTTCCCCCTGGACCATGACCCCACCACTGAATGTCAAGCTACTGTCCACAGGACTGTCACTGACCTCACCTCCTCTGAGATCTTGCCTCTACAGCTTCCAACCGCATAGTCCCGCAACCATGGACAGCCCACTTCTACCTCCTTCCTAAAATCCACAAACAGGTCTGTCCTGGCAGACCCATTGTTTCAGCCTGTTCCTTCCCCACTGAACTTATTTCTTCCTATCTTGACACTATCTTTTCTCCCCTGGTCCAGTCTCTTCCCACTTACATCCGTGACTCTTCTGACACCCTACATCATTTTGACAATTTCCAGTTTCCTGGCCCCAACAGCCTCCTCTTCACTATGGACGTTGAATCTCTCTACATCTCCATCCCCCACCAGGATGATTTGAGAGCTCTCTGCTTCTTCCTTGAACAGAGGCCCAAATAGTCCCCATCCACCACCACCCTCCTCTGCCTGGCTGAACTTGTTCTCACATTGAACAACTTCTCCTTCAACTCCACTGACTTCCTTCAAGTAAAAGGTGTTTCTATGGGTACCCACACGGGTCCTAGTTATACCTGTCTTTTTGTGAGATATGTCAAACATTCCTTGTTCCAGTCTTACTCAGACACCCTTACCCAACTCTTTTTCCGGTACATTGATGACTGTATCGGTGCTGTTTCCTGCTCCCGCCCCGAACTGGAAAACGTTATCAACTTTGCTTCTAATTTCCATCCTCCTCTCACCTTTACATGGTCCATCTCTGACAAATCCCTTCCTTTCCTCGACTTCTCTGCCTCCATCTCTAGGGATAGGCTGTATACAAATATTCATTATAAGCCCACCAACTCCCACAACTACCTCGACTACACTTCTTCACACCCTGCCTCCTGTAAAGACTCCATTCCATTCTCCCAGTTTCTCCGTCTTCGACGCATCTGTTCTGATGATGCAACCTTCCACGACAGCGTTTCTGATAGGTCTTCCTTTCTCCTAAACCGAGGATTCCACCCCCCCACCCCACACTGTGGTTGACAGGGCCCTCAACCATGTCCGGCCCATGCAGATTGGGTGACTGCTTTGCGGAACACCTCTGCTCAGTCCAAAAGCATGACTCCGAGCTTCTGGTCGCTTGCCATTTCAACACACCCCCTGCTCTCATGCCCACATATCTGTCCTGGGCTTGCTGCAGTGTTCCAGTGAACATCAACACAAGCTCGAGGAACAGCATCTCATTTACCGATTAGGCACGCTACAGCCTGCCGGACTGAACATTGAGTTCAATATTTTCAGAGCATGACGAGCCCCCCTTTTTATTTTTAGTTATCTTTTCTTTTTTATTATTTATTTTATTTGTTTATTTTAGTTTAGTTTGTTTCATCGTTCTTTTGTTTTTACCATGTGCCTACCCACTGTTTGTGCTTTGGGCCAGGCTGTTCATTTTTCTGTTAATTAACACCCTTTCTGCATTAATGCTTTGTCTTTCATCATACCATTAACATACTGTTTGCATTTGCTCCATGACCTTTTTTATTTTTTAAAAAATTTTATTTCTTGAAAGATACAGCACTGAAACAGGCCCTTCGGCCCACCGAGTCTGTGCTAACCAAGAACCACCCATTTATACCTAACCCTACAGTAATCCCATATGCCCTACCACCTACCTACACGAGGGGCAATTTACAATGGCCAATTTAGCTATCACCTGCAAGTTTTTGGCGGTGGGAGGAAACCGGAGCACCCGACGAAAGCCCACGCGGTCATAGGGAGAACTTGCAAACTCCGCACAGGCAGCACCCAGAATCGAACCCGGGTCCCTGGAGCTGTGAGGCTGCGGTGCTAACCACTGCGCCACTGTGCCGCCCAACTGACCTTCTGGTCAGTTATTCTCTGTGATCCTCTGTCCTATCAACACCTTGCCTTTTGTTATCTCTTGCCCCACCTCTGCTTTATTTGCTTCAAACTTATTACATTTCTAACATTTGCCAGTTCTGATGAAAGGCCACTGACCTGAAATGTTAACTCTGTTTCTCTTGCCACAGATGCTGCCAGACCTACTGAGTATTTCCAATATTTCTTGTTTTTATTTCTAATACACTAAGCCCTGTTTTAAGCCTTTGAAGAGAAATCAGCTTTTCTTACAATGTATGTTATTATAATCACAGGGCAGACTCACCTGTGAGTTCACCAACATGCTACAACTTGATATGGAGAGTAGGGTCTGGCATCATATCCATAATTTCACTTATGTAGTGAATTACTAATGCCAGCTGGCCACTCTGGGGGTGGTGAGTGGGGGAGGGGGGGGAAGTGGTTACATTTTCTCAAAGGCAAGGAGGGAAGAGGCATCAAAGTTGAATGAGTCAATACCACCTTCTGGCCAGTTACATGGTTGAATGCTGAGAGAAGCTCCCAGCAGTAGTTGGGGTGGCATGACATTATATCACATTTTATGTATTCTGTGCACATTTTTGAAAAATGCACAGAAAATGTTAATGGAGCTGCATTTGCGTCACAAGCCAGGGAGGCTTGTCTGTTAGAGGAGATAATCCATCAAAATAAATGTATTTGCTTGTAATCAGACTATTGATAAGCTAACCTCATTACCCTGAGCAAAATAGAAGCTAATTTTATATCAATGTTCAGGGGAAATCTGCTGCTGTAATGACTGGACTCTGTTTTTTATCATCTGCACAATTTTTCCACTTGCCCCCTGCTCATACCTGGATGTAATTCCGCAGATGCCTGACATTCTCTGGTATATATACGATATAACATATAACATATAAGATTCTGTGGGGGCTTGACAGGGTAGATGCTGAGAGGATATTTCCCCTTGTGGGGGAATCTAGAACTAGGGGGCACAGTTTCAAACTAAGGGATACCTTTTTAAGACAGAGATGAGGAGGAATTTCTTCCCTCAGAGGGTCGTTGATCTTTGGAATTCTCTTCCCCAGAGAGCAGTGGAGGCTGGGGCATTGAATATATTCAAGGCTGAGTTAGACAAATTTTTGATCTACAATGGAGTCGAGGGTTATAGGGTGGCAGGCAGGTATCTTATTGAATGGCGGAACTGGCTCGAGCGGCTGAACGGCCTATTTCTTATGATCTTGTGATCTTATGGTACCATGGCCAAGAGACTTGGCGTGAACATTGCCAGGTTGTTTGATTGGCAGGGGAAATATGGCCCAGCCCAGTCCAGTCCTCACCTGATACATGTACTTGCATAGCAGTCTGAGCCAATATTTCCCTATCCCTTACCCATGGTGTTGCAACTGACCTACTGCTACCCCTGCTCAGATTAATCAGTTTGGCATAGACAAAGGGATCAAACCTAGCGCCCTCCTGGCCTCTAGGGACCAGCTCCTCACTCGATAACCCCACTGGGTCACCAGAACAGTCTAAATGTTGTGCCTTTACATCAGTTCAAGTGCTCAAGATTAGTTTGGTTGGCATTTAACCCATTAGCTTGAAATTGTCCTGTCTATGATTGGAAAATGGATGATGTTTCAGTGATAGAAGTACCTGTTTTCTCTATGCACTATGGCATCACGCAGCAGTTTGTAATTGTTTTGGCACAGAAATATAAACAGATGTTGCACAGACTTTGTGAAATTTCTGGAGGATGTCCACATGCAAACAAAAACTGATGTCCTTTCTTGTCAGCAATTATCCTCTCAGTAAGGGACAATTCCTGTTTTATTTATTTTGAAGTAAAGGTATTCTTTTCCATCAGTCAGATGTCTGACACATTAAAAAAAAAAGCTAACGCCATGCATAACTGTGAAGGAATCCACATAAGCAAAGTATCTGTGCAGGCTGATATGGACTCCACATACCATAAGGAGATACTTCACTTAGCTAAGTGTATAGACAGCTAGTATGAGCCAAGGCTCAGAAGCCGTAAGGATGAGTGCAGATACTGCTAGAGTATAACCAGATAAAACTAGCTGTTAAGGAAGTGGCTTAGAAGCTTTTACCTGAAGTTGAGTGGGAAGAATGCCAGCTTCTTCGTCAGATTTACCTTTCTAGGTGACATCAGTGAGGCAGGCTGACCGGTGAGTCAATCAGCAGTGCCCTGAGTGCTGTGGGCCTGCCAGGCTCGATCATCAGGCATGTCTTGCTGCAATCAACTCTTCCTGACACAAATCCTATTTATGGACCATGACAACGCCCCCTCTCCCTGAGGATTATTTTAATATGGTATTTGTTTCCAAGGCCAAAATTGAGGCTTTATTTATAGCGTGTAGCGCATGAGTAGCAAAATATCTAAGGAGAACATTGTGGTTCTCTGATGCGATGTGTATGGAGTGATAGAATCCAGGCTGACAGCTGAGAAACTTCAACATAGCAAGTTCCTCATCACAAGTGCGAAGTGATGCATTTTGGGAAGTTAAACCAGGACAGGACATATACAGTGAATGGCAGGGCCCTGGGGAGTGTTGTTGAGCAGAGAGACCTTGGGGTGCAAGTACATAGTTCCCTGAAAGTGGCAACACAGGTAGACAGGGTGGTAAAGAGGGCGTATGGCATGCTTGCCTTCATCGGTCGAGCATTGAGTACAAGAGTTGGGACGTCATGTGACAGTTGTACATAACGTTGGTTAGGCTGCATTTGGAGTACTGTCTGCAGTTCTGGTCGCCGCACTACAGGAAAGATGTGATTAAGCTAGAGAGGGTGCAGAAAAGATTCACAAGGATGTTGCCTGGTTTGGAGGGCTTGAGTTATAAAGAGAGATTGGATAGGCTGGGTCTGTTTTCCCTGGAGCGAAGGAGGCTGAGAGGGGACATGATAGAGGTATATAAAATTATGAGAGGCATAGATAGGGTAGATAGCCAGAGTCTGTTTCCCATGGTAGGGGTGACTAAAACTAGAGGGCATAGATTTAAGGTGAGAGGGAGGAGGTTTAAAGGGGATCAAAGGGGTAAATTTTTCACACAAAGAATAGTGGGTATTTGGAATGAGCTGCCCGAGGAGGTGGTGGAGACAGGAACAGTAGTAACATTTAAGAGGCATCTGGACAGGTACTTGAATGAGCAAGGCATAGAGGGATATGGAATTAATGCAGGCAGGTGGGATTAGTAGAGATAGGCATTATGTTCGGCATGAACGCGGTGGGCCTAAATGCCTGTTTCTATGCTGTACGACTCTATGACTCTATGACTCTAAATGTAGAATCCAGGAGATGCTGAAGAGAACCTGGGTACCTCTTGGAAAAGGTAATCAGACGGCAAGTCATTGCAGCAGCTGGAGACATGCACCTTCCCTCAGATAGCTCACAGGGAATGTAGGCAGAAGTTTGGGACTGTCATAGTCAAGAAATGGTTTACAGGAGGAAAGTAAAATGCACCCAGTAGGTGGGGGTGGGGGTGGGGAAAGGTCCACTGTTAACAGCAAAGGCAAAAGGAGTAAATAAGAGTACAGAAGCTACAATTAAAAAGAAGACTGCGTTTGCTGACAATGCTACCACTAGGTGGCGCTGCAATGGCACATGCGCAAATGTAGCATGTGCCAGTAAAACGTCACAGTCTGCGACTTCAGGCAGCTGCCAGGACTAAAGATGGCACTGCTCAAATAATCACACGAAGGCAACCTAACCTAAACACATGGCAGCACACAATGGCGTGAGGGACAGAGCGAGCGAGCGAGCCGGGGACAGGGACAGGGACCAGGACAGGGGAGTGGAGCGGATCGGGCCGGCGACATGGGGTGGGTGGGGGTGCGGGCCGGCGACGGTGGGGGGGGAGCGGAGCCGCCGGAAAGAGCGGAGCAGAGGACCGAAAAGAGCAGAGCAGCCGGAGAGAGCAGCGAGGGGGGGAGCGGAGCGGCTGAAAGAGCGGAGCGGCCGGAGAGAGCAGTGAGGGGGGGAGCGGAGCAGCCCAAAGAGCGGAGTGGCCGGAGAGAGCAGTGAGGGGGGTGGGGCGGAGCAGCCGGAAGAGCGGAGTGGCCGGAGAGAGCAGTGAGGGGGGGGGGGGGGGGGGAAGCGGAGCAGCCGAAAGAGCGGAGTGGCCGGAGAGAGCAGTGAGGGGGGGAGCAGAGCAGCCG
The DNA here is from genome assembly GCF_036365525.1 of Heterodontus francisci. Lineage (NCBI taxonomy): Eukaryota > Metazoa > Chordata > Chondrichthyes > Heterodontiformes > Heterodontidae > Heterodontus > Heterodontus francisci. The sequence goes on along the minus strand of NC_090387.1, from coordinate 24,193,059 downwards.
AAAGAGCGGAGCGAGGGGGGGAGCAGTGAGGGGGGGAGCGGAGCAGCCGAAAGAGTGGAGCGGCCGGAGAGAGCAGTGAGGGGGGGAGCGGAGCAGCCAAAAGAGCGGAGTGGCTGGAGAGAGCAGTGCGGGGGTGGGGGGGGGGCGGAGCAGCCGGAAGAGCGGAGTGGCCAGAGAGAGCAGTGAGGGGGGGAGCGGAGCAGCTGAAAGAGCGGAGCGAGGGGGGGAGCAGTGAGGGGGGGAGCGGAGCAGCCGAAAGAGCGGAGCGAGGGGGGGAGCAGTGAGGGGGGGAGTGGAGCAGCCGAAAGAGCGGAGCGAGGCGGGGAGCAGTGAGGGGGGGAGCGGAGCAGCCGAAAGAGCAGAGTGGGGGGGGAGCAGTGAGGGGGGGAGCGGAGCAACCGAAAGAGCGGAGCGAGGTGGGGAGCAGAGCAGCCGAAAGAGCGGAGCGAGAGGGGGCGCCATGAGGGGGGGAGCGGAGCAGCCGGAGAGAGCAGCGATGTGGGGAGTGGAGCGGCCGGAGAGAGCGCGAGGGTGGGGGGGAGAGCGGAGCTTGATGCATGGTTGAATACCCGTTGGCGATGCATTGCTGTATGCGTAAAGCGCATGCCCAGAGGCCGACCAGGTGCGTTGCCTGAAGATGCACATGTCACGTGATGACGTCATCGGCACATGCGCTAACCAGTCCTGGCAAGTCAGAATGCAGCGCACGCGCAGAGAGCAGGAGCCCGTCTGCACATGTGCACACAAAGAACAAAGAACAAAGAACAGTACAGCACAGGAACAGGCCATTCTGCCCTCCAAGCCTGCGCCGATCTTAATGCCTGCCTAAACTAACACCTTCTGCATTTCCGGGGCCCATATCCCTCTATTCCCTTCCTATTCATGTATTTGTCAAGATGTCTCTTAAACGTCACTATCGTATCTGTTTCCACCACCTCCCCTGGCAGCAAGTTCCAGGCACTCACCACCCTCTGTGCAAAGAACTTGCCTCGCACATCCCCTCTAAACTTTGCCCCTCGCACCTTAAACCTATGTCCCCTAGTAACTGACTCTTGCACCCCGGGAAAAATCTTCTGACTATCCACTCTGTCCATGCCGCTCATAACTTTGTAAATCTCTATCATGTCGCCCCTCCACCTCCGTCGTTCCAGTGAAAACAATCCGAGTTTTTCCAACCTCTCCTCATAGCTAATGCCCTCCAGACCAGCAACATCCTGGTAAACCTCCTCTGTACCCTTTCCAAAGCCACCACGTCCTTCTGGTAGTGTGGCGACCAGAATTGCACGCAATATTCTAAGTTTGGCCTAACTAAAGTTCTGTACAGCTGCAACACCTTGGCACAGCCTGATGACGTCAGTGGCTGGCTGCATTGTCAGGAATCACTTTGTAAAAAGAAAGGCAACTTTCATGACCTCAGAAGAAACCAAAGCACTTTACACCCAACAAAGTACTTTTGAAGCGTAGTCATTGTTGTAATGTAAAGAAATGTGGAAGCCAATTTTCTGCACAGGAAACTCCCACAAAAAGTAATGTGATGATGACCAGATAATCTGTTTCTTAATTATGTTGATAAAGGGACACCAGGCAGAACTCCCCTGCCCGTTTTCGAAATAGGATTATGGGATCCACCTGAGAGGGCAGACAGGGCCTTGGTTTATCATCCCATTTGAAAGACAGCACCTCCGACAGTTCACCACTCCCTCAGTTCTTTTCTTTTGGGCCTCCTTATCTCGAGAGACAATGGATACGCGCCTGGAGGTGGTCAGTGGTTTGTGAAGCAGCGCCTGGAGTGGCTATAAAGGCCAATTCTGGAGTGACAGGCTCTTCCACAGGTGCTGCAGAGAAATTTGTTTGTTGGGGCTGTTGCACAGTTGGCTCTCCCCTTGCGCCTCTGCCTTTTTTCCTGCCAACTACTAAGTCTCTTCGACTCGCCACAATTTAGCCCTGTCTTTATGGCTGCCCGCCAGCTCTGGCGAATGCTGGCAACTGACTCCCACGACTTGTGATCAATGTCACACGATTTCATGTCGCGTTTGCAGACGTCTTTATAACGGAGACATGGACGGCCGGTGGGTCTGATACCAGTGGCGAGCTCGCTGTACAATGTGTCTTTGGGGATCCTGCCATCTTCCATGCGGCTCACATGGCCAAGCCATCTCAAGCGCCGCTGACTCAGTAGTGTGTATAAGCTGGGGATGTTGGCCGCTTCAAGGACTTCTGTGTTGGAGATATAGTCCTGCCACCTGATGCCAAGTATTCTCCGAAGGCAGCGAAGATGGAATGAATTGAGACGTCGCTCTTGGCTGGCATACGTTGTCCAGGCCTCGCTGCCGTAGAGCAAGGTACTGAGGACACAGGCCTGATACACTCGGACTTTTGTGTTCCGTGTCAGTGCGCCATTTTCCCACACTCTCTTGGCCAGTCTGAACATAGCAGTGGAAGCCTTACCCATGCGCTTGTTGATTTCTGCATCTAGAGACAGGTTACTGGTGATAGTTGAGCCTAGGTAGGTGAACTCTTGAACCACTTCCAGAGCGTGGTCGCCAATATTGATGGATGGAGCATTTCTGACATCCTGCCCCATGATGTTCGTTTTCTTGAGGCTGATGGTTAGGCCAAATTCATTGCAGGCAGACGCAAACCTGTCGATGAGACTCTGCAGGCATTCTTCAGTGTGAGATGTTAAAGCAGCATCGTCAGCAAAGAGGAGTTCTCTGATGAGGACTTTCCGTACTTTGGACTTCGCTCTTAGACGGGCAAGGTTGAACAACCTGCCCCCTGATCTTGTGTGGAGGAAAATTCCTTCTTCAGAGGATTTGAACGCATGTGAAAGCAGCAGGGAGAAGAAAATCCCAAAAAGTGTGGGTGCGAGAACACAGCCCTGTTTCACACCACTCAGGATAGGAAAGGGCTCTGATGAGGAGCCACCATGTTGAATTGTGCCTTTCATATTGTCATGGAATGAGGTGATGATACTTAGTAGCTTTGGTGGACATCCGATCTTTTCTAGTAGTCTGAAGAGACCACGTCTGCTGACGAGGTCAAAGGCTTTGGTGAGATCAATGAAAGCAATGTAGAGGGGCATCTGTTGTTCACGGCATTTCTCCTGTATCTGACGAAGGGAGAACAGCATGTCAATAGTCGATCTCTCTGCACGAAAGCCACACTGTGCCTCAGGGTAGACGCGCTCGGCCAGCTTCTGGAGCCTGTTCAGAGCGACTCGAGCAAAGACTTTCCCCACTATGCTGAGCAGGGAGATTCCACGGTAGTTGTTGCAGTCACCGCGGTCACCTTTGTTTTTATAGAGGGTGATGATGTTGGCATCGCGCATGTCCTGGGGTACTGCTCCCTCGTCCCAGCACAGGCATAGCAGTTCATGTAGTGCTGAGAGTATAGCAGGCTTGGCACTCCCTCAGTACTGCACCGGATTAGCAGCCTAGATTTTTTGTGTTCGTCTCTGGAATGGGACCTAAATTAAGGCAAATTATTAAATTATGGTACAGCTTCCGACATGAATCAATAGTCTGTGAAACAGGTGTAGTTCATAATGCTGTAAATGACTCTCTCAAACAAAGCAAGCAATCACCAACACATCCATTAACACTATGTTACTCTGACACACCGAGGACATCAAACTACAAACTGTTCTGCCACAGAAATGGTGTATTATCCTCATTCATGTCCTTTACTGGGAACACAAATCCAAAATGTTCTCCAGTCCAGCAGGTAATATTTAATCATAATAAAAATTTATGCCACACAAGCAGTGTCTCACTGTAGTGAAAATACATTTGCTGTGAAGTCAACCTGTTTGCAGTCCTCAGCATGTAGAGAGAACCTGTATGCTCTTGGAAACTGTGCCCTAGATATAGCTTAGTCCTACATTACATTTCCCACATTACAACAGTGACTACACTTCAAAAATACTTCATTCACTGTAAAGTGTTTTGGGATGTCTGGTGGGTGTGAAAGGGCGCTATATAAATTCAAGTCTTTCTTTCCTGGCAAAATGAGAAACAGCAAAAAAGCTAATTGCTGATAGTTCAGCTCCATCTAGTGGTCTCTTTTGGGCCTCCTTATCTCGAGAGACAATGGATACGCGCCTGGAGGTGGTCAGTGGTTTGTGAAGCAGCGCCTGGAGTGGCTATAAAGGCCAATTCTGGAGTGACAGGCTCTTCCACAGGTGCTGCAGAGAAATTTGTTTGTTGGGGCTGTTGCACAGTTGGCTCTCCCCTTGCGCCTCTGTCTTTTTTCCTGCCAACTACTAAGTCTCTTCGACTCGCCACAATTTAGCCCTGTCTTTATGGCTGCCCGCCCACCAAAGGTGAAGGAAACTGCTGTTCCCTGTGTAACATACCTGCTATGAAGCCCAATCAATTAAGACAAAGTCCAAGAAATACATTTTGAAGAATATATAGTTTACAGTGAGAAATTGCACTATAAAACCTTCATCTATTGGTACACCATGTGATCAGCCTGCACTCTTACCACTCACTTGCCATATAAACAACATACATATTTATGTTAGACGAAAAATAATGTGGTTGGTGGAAAGGTAAACAACATTTACTAAATTGATCATCACAGTCGCTGAGCTTGTGAGAGACCCAAAGTATTTTTTATTGAAGAACCAATGGACAATAGCAGAACACTGCTGTAGCCTGATATAAGCTCCAACAAACATATTTCAGCAAAATGGTGTTTAAGTTAGCATACTGAACTTAGAAAAGAATAAGTTCTAGCTAATGATGTTATTGGAAAATAGTTTCACAGCCAGAAGAAGCTGGTGCATAATGTTTTACTGCTGGTTTTTAATATTTGGACTGAGACAAGATATAGAGGGACAGCTGCAACAGTTCTTGTGTTTCTGGCATCACTACCAGCAACTCCTGTAGTGCTGCCAAGTCACGATCTTGCAGAGTGCTGATAGCCTACTTCATTGTGCTATTGATGGAGAGGGTGGACTCTGGAATGCAGTAGGCACTTCCCTTCTAGCCTAGGGGTCTTCCTGCTGTAGGAATGATTAATGTATGTCTCAGTCCCTAACCCACGTTAAGCGGAAAAATTTGAAGTTTCGACTCAAGAACCAATTAGTGGAGAAATAATTCATTGGGACTTACTGACATTGTGGTGCCCACAACTGACAGTAAATTTATTGCAACTCACCTTTGCTTGTCCAGCGTTTAATATATGATGCTATATTTATGAATGGCATTTATGTTATGCCAATGCTGAATTCTCCATGATTAACTGTTGTTCCTGGTTTGTTAGTTTTCTTCTCTCAAATGTTGCTGAATTTACTAGTTGTAATATTGCCAGACCACCCTCTGACCTTAATTCAGCATTTCTGACTTCTCTTACTGCATAAATTTGTTTCTGTGTATAAAGTGGTCCCATTCTCTTTCTGGACTTTTTTCCAGTTTTTCTCCTGCGTGGTTGTCTCAGAGAGTTTTTGTTTTGACCGAGAAATTGATTTGGCATTGGAAACTGGCACAAAGTGGCAGGTGCATCTGAACCAAGCATCCATTGATGTTGGCCTGAGGTTCATTCCACATTGGGCCTTAGGTCTAATTTCCATAAAACCAGTGTGTTCTAGACATTTAGGCAGGGATTTTGTGAGGCCCCCTGAAGCTGGTCAGAGGTGGGGTGGCACAAAGTATCGCAACTCAGCTGCCCTGTGAATTTAACTGCAATGAGGGGCAGAGGAGTGAGAGGGGGAAGATGGCCTGTCACCAAGCGATCTTCCCGGGGCGAGTTAGACCAACGACGGCCTTCCCGTCCAGAGGCCAATTGAGGCCTTTATGTGGCCTATTAATGGCCAATTTTTAAGGGCCTTATCCTGCCACCGCTGGGATCTTACCAATAGCGGGGAGGGACGGTGGGGGGGGTGAGGGCTTCCACCACAGGGGGAGGACGCCTTGCAACATGAGGTGCCTCACTGAGGATTTGGGGGGGGTTCCTTCCTTCATGGGGAATTTCTGTCCCATGGAAGACCCTCACCAGGAACAACTTTACCCCCTGGGATCCCCTCCACCTGGATTGCATGACCATCCCCCCACCCCCATTGCCAGGGCCTTCCAGACTGGCCCTGGCAACCCCACCTCACCCACCTCTTCTCCGGGGTTCCAGCGCTGGGCCTGGGTCCGAGGTCTCTGCAGTACCAGCAGTGGCAACTGCTCCCGGTGATGCTGCCCATTCTGCTGAGCTACCGGCCTTCTGATTGGCCAGCAGCTGTTAGAGGCGGGATCCCTGTCTTTAAAGGGACGAGGATCCCACCTCCTGAAACTTTGATTTTTCCACACGGTGCCGGGAGCCCCACCTCCAGCACAAAATCCAGCCCGAAATGGGCATCCATAAAGAGATTGCCAGTCGGGGCCTCTGCATGCACTTTCCACCAAATTTGGAGGCAGGATCCTGAAAAGGGCATTAGGCTCCTGATTAGCATATTCAAGAAAAGTAATGTTTCATTCCGGGTTAATTGGAAGGCGCTGGTTACTATCACTTGAATTTCATCCACAGAATTCTTGTTTAACTTAGCACTCAACCATTGAGTACAACATGGGTTAACTTCTTTCCCTTTGTATCTTTTAACCTTTTTTCTGACTGAATCTGTTCTTAGTCTGTATCTCTCTTGGCACAATATTAATCTTCTTTTGTGTTCTTTAATCTGAATGCACCAACAGTAAAGCTATGTTTCTTTACACCTGAGCACCAAGGTTCTGCAGGGGAATGTAGTTTACCTTACTGTTTCAGAATTTGGGTTTCTTTTTTACTCCTAAATTTATAAAATATTTCAGACTTTGATATGTTATTGTAAGTGCCTCAAGTGCTGACAAGTCTTGACCATCTGTTGAGGTCATCTCGGGAACTGCTTTCAAGTTTGCAAGTTCAAATGTAAATTAACCTCAAATGCAGAATAGGTCAACCTTACAACATTATTTATTACCCCGATCTCTGACCCGCAATGTTTTAAACCACAGAAGCCCATGCCTCTTTAAGAATTTAGAAAGTAAAATAGAATTTTAATCCTCTCCTACTTGTTGAGTTAATTTCTACTTCTCTTACAATACTGTAGACTTTGGCAGAGAATAAACCCCTTCTGTATCGTGACATTTCTATGATTTCTAATAAGCACTTCTCATCTAATCATTGGTCTTCATGTTGTTGGATAAAGTAGACTCCATATATAGTAGCTCCTGCACAACCAACTCATTAATCTTCATGTGTTATTTGTCAATCACATATTATTATGATACATCATTGGACAGATGCAGTTTCTATAAAACACTTAGGTTTCTAATTATTACAAGTAGGGCTGAGTTTTGTTGAGAGCATCTGGTGCTACCAACCTTTTATTTTTGCTAATAGTGATGGTATCATTGGCATTATGGCAAGGGACAAATATATGAAGTGGTGGGTGGATGATCAATAGTGAGGCAGGTAATGTATCAAAGCAAAAAAAGGTATACAAATAAATTCCCTTGAATTTTGTGGTTGTAAATGGGGATGTGGCTAAGACAGCAATAAATCAGTGTAACAGGATTTTTATAATGCGAGTATGGTTCTAGAATGTTCTAGAAACACAGAGCAGAACAGATTCAGAGACATCAGAGATGAACAGAGTAAACCTGACTTGAAATGTTGACCTATCTGTTCTCTCCACAGGTATTGGCAGACCTTCAGTATGTTGCCTTTGAAGGACATGAAATAGTTAACCTCGCTGCACAGGAGGAATAAGTTAACTGAAACTCTTACTCAGCTGGAAGGACATTAACGACTGGACAATGCAAGAAGTTAACTGAAATGATGTATCACCATCAGTTCCTGGCCAGAATGGAAAACAAATTAACACCTGAACAATGCCATCAGCTAAGCGCCCATCACTGTGATGGAAATCACATTATCTTTATGCTGTGTGGACAACAGAGGAAGAGATGAGGATAAAAGCAAAATACTGCGGATGCTGGAAATCTGAAACAAAAACAAGAAATGCTGGATTCACTCAGCAGGTCTGGCAGCATCTGTGGAAAGAGATGAGGAGTTGTCGCTGACCATACAATTCTGCATAGCCCAGGAGATTCAAAGACCAAGATAAAGAGGTGTGAAAAGCCAGGCAGCTCAGCAGGCTGATAACTGTTACTATGCCCAGGTGTGGGACAGCATGTCTGGAACACTCCAAGAAAGGAAAAGATCAGAACGTGGGCACTGCAGTCAGGTGAAGACAGACGGGGACCGGTCATCTCCAGATCCAGATCTACAATTAACATTGGTAACGACAAGCCGAGTGGGTGATTTTAAGTTTCAGTCAAATCATAGAGGGGTTTGTACTGTGGTTTTGTTGGTCTAATAAACTAGCAAATAATGGTTGAGCCAAAACCTGTTTTGTCGCGTGTTCTTGTAATTCCAGGGTTCAAGAATCATTGTAAGGAGGAAGGGAACTGAAACCCTTACACCTGCATGTTGTGGTTTTGTTTTGGATTCCCAACATTTGCAGTTTTTGTTTGCTATTTATTGGTGTAAGTTGAATTATCTCACTGATGGTGTGGTACACTATCGGCTGAATTTTACCGGCCCCTCGATGTCACGGGTCATGGTGCGGAGCCTGGTAAAATTCCACATGGAGAGGCTCGCCTTGACCCGCGATGTCGAGAAGGGCCTGCTGTAAATTACTGGCGGTGGGGGACCTCAGTGTGGCACCCCCACCACCCCCCCGCCGCCCCCCGCCGCATGGCAGTGGCACCCCAATTAGAATATGTTAAACGGTACTTACCTCTGCAGATTATGCAGCCCGCACCTCTCCATGGATACTTCCTGATTTCACTTTGAAAGGCAGCCGTCACGTGCCATCCCATTCACAATTAGAAAAGCCGGTGGGTCATCGGAGACAGAAGGTTTCACGACAAAAGGTAAGTTCTGTTTACAGGGGTCCCACTCTGCATACTGGAAGGGAGGTACTGTGTACCCTCCCTCCCGTAAACAGTGTACGCTCTGCGCTTGTTTGTGTTTGTGAAGGAGCAATGGCACTCTAGTCACCCAGTGTCTGGGGAGGGTGCCAGAAAGGGTAAGAACATTAAGGTTATAAGGATGGTGCAAATCTGTGACCGCTTCTCAGGCAGCTGCCATGACATCTGGGTCCTGCGCCAATCGCAGCTGCCACTGCTGTTCACTCAACTGGCTCAGATGGAGGGGTGGCTTCTTGGTGACAAGGGCTATCCCTTGCAGACACGGCTCCCGACACCAGTGAAAGACTCCACCACTGCTACAGAGGAGAGAAAAAATGCCATCCACTGAGCTGAAAGATCTGCCATTGAGCAGGCGATCTGCATGTTCTAAATGTACTCCCGATGCCTGGATATATAGGGTGGTGTCCTGTTCAACAGGCCAAAAATGGTATGACCTTTCTTTCCTGCTCACGGTGGTCTGCACAAATACGCATCCAATAGGGAGCACGCCTGAAATTATGAGGAGAGACGTCAACTGCATTCATCCTCAGTCCATGAGGACAATGAGGACCTATAACAGGGAGGTGCATGGGAGGGCAGATGCCACCCAGACTCCACATGCAAGGCTAGCAGGGATCTAGGGATGAACAGCAGTGCCTGAGCAGACAAAGGCTCTCTGCTCCATAAGAGCCGACATGAGCTCTGGAAGCCACACATCGGCCTCGCTCACCTGCTGTGTAACAGTCCACATCTGCTGCACGTCGGTGTAAACCATTAGAGCCAGCAGCTGACTGAGGCAATTTCCATGTCACTGCATCCGTTGAGAGGCTCATGAGTTATGGTGGCATGGCAATGATTCGATTGCATACATTAGCGTTCCTGGAGGGAACATTGGCACTACATGCTGGCACACATCATGCACACAGGAAAACAGGACACACATGTTGGTGAATAAAATTTAGTGCAACAATTATTTACATTGCTGTGACACCCGTGCATTCCCATTTGTGTCAGTGTGTTCTCTATAAACGCTTGCGAGTGCCCCTTCTCGGTGCAACCTCTGCCCTAGCAGCCTGACTGGAGGAAGTCTGCTGATCTGATTGCCCTTTGGCTGTGATGACTTTGGCGCTTGTACCCTGTGCACACAAAGCCTAGAGGGCCCCGGCTGGTTGGTGGAGTGCTCGTTCATCCTCTTCTGGCATTGGACCCTTTGACGTCGGATGGCCCCACTGCTACTCATCTCCTCTGCCATCTCCAGCCAGACTGCCTTGTTGAGGCAGGAGGGCCTCTTCTTACCATCGCTGGTGAAGAGGACCTCTCACAGCCTAGAGGACAGTGAGCAGGGAGGCTTCGCTGCACTGTGGGGCCACCCTAGAGCACCCCTCTGCTATCATCGGCTTTTGGTGTGGTTCTTTAAGTGCAAAGGTGACTCCACCGTGTAACTGCTCTAACCTCTGGCTGCAAGGTTTGTCTTGCACATGTTTGAAAACCAATGCAGGACTAGTGAGGAAATCTGTGCTGTTGTCATGGTTTTTCAACTGTTACACATCGACGACACATGTTCACAAACACTTTGCTTCTGCAACAACTGATCATACTTATTGGTGTAATATTTCTAGTTGGCAATGCAGCTAGTATATGGACATATTTTCCTGTTTTTTTTAACAAATGTTGTTTAATTGCAGTTACATGTATTTTCACATAACAGTAGGCAGAGAAATGAATACAGATTCCAAATGCATATTGGTCTGTGGCTTTTCTTAGTCAGATGATTAGAAGCCCATAATATGTAAATATTCTTCAATTATGTTTTTATTTCTGTTTTGTATTTGCCTTTTATGGTCCTGGAATGTGTAAAATTATGATCATTCATCCAGGTGCGGCATGCCTACAAGAAGCAATTTAATACTTGAGTGGAAGAAGAGGATCGCAACTTCACAGGACACTGGGACACAGCAGAGTAAGTATGTGGCAGCAAAGCAGAAAGTGCTGGGGAAACTCAACAGGTTAGGCAGCATCTGTGGAGAGAGGCAGAGTTAACTTTCAGGTCTGTGAACTTGGTCACAGTTAACTCTGCTTCTCTCTCCACAGATGATGCCTGACCTGCTGAGTTTCTCCAGCACTTTCTGCTTTGCTGCCAAATAGACAGCAGCCCAACTCTTCAGTCATCAGGTAAGTATTTCTTTGACAGCTGTCAGGAAGTAGGTGCTGGGGTGCTTTAAATAGGGCCCCTGCACCTGCTGCACAGCTGTCAAAAGGTCTCTCAATGCGCCGAATATCCCGCCTCTCCCCACGTAATATGTCTCTCCCCACATAATATGTTGTGGGGGGGGGGGGGGGCGGCTCAGCGCAGTGATGCTAATGAGCCCCCACATGAAATATCGTGGGGGCTCTGCGGCCGCCACTGAATGCGGGCACCCTGCTGAGTTTAAAGGGCGGCGCCACACAGCACGGCGCCCGAATAAAATTCAGTCCTGTATTTCAGTTAGGTTACTTGGAAGAATTAAAGCATGATTTAAGAATAATGGTTTAAGGGGATATCAGGTGCCATGACTGGAACTGATTTTCATATACCCTACTCCACTGTTCAAATCTCACTTTATTGGCTGGCCATGCTCATGGCCTTCCCTATGAACAGTGTTTTCAATCTGTATCTAAACATTTTGTAGCAGCAATATCATCAAACCAAAAATCACAAGCTTTCCTTCCTCCTACCTAAAGCAAAGGGCATGATCAGCAATCTGGTCAGAATGCATGGAATAAACAGTGTACATATGGGGATAGTGGTGAATTACAAACAGTAAACTGCACACCTCATTCACTTGGGCATGCAATGCTTGTGTGGATCTTGTAGCCCCTCAATAATTTGACATGCATTGCCTATTAGTCATCACTTCCTAATGTCCCCCTTCTTTGGCCTCCTTATCTCGAAAGACAATGGATACGCGCCTGGAGGTGGTCAGTGGTTTGTGAAGCAGCGCCTGGAGTGGCTATAAAGGCCAATTCTAGAGTGACAGGCTCTTCCACAGGTGCTGCAGAGAAATTTGTTTGTCGGGGCTGTTGCACAGTTGGCTCTCCCCTTGCGCCTCTCTTTCTCCTGCCAACTACGAAGTCTCTTCGACTCGCCGCATTTTAGCCCTGTCTTTATGGCTGCCCGCCAGCTCTGGCGAACGCTGGCAACTGACTCCCATGACTTGTGATCAATGTCATAGGATTTCATGTCGCGTTTGCAGACGTCTTTAAAGCGGAGACATGGACAGCCGGTGGGTCTGATACCCGTGGCGAGCTCGCTGTACAATGTGTCTTTGGGGATCCTGCCATCTTCCATGCAGCTCACATGGCCAAGCCATCTCAAGCGCCGCTGACTCAGTAGTGTGTACAAGCTGGGGATGTTGGCCGCCTCGAGGACTTCTGTGTTGGAGATACGGTCCTGCCACCTCATGGCCTATTGGTACATCCTAGTGATACATCTGCTGCTTGTTTGTCCAATTGTCTAAGCAATCCTGGAGAATTGAAGTATGGATTGCTGTCATTAGACTACAAGGGAATGATGCTATCAAGTGGGGGGAACGGGGAGGTGGGGGGGAGGTGGTGGTGGTGTGCATGTTACATCAGAAACCATGAGAGCATAATTTAAGCAGCTGAATCCCAGGATAAGGTTACTTAATCTAAGCCTTTGACGTACATCTTATGGTTATTTTTATAAAGCTATCCCTTCTTTTGATATTTCAGTTTAGTGTTGAGTGATGTCAGACTTTACAGTGTATTTGGACTGTGACACAGGAATTGAAGAATACTTAGTCATTTAAACATGCTTGTCATTTATTTTATGTAATATGTATTCTTACTGAAAATAAATATTGTAACAAAAGACGGTCAATACTATAAGCTCTGTCTCTATGGTGAGACATGTGTGGCCTTGTTATTGCATGATCAAAGGGACTGAAATCATTTAACATTCACGCAACATAACTCTTGCTGTTTATTTGCCACTGACTTTAGGATGAAACCCAGGAAGTATCTGGGAAAAATCTCTTGGCTAGCATCTATCCAGGAGTTATATTTTATCAAATCTCATGAGATTGTCTGCTCTTGCCTTAGCCTATAGTCAATCCATGATTCTTTTTCTCTCACTATCAACAGCAGTGTCAAGATGTCGTGGACCTACAGTTTGTAAATAAACCTTCCTGCTTCTGAATTGGTTGATTCCAACTTGTTCAAAGAAGAGAGATTATCAACTCATCTCAGTGCTTAGCCCATTGTATATCTGAAAGGACAAACTCAGGCTGATGGCAACAATGTAGACACATTAGACGGACATCAATTGCTTTCACATTGTAAATGCTTGCACTTTAGACTTCCAAAGATATATTTAAAGCTGCATTTGCAACTAAATCAATTCATTGTGAGAACTCCATGTGTGATGTTCTCGGGACTGGAGTGAGGATTACCAAGTTTGATATAAGATATGTGTGACAGAGACTGCAGGCTGTTGGACATAAAGGTTTCTTCTTTATTCTGTGGAAAGAGAAGCAGAGTTAACGTTTCGGACCCGAAACGTTAACTCTGCTTCTCTTTCCACAGATGCTGCCAGACCTGCTGAGTGGTTCCAGCATTTCTTGTTTTTATTTCAGATTTCCAGCATCCGCAGTATTTTGCTTTTATTCTTCTTTATTCTGTTTTCCTTTCACTTCCCCTTTGCTAGCAAGTGTGCTCTACAGCAGCCCCAAGTGTACAAAATGTACAGTGCAATTTCAATTTCAAAACACTACAAAACTACAACCATGGATGCCAGACGACTTTACTGGATTGTAACTTACAAACTGTTTGCTAGTTGGCTATTTGCAATGTAAAAAGTGCCAGTAGAAGATAATTGCATTGTTTTGTAAACCATTGTCACTTGCCATCTCTCAATTGATTTCACTTTTTCCCCCTCTTCCTTTATTAAAATAATACAAAAAGTGACTGCAATGTTGTTGCATTAGGTGCTGATCCAACCCATCTTGAGGACTGTGTAATACTGGTCACATCTCATAAAAAGGATATTATTAGCTCGAGGTACAGAGATGGGTAACAAAAACTATTTTGCGTATTGGAAATGCAAGTTGTGAAAACAGGTTAATTAAGTAAGGTCTGTTCAATACATCTAATTAAAGTTTTCAAGATTCCAAAGAGAAATAACAAAATAAAAGCAAAATACTGTGCATACTGGAAATGTTAAATAAAAACAGAAAATGCTGCAAATACTCAGGAGGTCTGGCAGCGTCTGTGGAGAGAAAAACAAAATTACTGATTCAGGTTAATGACCTTTCATCAGAATTGGAGAAAATTATAAATGTAATAGGTTTTGAGCAAATGAAAGGGGGGGAGGGTGAAAAAAGAACAAAAGAGAATCTCTGTGGTAGGCTGGAGGGCAGGAGAAATTATATAACAAAAGGTTACATGGTGCAAGGGCAAAGGGAGTGGCGATGGGACAAGTAAAGAAACAAAAATACCTCTAGAGGACATATGAATGGCAGAAACCTGAATAGCTGCTGTCCAAAAGCAAATAAAAGGAAACGAGAGAGAAATAAGAGAGAAAAAAAAAGCACAAAAAAAAGAAACTAAATGGGGGTAGAGGTTATGATCTAAAATTGTTAAACTCAATGTTGAGTCCAGAAGGTGAGTTTGTCTTGAGCTTCATTGGGAGACTGCAGAAGGCCAAGGACAGAAAGGTCCGAGTAGGAGCAAGGTGGAGAATTAAAATGACAAGAGACAGGAAGCCCGGGGTAATGCTTGCGGGCGGGCGGACGGAACAGAGGTGTTCCCAAAGCTGTCACCCAGTCTGCGTTTGGCTTTCAAGGAGCAAACAGTTTGTTTCTGGAGAGAAAATGGATTGGCGGAAGAAGGCAGAAGATGGGTTTGAGATCAATCAAAACTGATTGAGTTTGTTGGATCAAATGGCCTTTTCCTGAAAATGTTTATGTTTTTATGTTGTTACCTTAAGCTATTGAATAGATAGGAAGAAAATTAGGACAATGTAAACAAAATAAATTCTGATACATGTGGTTTTCTCTGGTCTGGTTATTTTTTTCATCAAATGTCCCTGTCCCTCCTTTCCTGACTATGTTGATTCCTAGCTGAATGTTGTTCCACAGAAACTGGTCACCCTCTAGTACCATGCCTACTCAATAGTGAGGGATTCCCACAGCAGAGGCTTTCTTGGTTGTTACCCAACATAAATGCAAAGGCAAGAAGTCATTGGATAGCAACTGGGGCCAGATACCCCGGTCAATTTTCTCCACCCTAACCAAGGGGCATTTTGTCCAGTTTTGGTGCCCTAACACTGTTTGACCTTAACAAATACCAGGGATTGAACCCAGGATTTTCCTGGTATTCATGGCCCAGCTAATTACTGAGACATTAGGCCAGATTTTAAAGTGGATGCGGGAAACAGGCACCTGGTTTGGTTTTTGGTCCGAAACGTGCCACCTCTGGGAAGCTTATTTAAATTGCAATTTTCAAGTGGGAAAGCCCTTAATTGGTGCAGAGACTGGTTTCCTGTCCTCTTACAGACAGTGGTATTGAAAATAGGAGAGGGTCAGATCAAGTGTGGGGTTCATGTTGACATCCACGGCAACCATCATTGAGGCTTTTGGTTGACCTGATGGAGAGAGCTGCCTTCGACAGCATCAGGGGAAGGCAAAATATCACAAGGGAGCTGGAGGCCTGGCACTAGGGGCAGGGCAGCCCAGCATTTCATCAATGCCCACCTGGATCTAATATTGCAGGTCATGAGAGAGGGAGGGGGAGGTCCTCTTCCCAGAGGGTAGCAGGAGGAGGCCACCTCATCATGCAGCAGGGGAACCTCTCTGTTCAGTCTTATCCCCCTCTGTCTCCTCTCTTACCTTCTGCTCTTCCCTTGATGAGCTGTCTCCTTCCAGGGTCTCTGTCCTCAAGGTCCACACCTCTCTGGAGGCTCATGTTATGGAGAGCTCAGCAGACCACCACAATAACCGAGACCCTTACAGGAGGGTATTGGAGGATGCCACCCAATCGATCTAGACACCAGAATTGCATCTTCAGAAACCCGATGGCCGGTTCAATGGTTGGCCTGCTGAGTGGGAGGTTTTGGTTGTTTTGTCGCTGTGCCTTTGTCTGGGACTCCAATAGAGGAGTCAGGAGCCAGCTCTTTCCTTGTCCCCTTGTATCTATCCACGCTCTTTGGGGGATGGATTAAAGATCTGAGGCAGCATGGACTGGCGGAGGATGAAGGAGTCATGGCAGCAGCCATGAAAGCGAGTGCAAACATGGAGGAAGCTCTTGTTGTGATCACAGACCATTTGGATGTTGAGGGAGTGGAAGCCCTTCCTGTTGATGGATCTCCCTGGCTGGCCACTGGGTGCCTTGATGGTCAAATGGATACAATCGAGGATACCCTGCACCTGAAAGAATCTATCGATGGCGTCAAAACCCAATGCCCTCTGTGCCTGCGCAGGCTTGTTCATGTCAAAGTGGGTGTAGTCGCTGCCCTCCTGAAAAGGACATCCATGACCTGCCTGATGGCCTAATGAGATGCCAACTGCGAAATGCCACCTAGGTCCACAGCTGATACCTGGAACGACCTGGTTACATAGAAGTTCAGGGCGACGGAAAACGTGACAGCTGCAGGTAGGGGACTGCCATGGAGGCCGAGGCCTTAGGCCTCAAAGCACACAGGACAGAGACCATCTGCCTGGATAGGCGCATGCCTGCGACGGCATTGGTGCTTTGTCATTTGCAGGTAGCTGACTCTTGGGCTGTGCACCTGATGTCTTGGGTAGTGCCTTTCTCCCCTTGCAGGCCCCCGCTGTGGCAAACTGTTGCCCAGGAGGGTACATATGCCTCAGTTCATCCTGGCTGCTCTGCCCAATGTCAGAGTCCCTTGTTCCCATCTGACCTTTGTCAGCTGGGCCTTTGGCGTTCACCGGGCATTACTGTGCCAAGCCTAACTGCCACAGCGATGCCAGCAGGCTCATCTCCCTATCCTGTCTCATGTCAATCTCCAGTGTAAGATTTAGCTCCTACATCTGCAACAATATCCTCAGTGAGAAACATTTGAGGCAGCGAATCTTCAGTTGCTGCCTTTACTTTAAATTAAACACCCATTTCTATTGCCCTCATCTCCCTCCACAATGCTCACATCCTCACTACCCCGTCGTGTTCCCCGCATGGTATTTTCCCCTTCCCAGCATTTAAAAATTATTCCCTGAAACTGACAAGCTTGTTAATGAGCTCAACCAGGCAATTAATTGGACCCAGGCGCCTGACCCCTTTACTCCCTGCCAGCTGAAGTTTAAAAATAGGATCCCATTCCGGAGGCGCGGGACCCAGTGCCGACCTCTGAGAACACAATCTTCAAATCGCGATCGCTGCCGTCGCTGCTGTCAGTGGGGATTGAAAATCCAGCCCATTGAGAGTGTTGTATGATGTATATGATGCGATTCTGTTAATACTTTTTAAAATATGGATCAGAGAATTGGTAATATATATTGAAGGATCATTGAAGTAGAATAATTATGAGTCAACATATACTGCAATAACATTGTGCTTTGAGAGAATGCATGTGTTGAGCTTATGTGAAATTGAAATCTGTTGAAGTATCCTAAAAGTGCTGTTCTTTTAGTGATATTGATATCTCTGTTTTTAATCATTCTTCAAGAGGTTTTTCTACAGTGATGTCCTTTTTGTACCTCTGAGGCCTAAGTTTCTATAGAATGAAAGCCACTTCTCTCTGACAGCTCATGGCTGGAACAGAGTCTAAGTGAAATTAATAAGTACAATTTTAACCCATTTAGATCTCATTCAGAGGCTACAGCATAGTTACTGTAGGAAATAGAAATAGCACAGTACTGTCATGGGGTGCACTACTGAGTGTGGCATCAAGGCAAGTTTGTAGGTAGAGGTGAAGCTTAATTCTACTTTGAATCTTGAACATTGCTTGCATGAATACCAGAAACAAAAAAGTACTCAATTTCCGCACATTTTTCCAAGTGATCTAAAACAAACCAACACGCTTTGATAGAACATTCAATACACTTAATAAGAGGAAGCTGAATAGTTTTGTAATATTAAATGCATTGGCACTTCTAATGACGTCTAACAATGCTTTGTAAATAATCTTAATCAATTCTTAAAAGAAACTGAAACAGAATTGAATTCATTCGGGAAATTATAAATAAAACTGAAGAACTAATGAATTGTTTCTTCACTTGCTACAGGCAGAATTTAACTGATACAAAAGCACTGTGTCACCGCTAACCAATTCAGATTAATGTAATTCTTCCTTCTTACTTCAGTATAAGCACCACAGATGATATGGTTGTTGTACCAAAGTATTTCACACAAGTACAATGTGCATTGACTGGCTTTGGCAGCAGAGGGTGCACAATACATGTTACCTATTAGTCAAGAGAACATAGATTGAATGTCCAATTCAGACTGGCATATATGACCACAATAAATCTTTCACTGCTTATATTCAAAATGTGTTCCCTTGAATACATTGTGAATTTTGTTGATAGTGTTATCATGTCTACAAAACAATGTTGAACATTTACTCATTTCCTGTAGACGACTGATACACAAAATATAAATTTCTGTTTTCCTGTGGGAGATAAACATATGAGATGTTCAATTTCTTCAGTCTTTACCCACCCAGGGTTTTTGAATAGAAAGTGACTGCAGCGAACCATTAATAAATCCATGGGAGGCATGTTTAATCATTGTGCTATTTTGCAGTGTATAATGGATGATCCGTACATGAAGCAGACAGCAGATTTAATCTAAATGTGTTAATTTTTCATTCTTTCCTTCAAGTCATTCCTTGTACTTAATCGTATTCATTATCTCAATCTTTGTTTCCCTTCTTTAATCTTGTAACTTATGTTGACTCTTGTGTTCCCTATTTGTTCGATTGTTTTGTGTTTCCTTCCTTTACCTCACTTTGATTCACTTCCTCTTCTGTTCAACAAATTCGCACATAAATTTGAACAACCATTAGAGAGGGAACTAATATGTGTGTGAACGGAAATGATGCACAGGCCACGCACAGGCCACACAGGGTAACATCCTAATAATTCATGTGACTGGTACAATATAATGTATTGATGTCAGCTCCTTCATATATACTATATGTTAATCGCAAGCTGACTAAATTAAATTACTCCACAACAGTGAAACCAATATCGGATAGCAAATGTGCTCTTTTGGCTGATGGAAGTGTCAGTACTTTGCCTGGCATCTTGGATGCAGTTATGTCTCCTTTCAAATAGTGCAGATCTCTTATCTGTATGTGTATTATAAACAAACTAATTTCCATTCAATTCTGAGCCTCCTCTCTATTTTCTTTAGGTTCTGTTCAAGTTTGAATGTTTTACTGCAGTGTGAATCAGAATTAAAAACAAATATTGTCCCTCACAACAAGTTTAGCAGCTTAATTTTTAGATGTCAGCTTTGGCTCAGCACCTTTGTCCCTGAATCAAAAGGTTGTGGATTGAAGCACCAATTCAGAGACTCAAGCACATAATGTCAGTTGACATTTCAATAATAAGGGAGTGCTGTGCTGTCAGAGGTGCTGTCTTTCAGATGAGATATTAAACTGAGACCCGCTTTGCCCTCTCTGATGACTGTAATAGACCCTATGACTCTATTTGTAAAGGAGCAGTGTATCCTGGTCAACATTTATTCCTCAATCAACAACAAAATATAGATTATCTAGTCATTTGTGGGGCATTACATTGAGTTGTGTACCTATCATAACCTCTGCATCACCAACTCGTTCTTTCACACTAAACCCTGTCACCAGGTTTCATGGAGGCACCCAAGATCACGTCGTTGGCACCAGCTAGACCTCATTGTCACAAGGCGAGCCGCCTTAAACAGTGTTCAAATCACACGCAGCTTCCACAGTGCGGACTGCGACACCGACCACTCCCTGGTGTGCAGCAAGGTTAGACTCAGACCAAAGAAGTTGCATCATTCCAAGCAGAAGGGCCACCCGCGCATCAACACGAGCAGAATTTCTCACCCACAGCTGTTACAAAAATTTCTAAATTCACTTGTAACAGCCCTTCAAAACACTCCCACAGGGGATGCTGAGACCAAGTGGGCCCACATCAGAGACGCCATCTATGAGTCAGCTTTGACCACCTACGGCAAAAGTGCGAAGAGAAATGCAGACTGGTTTCAATCTCATAATGAAGAGCTGGAACCTGTCATAGCCGCTAAGCGCATTGCACTTTTGAACTACAAGAAAGCCCCCAGCGATTTAACATCCGCAGCACTTAAAGCAGCCAGAAGTACTGCACAAAGAACAGCTAGGCGTTGCGCAAACGACTACTGGCAACACCTATGCAGTCATATTCAGCTGGCCTCAGACACCGGAAACATCAGAGGAATGTATGATGGCATGAAGAGAGCTCTTGGGCCAACCATCAAGAAGATCACCCCCCTCAAATCTAAATCGGGGGACATAATCACTGACCAACGCAAACAGATGAACCGCTGGGTTGAGCACTACCTAGAACTGTACTCCAGGGAGAATGCTGTCACTGAGACTGCCCTCAATGCAGCCCAGCCTCTACCAGTCATGGATGAGCTGGACATACAGCCAACCAAATCGGAACTCAGTGATGCCATTGATTCCCTAGCCAGCGGAAAAGCCCCTGGGAAGGACAGCATTACCCCTGAAATAATCAAGAGTGCCAAGCCTGCTATACTCTCAGCACTACATGAACTGCTATGCCTGTGCTGGGACGAGGGAGCAGTACCCCAGGACATGCGCGATGCCAACATCATCACCCTCTATAAAAACAAAGGTGACCGCGGTGACTGCAACAACTACCGTGGAATCTCCCTGCTCAGCATAGTGGGGAAAGTCTTTGCTCGAGTCGCTCTGAACAGGCTCCAGAAGCTGGCCGAGCGCGTCTACCCTGAGGCACAGTGTGGCTTTCGTGCAGAGAGATCGACTATTGACATGCTGTTCTCCCTTCGTCAGATACAGGAGAAATGCCGTGAACAACAGATGCCCCTCTACATTGCTTTCATTGATCTCACCAAAGCCTTTGACCTCGTCAGCAGACGTGGTCTCTTCAGACTACTAGAAAAGATCGGATGTCCACCAAAGCTACTAAGTATCATCACCTCATTCCATGACAATATGAAAGGCACAATTCAACATGGTGGCTCCTCATCAGAGCCCTTTCCTATCCTGAGTGGTGTGAAACAGGGCTGTGTTCTCGCACCCACACTTTTTGGGATTTTCTTCTCCCTGCTGCTTTCACATGCGTTCAAATCCTCTGAAGAAGGAATTTTCCTCCACACAAGATCAGGGGGCAGGTTGTTCAACCTTGCCCGTCTAAGAGCGAAGTCCAAAGTACGGAAAGTCCTCATCAGAGAACTCCTCTTTGCTGACGATGCTGCTTTAACATCTCACACTGAAGAATGCCTGCAGAGTCTCATCGACAGGTTTGCGTCTGCCTGCAATGAATTTGGCCTAACCATCAGCCTCAAGAAAACGAACATCATGGGGCAGAATGTCAGAAATGCTCCATCCATCAATATTGGCGACCACGCTCTGGAAGTGGTTCAAGAGTTCACCTACCTAGGCTCAACTATCACCAGTAACCTGTCTCTAGATGCAGAAATCAACAAGCGCATGGGTAAGGCTTCCACTGCTATGTTCAGACTGGCCAAGAGAGTGTGGGAAAATGGCGCACTGACACGGAACACAAAAGTCCGAGTGTATCAGGCCTGTGTCCTCAGTACCTTGCTCTACGGCAGCGAGGCCTGGACAACGTATGCCAGCCAAGAGCGACGTCTCAATTCATTCCATCTTCGCTGCCTTCGGAGAATACTTGGCATCAGGTGGCAGGACTATATCTCCAACACAGAAGTCCTTGAAGCGGCCAACATCCCCAGCTTATACACACTACTGAGTCAGCGGCGCTTGAGATGGCTTGGCCATGTGAGCCGCATGGAAGATGGCAGGATCCCCAAAGACACATTGTACAGCAAGCTCGCCACTGGTATCAGACCCACCGGCCGTCCATGTCTCCGTTTTAAAGACGTCTGCAAACGCGACATGAAATCGTGTGACATTGATCACAAGTCGTGGGAGTCAGTTGCCAGCATTCGCCAGAGCTGGCGGGCAGCCATAAAGACAGGGCTAAATTGTGGCGAGTCGAAGAGACTTAGTAGTTGGCAGGAAAAAAGACAGAGGCGCAAGGGGAGAGCCAACTGTGCAACAGCCCCAACAAACAAATTTCTCTGCAGCACCTGTGGAAGAGCCTGTCACTCCAGAATTGGCCTTTATAGCCACTCCAGGCGCTGCTTCACAAACCACTGACCACCTCCAGGCGCGTATCCATTGTCTCTCGAGATAAGGAGGCCCAAAAGAAAAAAGAACAACAGTGTCTACAAAAGTGCTTTGGAACATCCAGAGGCAATGAAAGGTGCTACTTAAACGCAAACACTTTCTTTAACTAAATGACGCTTTACCTGCATTGGCCAGATATGGCTAAATTAGATTTAAAATTGGTCTTAAGGTCTAATCTAGCAGATATGAAAGTAGATCAATTTCTCACTGAAGTTACATCATGAAGCATTTTATAAAAAAATGATCACTGGTATGAGATATTTTCCCCTGAATGCATTTTATCAACAGAAAGAACACAAATGACCTGTAATAAAAGAAAATCTGTTCAATTTATCACTACAGCGCTATTAATTATTAACACAAACGACTCTATTTTCATGATGGAAATCATTTTACAACTTTTGGCTATAACTGTCTTAGTCATTAACGCAGTGAATAATGACAATAAATCAGTGCAATTCTGTGAGACCAATGTAAAGTATGATAAAGCACTAAACCTGTCTTGCTGAATATACCTGCATGATAAGCAGTTTCAGAATCCTGTAAAGCATTTACAGACATTTTGTTGAACTAGTGTGACAGGCAGACAGAAGCCTTGCTGGTCATATCATTAAATTACACATGTACATACAGATTAGGAGCAGGAGTGTGCCACTCGATCCCTTGAGCCTGATCCGCCATTCAACAAGATCATGGCTGATCTGATTGTAATCTCAACTCCACATTCCTGCCTACCTCCGATAAACTTTCACCCCCTTACTTATCAAGAATCTATCTACCTCTGTCTTAAAAATATGCAAAGGTTCTGCTTCCACCGCCTTTTGAGGAAGAGAGTTCCAAAGATTCACGACCCTCTGAGTGAAAATATTTCTCCTCATCTCTGTCTTAAATGGGCAACCCTTTATTTTTAAACAGTGACCCCTAGTTCTAGATTCTCCCACACGAGGAAACATCCTTGCCACATCCACCCTGTCAAGACCCCTCAGGAGCTTATATAATGCCATGCTTATCGGAATTTTCAGAAGCCACCGGTATTTTTCCGGCAGCAACCCCTCAGGAGCTCAATCAAGTACTTACTTCAGTAAGTTTTTTTTTATGAATTGTTGCCACAAACCTAATTAAGTTAAAACTCAACTGAGAAAGAAATGGAAAATTGCATTCATATAGCGCCCACAACCTCAGCATATCCCAAAGCACTTTTGAGCCAATAAAGTACTTTTAAAAGTGGAGGCATTGTTGTAATGTAGGACACACCATAGTCAATTTATACACAACAAACTTCCACAAACAACAATGAAATAAGTGACAAGGACACTGGGAGAACTCCCCTGTTCTTCAAATAGTGCCATGCGATCTTTTGCAGCGACCTGAAAGGGCAAACTGGGCCTTAGATTAATGTCTCAGCTGAAAGATAGCACCTCCGACGGTACAGCACTCCCTCAGTAACGCATTGAGGTGGCAGCCTAGATTATGGGCTCAATTCTCTGGAGTAGGACTTGAACCTGTAATAAGGAAGTAATAGTTTACCCAAGGCAGCAGTCAACCTCCTCGACCCCCATACTCTCAGGTTGCTGTGAGCAACAAGAAATCATTGAGATAAGCAAAACTATTGAAGAGTGCATGCTATTCCTAATAGTTCAGTGTTAGCATTGTTTAAATTAGACAGATTATTATCCTCCTTGTGATGTAAACTGGAATTCTTGGGCAGAATCCTACCAGCTTTAAAAGTTTTCAGACGTTGGGACGATTTACAGGTCCCGTCTCCAATCTTATGAGAGGCGACAAGTTAAGAGGCCGCCTCTGTATTTGCCATCCAGTAATACGGGTGGGATTGTGAGGCAGGAGGCCCAATAGGAAGGCCCGCAGCACTGAATGGACTGCAGCCCCACCGGGAGAGGTGAACACTGCTGAGGCCGAAAGGGGAGTGTGAGGGTCCCTCAAAATGGAGGTGCTCTCGAAAGCCTGCTGAAAATTCGAAAATAAAGAATCCCATCAGCCACTAGAACCATCAGTGTTGAGAGGGAACTCCTGTGGTCACAGCTATAGACTTTTAATCATTGCTGCTCCTTTATTGGGCCATTGACAGGAGGCCCTCAGCCTGCTTCCAAGAGGCCATGTCTAAGTTGCTGCCGGAAAAATACCGGTGGCTTCTGCAAATTCCGATAAGCATGGCATTAATTGGCTGCCAGCCTCTGTGGAGCGGGTTGCCAATTCCCGTGGCAGCCTACCTCTGGGGAATTCGCTTTGAGACGGGATAGTGTCAATGAGCTAACCCGAAATACACCTTTCTATATTTCCCCACACCACGGTCTCCAAAGCTGCCTCCGCAAGGCTAGTAAGATTCTGCCCTTTATGTCCAGCAAGAATAAAGACTTGAGCACATAATCTAGGCTGACACGTAAATGCAGTACTGAGGGGAGTGCTGCATTGTCAGAGGTGCTGTTCATCAGATGAGACATTAAACCAAGGCTCACTCTGCCCTTTTAGGTGGAGTCTTTCAAAGAACTGGCAAAGTCATGATGGATTGAATATCCTCTTCTGTGCTGCATCATCCTAGGATTCTAACTAATTAAAAATTTACCAATGATAAACCAAAAATTTCAGCAATTATTGTGGCTTTTGATTTGTTTAACTGCATGCTGATTTGATAGCAGAAATAAAGTAAGTGACCAGTCCTTTTGGTACTCTAAGTATTGGACTCCTCTCCACATACAGTTTACTGTATTGTATTACGACCAGGTGAGAAAGAGGTCTAGGGTTCCCTTTCAGGATTCACCTGGTCTTACTGTAACAGGGTTTATTTTAAACACACTGTGTTTTTAGTTCCCCCTTTGTGAATCCTTGTTCACTGCTTTCCAATTATAAAGCAAATAAACCAGCGCAAGCAGGCTTTCTTAGGTTTAAAGAAGAAAAGTTGAAATTTATTAAACTTAAACTAATTCGGTTGCCGCCTACGATACACGACGCGCCCACACTAGCGTACATACATGATACACACATACAAATAGAGACAGAAATGAGCAGAAGAAAAATAAAGTGGAACAGTTTGAGGCAATATCTGAAGAGTTGTTGTTACGGTTCTTCAAGCTCCCTGTAGAGTCCTTGATTGTAGGTAGATCTTGCTTTTCATTGGGGCCCAGTATTCTTCTTAAACCTTGTTTGCTGTAGGAGACTTTTCTCTCTTGGGGTACAAGTGTCTTCAGTGGATTCAGAGGCTTGTGAGAAAGAGATGGGAGCAGACAGGAGAGATCTTCTCAGTCCAGGAGCAAATAGACACTTTCTGAGTTCAAACTGTTGGTCCAATTCACAAAATCCCAGGTTGCCAAGCAGGTTAGTCATGTGACTAACTGGTCTAACCACATCTTGGCTCTGTGGATTGTACGACCTTAGTAGTCTCTGGAATGGTCCTCTTACATACGATACCTGGTGATCAAGGTCCATCGTGGGTTGAGTGTGTCAGGGAATGGTCCTTTGTAAAGGCCTGCTACCTGACCCGAACCCGACGGGACCCAACAACATGTGTTGGGTTCGGGTCCGGTCCGGCCACTCTTCCAGGTCCGGCCTTCTGGCTCGGGTCGGGGCGGGCCGGGTCCGAGTCAGGCCAGGTCCAGGTAGGGCTGGGGCTGGGTCGGACACACACAACAAGAATTGCAGGTAAGTGTTAAAAGTTAAAAACTTACCTGAGCTGAGAGTCCAGGAGATCAAGCAGGGAAACTCTGAGTCTGTGCAGTGACCGTGTGAGTGTCTCTATGACGTCATCATGCTCATACTGCAGCTTCCTGAAAATTGGGAATCGGAAGGTAAGTAAAGGGGACATTGCGGTTGTCGGGTTGGGTCAGAGCGGGTCGGGACAGGTCAGGTTCGGGTCCGATGTGGTTCTGTAGGGTTTGGGTCGGATTTTTTTTGTGTGACTTGAGCAGGCCTTTAGTCCTTTGTCCTTCCAATCACCATCTGTTAATATGCAAATGTCTTTTCCAGCCACAGCTGATCTGTTTAACAAGTCCACTCTAGTAACAGTTTAAAAATCAATGTTCATGACAAAATTAATGTGCCTCATTCTTGGCAGGTGTGGGCCTAGCATGACACCTCCACACCCAGCGGAATGAAATGCGATTTAAGAAATGCGCCTTTCATTAAAAGGGTTGAGAGAAAATATAAGATACAGATAAAACCTATGCATTTCTCTCATTCATTCACAAAACCTAAAACTTATTAAAATCGCCCCTTTTTTGGCACCCCAATAAACATGCGGTTCTTTTTTGCCCATTTCCATGGCTGCCTAGGGTCTCTGTTCATGCTGAGGTAATTTTTTCCCCCAGGACAGTCAGTAGTGGGCGGGTCTATCCTGAACTCTCCTTCAGTGCTTTGCTGAGTCATGCAAAGACTTTTGACTTGAGGGGATGGGTGGTTTTCTTTTTTCTGACTGCGGGGGAGGATTCTTTGCTAATCTCCCCTTTGTCCCAGAGGACACTCCTGCCTGCAGGTAGTTGTGCAGACTCTACTGCACTCCCCTGTGGCACTTTGACTAGGTGAGGCATCACCCTCACAGTTTCTGTGCCCCATAGAGGTCGTTCTTTGTCTCTGCAGACTCCTGTAAATGCTGTCAGCAACTTTGGTGGGGTGCCTTTAGTGTCTGTATTTACATAGGAGCATGTGGGGTCTAACTTTTCAAAATTTTCAGGGTTGACTGACCGGACAGTAGGGGTTTTCATCTGGGATTCCTCCCGGGCTTCCTTTAAACTACCCTCTTGGTCACTTTTTCCCCTTCCCTGTCTAACCTCTTGCCAGCCTTGTGCCTGTCTGTCCCCTTTTGTTCTCAGCGAGGATCCGTTACTGTTCACCAGCCCTCTGCTGGAGGGTCCTCCTAACACCGGTACAGGACTTAGGGGTACAGATTTCACTGTAGGTTGGGGTTTCCCCTCAACCTGGCACATGTGGCAACTCCTGCAGTACTCCACCACATCTTTGTGGAGTTTTGGTCAGTGAAACTGCTGTCTTATGCAGGATTTGGTCTTTCATTTACCAGCATGTAAAGCCACTGTAGAGTTAACGTTTCGGGTCAGTGACCCTTCTTTGGAACTGAAGAGGGGTCACTGACCCGAAACGTTAACTCTGCTTCTCTTTCCACAGATGCTGCCAGACCTGCTGAGTGGTTCCAGCATTTCTTGTTTTTATTTCAGATTTCCAGCATCCGCAGTATTTTGCTTTTATGTAAAGCCACTGTAGTCTTGTGGATCTGTCTTAATATTTCTCTCTGGTACCTCTGCGGCACCACTAACTGGTGAACTACTGTCCACTCCTTTCTCTCAGTTCTGTGAGGAGAACTCCATTTCTTCAACAGTACTTCATTCTTTAAATAGTAACAATCAGGGACTCCCTCTGTTTCACTTTCAGACTGGGCAGCCTGTACTAACTCTCGCAATATTGGGTCGGCTCACTGAGAATCAACTGGGGGAAATCCATTTAATTCATTCCCTGGGTCTCCTAACTTTCCAAAGAAAGTCTCAGACAGGCAGACCTGGTTATTTGCCTACAGTGTCAATGCAGTCTCCTCTGGGGGAGTTGGTTTGACCATGGCCTGATCCACTACAATTCAGGGAAACTGCAGGGGTCCTGTTCCCGTCACTGCCCTGTCTCTCTGACCTCCTGTGGTCTTTCTTTCACTACTGGGGAGGCTACTACCTTCACCCCCACCAGATGATTACCTAGCAGCAGGTCAACTCCGTCCACAGGCAAACTAGAGACAATCCCTAAGGTAACCGGTCCCGAAACTAGGTCGCACTCCAGGTGCACCTGGTGTACAGGTACACTGCCCTCCAATACCATTCACCACCATTCAGGTATTCACTGCACTCTCTGGGGGAAAGGTCAGGCCTTTTCCCAGTAAAAGGGATTTAGTAGGGTATTGGAGGGCACTGCCCAACCAGTCCGGGAACTGGCATCGCATCTTCAGAAGATCGATGGCCAGTTCAATGGTTGTCCTACTGAGCAGATGGCATTGGTTGTATCGCCATTGTGCCTGTGTCTGGGGCTCCAATAGAGGGGTGAGTCACCATCTCTTCAAGGGATTTCCCTTGTCCCCTATGATCTATCCATATGCTTTGTGTGGTTGGGGGGTGGGGAGTGTTGCAGGTGGAATGAAGATCTGAGGCAGCCTGGACTGGCGGAGGATGAAGGAGTCATGGCAACTGCCAGGAAAGCGAGTGCACACATGATGGAAGCTCTTGATGTGGCCACGGACCAGTTGAACATTGAGGGAGTGGAATCCCTTCCTGTTGATGGATCTCACTGGCCGGTTGCTGGGTGCCTTGATGGTCACATGGGTACAGTCAATGATGCCCTGCACCTAGGGGAATCCATTGATGCAAGCAGAACCCAATGCCTTCTGTCCCTACAAGACGTGTCCATCATCAAATGAATGTGCTGTCCAGCTCGGGCAAAGAGGGCATCAGTGACCAGTGAGATGCAGTGGTGTGCAGCCGTTTATGAGATGCCACCACAGTCTGCAGCTGATCCTTGGAAGGAGCCAGAAGCAAAGAAGTTCAAGGCCACTGTGACTTTGATGGTGACTGGCAAAGCATGGTGACCAGTGCTGTGTAGTGCAAGATCTTCAAGGAGGAGGGCACAGATGTCAGTGACCATCTGTCTGGAGAGAGGGTAATGCCCTGGGTAACCTTGACTGGCTCCCCACTGTGTACCTGTCTCCCCTCAGCTGTTCAGAAACTGACAGCTTCTAGAACCCAATTGCCCCTTTAAATATTCCACCTTCCCCCTTCAACAGCTCTTAATGAGATTATTTACTAGTTTAACTGCCTTCAATTGGGAGGAGAGCAGGATTCCTCTCCTGCCCTCCCCCTGCCCTGGTGATTATTGTCGATGCTGGAATCAGCGCCTTGAAATTGACATGCTGCTGGCGCCGGTATTTTCAGGGGTCCCCCTGCCCCCAACCCGCCGCTGTTCCCGACTTTGGGGGGCCCTAAAAATTCAGCCCCAGCCTGCCCCTCTTATCCTGTGGTGTAACATTTCATTGCAAAGGTATACTCTTTTCTTTCCAGCCTCTGCATTCTTATCTCTAACCACAGATTCCACTTCCTTACTCATTCACTCATTCAAAAAGCACCTGTTTAAATTATTTCCTTATCGATAACTGAAAAACAGTAATTAGGCACTGATTAGTTGAAACATTGTGGCTTAAGGATCACATCATGCTTGATAAGTAAAAGGTAAAATTTACTCTTATTTAAAATAAAACCTAGGTTTGCTCGACAAGCCATATTTGCACATCGCTCAAATCACAGAAACTCTGCTGCTGCCCTTTTTAACCCTTTCTATACTAGTCTATTTCAATCTCCACATCTATTGTCCATCAGGAGTCAGTATTAATCAGAGGTAAGTACATTTCTCTACCAGGTTGTGGCTTAGTTGCCACTGTTATAGGTATTACATTTACTGGAAAGCAACAAAAGTCGAAGTGGCAGTAATTGCAACAGCAGACTGAAATTGAATTTCTCCTTCAGTTCCAAATTACAGAGTCCGCCAAAATTGAGTGGCCATTCTGAAAGGTGTGTGCACTGAATTTGGGCAGTTTATTAGAACAGACACAAACTCAGCTGAGATTCAGAGAGTCCAGTTTCTGGCTGATATAAGGGAGAGGAGACCTGGTGTAGCTTTGGCACAGATTAGGCCAACCTTACCTATAGGGACAGATGTGGGATCAACCTGGTGGGGCATCTAGGCCAGCATCACAGCCCGGGCCTTCCAAGATGAGGTATCAAAAAATTTAAAAGCAAAATACTGCGGATGCTGGAAATCTGAAATATAAACAGAAAGTGCTTGAAATACTCAGCAGGTCTGGCAGCATCGGTGGAGAGAGAAACAGATACTGCCAGATCTGCTGAGTATTTCCAGCACCATCTTCCCAAAATTTTTACATTATATATTACAAGCAGCAGCCCCCCGACCCAGCACCAGCTGAAGAAACTTCCGCCAGCTGCTCTGGCATCTTCCCCTGGCCTAGTGAGTCTCAGTGGGGGCTGGCCGATCCCTGTGTTTACAGCAGGGTGCACACCCCATTCGGATTTTGACAGCCAAAATCTTCAGTGGATTTTTCTTTCAACTTTGCTGGTTCTGCCTAAGTATTCTAGTCATTGTTTTCCTTGTTACATCAAACTAGAGTGAAAATGATAGGAGGTCAACAAATACTGCAATTTGCACCATCAGCACATTAGAGTCATAGAGAGATACAGCACCAAAACAGGCTCTTTGGCCTACTGAGTCTGTGCTGACCATCAACCACCCATTTATACCAATCCCATTTTTCCCTCTCACATCCCCACCTTCCCTCAATTCTCCTATCTACACTAGGGGCAATTTTTTTTTTTTTACAATGGTCAATTTACTTATCAACCTGCAAGTCTTTAGCATGTGGGAGGAAACAAGAGCACCTGGAGGAAACCCACACAGTCACAGGAAGAACTTGCAAACTCCGCACAGGCGGTATCTAGAACTGAACCCAGGTCACTGGAGCTGTGAGAGCACGGTGCTAACCGCTGTTCCACCCACTATCAGACACTGTCAGTGTCTGCATTTAACGAGTAGTTTTACAACTTCACACTCGCTCACTGGAAACACATATCACAAATTCGAATGCACAAATTTCCCTTTTAGTGGATAAGCAGAGAAAGCAGAGGGTTGTTAGGGAGTAGAGAACCCAACATGTCACTGAGGTTCTGCTGAAACACACCCTCCACTGCGCTCACCAAGACACAGCAGCAGAGTCCAAATCAGTGAAGCGCCTTTGCTATGGATAATGTTCCGAGGGCCAAGGTTTCACTGATTGCACAGATTTGGATATTCTCAGGCCAAGATCTGCCATTCGGAAAAAGGAAACAATATTATTCTGTCAATGTGCAGGTGGGTGCAATGTTTACCCGAGCATCCTCCGTGTTAATGCCAGATATCCTGGGAGCTGGGATGGCTTATATCCCTTAACACTCAAAACCTGTTCCAGGAAGATAGTACGTTTGATGGATAGCCTTTGGGGGATTGTGGTTATCATCTACAACCAGGGTTTTAGAGTCTTGAAGCAATGATTTAATTGCCTGGATCACTCAGGGGATGCTTTACAATATATCCCAGAGACAATGTCTAAAATAGTGATGGTCTGATTAGTATAAGGATGTAAAGGGTTAATACAGAATACAGTTAGAGAGACCCCACCCACTGTGTAAGAGTGATGATGCAGCAGTCACATGAGATAGGCTGGAGAAGGAGGAGCAGCACAGAGGATGCTAGCTTAGGTGGCTTGAGGAGTGTGTAAATAGTATAATGTAAATAGTTCTGAGTTAACCTTTACCTCAGCCTGAGAACGCCCTGCAACTCTACTAATACAACAACACACAACAATATGAGTAGAACATCACTGTTTTAAAGGGCATCAGATTGTCTTTGCTTAGCTTCAGCAGGATGTCCACTGTTTTCTGGGATACGCACTGCTACAGCACCACCCTGTGGTGGTTATGAAGCATTGCAGGTAGAATTGAGGAAAAGATTTGCAAGAGAAAAGAGCAGTTCTGATGAAAGGTCATCGACCTGAAATTTTAACTCTGTTTCTGTCTCCAAAGATGCTGCCAGACCTGTTGAGTATTTCCAGCATTTTCTGTTTTTAGTTCAGGAAACTGAACAGCTATATAATAATGCATAATAATTATCTTCTTTTGGGCCTCCTTATCTCGAGAGACAATAATAATGCATAATAATTATACAATAGTCATAATTAATATGACAATATTACATAGAATGTATAGCACAGAAACAAGACATTTGGCCCAATCAGTCCATGCAGACATTCCTGCCCCTCTTTCAGCAATTGCACATAAGAACATAAGAAATAGGAGCAGGAGTAGGCCATTTGGCCCCACAAGCCTGCCCCGCCATTCAATAAGATCATGGCTGATCTAGCCTAGACCTCAAATCCTCTTCATGCCAGCTCCTCATCGCCCTCAACAGCCCTCCACAGTTCAACATGTAATTCAGGAAGGTGCTATCTGAGTTTCCCTGTTGTATAAAATGCTAGTTAGGCCACAGCTGGATTACTGTGTACAGTTCTGGGCACCACACTTTAGGAAGGATGTGATTGCACTGGAGAGGATGCAGAGGAGATTCACCAGGATGTTGCCTGGGCTGGAGCATTTCAGCTATGAAGAGAGACTGAAAAGGCTAGGGTTGTTTTCCTTAGAGCAGAGAAGTATGAGGGGGGACCTGATTGAGGTAGACAAAATTATGAGGGGCATTGATAGCTTAGATAGGAAGAAACTTTTTCCCTTAGCGGAGGTGTCAATAACCAGGGGGCATAGATTTAAGGTAAGGGGCAGGAGGTTTAGAGGGGATTTGAGGAAAAACACGATGGGCCGAAGGGCCTGTTTCTGTGCTGCATGACTGTGACTCTATGCTCCTCCTGTAATTTCACTGTGACAGTATCTCACCAAGAGATTCAGCATCGAAACACATGAAGAGCTTGAAGTTGCAGAATTTATGTGATAGATAACCACTAAACACATAGATAAATTTTGGGTTTGTTTATCCCAGAGTAAGTAAATTGTTAATAGTATGATAAGTCTTAATGTTGCCAAACAAAGGCCAAGATTTTACTGGCCCCCGGGAGGTGGGCTGGGAGGCAAGAGTGCCGGTAAAACCATGAGAAACCATGTCGGGTTGGCTCCCCGACATAGTCTCGCCGCCAGGGCATTTTACCAGCACGGGCCTGGATGCGGAGAGGCTGCCCACTCCGAGGAGGCGGGCAATGAGCATAATTAAAGGCCCAATTAGGGGCCATTTTATGGAGCTGTCGTTATTTTGCCGAAGGTAAGGCGACTCTTCCACTGGGTGGGGATGCTGCCAGCTAAATTGACATGGCCTCCATGTGGCAGCCCAGGGGGCCACCCGGGCTGGAGGCTCGATGGCTCATAGAGTGGGCCACAGGCAGGGAAGGCAATCCCCGCAACCCCAACGATCGCCTCGGAGCGGTTTCCACCCGGCCCACAAACTTGCCTGACTGAGTGGCGCTTCAGAGCTGCTGCCCTCTGATTGGACCAGCAGCATCAGGACTCTGCCCGCTTCCCCTTAATTGGTTGGCGGGCCTGCAGGCAGACAATTAGAAGACCACCTGTGGTAAAATTGCCAAGCAATTCCTGCTGCCAGCAAGTGCAGGTTTGAGATCCACTTTTTGCCACGATGTCGGGGTCCCAGTGTCCGCAGTAAAATTCAGGCCAACTTCTCTGGCACTGAAAATTAATTTGTTATAGTGTGGACTCCAACTCTTTCAGATTTTAATTATTGTGGGATATTTTTTTAAAAATTCTTTGTCTCTTTTATCCCTCTTAATCGCATGTCTCTTTCCCCCTCTTTATTTCACTTTCTGTACTTAATTCGACATTAAACTAGCTATTCTGACACTTCCTGGTACAGACTCTGCACTGCTCATTAATGATCCTTCCATCTGATTGGTTAAGGAGATACACCTACTTGATCTGTTCATACAGGTCTCAGATCCCCTGTGGAGGGCGCACTAGTGTTTTACAACTCTCACTTACAGTAAGTTCTGGTGCAAAATCCCATGGAGAATCTGCATACAAGCGCAAAATACCAGCACAGACTAATTGGGCCAAATGACCTGTTTCTGTGCTGTATATTCTATGTGATTCTAATGAACAAACAGCTGGCTTATCCGACTTGGTGAGCTGCCTATGGAGGTGTGACCAGCCCCCACAACTCACAATGAAGCCTGAGAACCATCTTCCATCGATCCTCTGGTTCAGGCCCAGAATTATTTCTAGGCTATGACATCTTGAGTTAAATAAGCTGTCATCTAAAAAGTGCACCATTTAAATAAATGGGTTTTCAATTTATGAATGAATGAGTCAATAAGCATTGGAACCACAGAAGAACTCCTGGTGTGTTTGTAGGAAGACAATGTAATGATTAAATTGGTGAATGGTTGCTGCCACTCTTTCATCACTGGGAGCAAAATCCGACCCAATGTTACCTGGCATAGCATTATTGCTCACATCACCACCTACAGATATACTCACATTAGAATGTTGAAACCACTCACTGTTTCCAATATAAAAGGTTAGATTTTGCGGCACTGACCTGGAAGAAAGCTGCCCACAAAGATCTAGCATTCTCTATGGCATGGTTTCCCCCTTTCCCAATGACACTTTAAATCTTGTGCCAAGTCAAGAGGATCTCCAGGCATGCAGCAGCGGTGACATCTGCAAGCAGGAAAGCAGCCAATCCCACTGAAGTATTCACATAGACAACAAACCAGGAAGTTAAAAGCACTTAATAACTTGCACTTTTAATTCAAGTTTTCGGATAGCTTTCAGGTAGCGGAATAAATGATTATAATTGGATTAAAATAGAAGCTAAGATAAAGATAAATCAATCTTAAAAAAAGTTTAAAATTATGTGGCATTTGTATCATAATAGAGAAATTTGATTTTCCACAAATATAAAATTAACTTTTCAGTGCCAGTGAGGGTGTTTCGCAGTAATTGTGAACTTGAAGCACTGTTAAAAACCTCATGCAACGAGATGTAACTTTTTCAAAGGTTTTTACAGTGAGGCTAACAGTGTGAAAGTGCAAGGCTTCATGAATTCACTGACTGCTTAAGATTGCATTCTGGGAGTAACCTCAATGACCCACCCTCTGAGAAGCGTAGAATCACTGACAGTAACATTTGGATTTCCATATTATTCTGTGCAGACTCTGGAGGTTACAGTCAGTCTTAGTGGAGTAATGATGGTGAATTTTTTTATTTGTTCATCAGATGTAGGTGTTGCTGGCTAGG
Source organism: Heterodontus francisci (assembly GCF_036365525.1). Classification (NCBI taxonomy): domain Eukaryota; kingdom Metazoa; phylum Chordata; class Chondrichthyes; order Heterodontiformes; family Heterodontidae; genus Heterodontus; species Heterodontus francisci. Next base: position 24,157,870 of record NC_090387.1, on the reverse strand, counting down.
CCAGCATTTATTGCCCATCCCTAATTGCCCTTCTTGAACCGCTGCAGTTCTTAGGTTGCAGGTACACCAACAGTGTTGTTAGGAAGGGAATTCCAAGATTTTGACCCAGCGACAGTGAAGGAAGAGTGATATAGTTCCAAGTCAGGATGGTGTGTGGCTTGGAGGGGAACTTGCAGGTGGTGGCGTTCCCATGCATCTGCTGCCCTTGTCCATCTAGGTGGTAGAGGTCATGGATTTGGAAGGTCCTGCCGAAGGAGCCTTGGTGCATTGCTGCAGTGCATCTTGTAGATGGTACACACTGCTGCCACTGTGTGTTGGTGGTGAAGGGAGTTAATGTTGAAGGTGGTGGATAGGGTGCCAATCAAATGAGCTGTTTTGTCTTGGATGGTGTCAAGCTTCCTATTGTTGGAGCTGCATCCATCCAGGCAAGTAGAGAACATTCCATCACACCCCTGACTTGTGCCGTGTAAATTGTGGACAGGCATTGGGGAGTCAGGAGGTGAGTTACTCGCCACTGAATTCCTAGCCTCTGAATCTGCTCTTGTAGCCACAGTATATATGTGGCTGGTCCAGTTCAGTTTCTGGTCAATGGTGACCCCCCTCCCCCACCCCCGGATGTTGATGGTGGGGGATTCAGCAATCATAATGCCATTGAACATCAATGGTTAGATTGTCTCTAGTTTGAAATGGTCATTGTCTGGCACTTGTGTGGCACGAATGTTATTTGCCACTTATCAGCACAAGCCTGGATGTTGTTCAGGTCCTGCTGCATCTGGACACGAGTTGCTTCGGTATTTGAGGAGTCCCGACTAATGCTGAACATTTGTGCAATCATCAGCGAGCATCCCCACTTCTGACCTTATGATGGAGCGAAGGTCATTGATTAAGCAGCTGAAGATGGTTGGGCCTCGGACACTACCCTGAGGAACTCCTGCAGTGATGTCCTGGGACTGAGATGATTGACCTCCAACAACCACAGCCGTCTTTCTTTGTGCTAGCTATGACTCCAACCAGCAGAGAGTTTTCCCCCTAATTCCCATTGACTTCAGTTTTGCTAGGGCTCCTTGATGCCATACTCAGCCAAATGCTGCCTTGATGTCAACGGCAGTCACTCTCACCTCACCTCTTGAGTTCAGCTCTTTTGTCCATGCTTGGACCAAGGCTGTTATGTAGTCAAGAGCTGAGTCACCCTGGCAGAACCCAAACTGAGCATCAGTGAACAGGTTATTATTGAGCAAGTGCCACTTGATAGCACTGTTGATGACCCCTTCCATTACTTTGCTGATGATCGGGAGTAGACTAATGGTGGGGGTGGGTCGGGGGGGGGGGGGGGGGTAATTGGCTGGGTTGGGTTTGTCCTGCTTTTTGTGAACAGGACTCACATGGGCAATTTTCCACATTGCCAGGTAGCTGCCAGTGTTTTAGATGTACTGGAACAGTTTGGCTAGGGGCATGGCTAGTTCTGGAGCACAAGTCTTCAGTACTATTGCAGGAATGTTGTCAGGGCCCATAGCCTTTGCAGTATCCAGTGTCTTCAGCTATTTCTTCATATCACGTGGAGTGAATTGGATTGGCTGAAGATGGGCACCTGTGATGCTAGGGACCTCAGGTGGAGGCCGAGATGGATCAACCACTCGGCACTTCTTGCTGAAGATGGATGCAAATGCTTCAACCTTGTCTTTTGCACTGATGTGCTGGGCTTCCCCATCATTGAGAATGGGGAAATTTGTGGAGCCTCTTCCTCCTGTTAGTTGTTTAATTGTCCACCGCCATTCATGCTGGGTCAAAATCCTGGAACTCCCTTCCTAACAGCACTGTGGGTGTACCTAGCCCAAATGGACTGCAGCGGTTCAAGAAGGCAGCTCACCACCACCTTCTCAAGGGAAATTAGGGATGGGCAATAAATGCTGGCCTGGCCAGCGACACCCACACCCCATGAATGAATTAAAAAAAATGCTTGAATGTAGCAGGACTGCAGAAATGCTGACAGTCTCACCATCATCACCATTGCAAAATCTGGACCAAAATAGATGTGTACTGTTTGACCTGACTATCCTATTACTGATCCTGCTTTTTTGCATATCCCACACAGGAATGAACACATTACCTAGACTTCATCAATTTTATCATAACATTGTCTTCCCACAAACAAACCAAGGGTTCTGCTGTGGTTATTGGCTCATTAAAACCAATTAATTTGTCTAGTGTGCTTTTTAAATGGCAGCTTACTTAGCATTCTTCCCTTTAGACATCACAGCCCAGAAATCAGTCTGAGCGTGAAACAGAAGATTGATGGAAAATAGTCCTCGGGCCTCATCAGCGAGTTGTCAGGGCTGGTCGCACCTCCAAAGGCAGCTGTAAAAGTCGGATAGGTCCCAGGAGACGGGGGTGGAGGGGATCAGAGCAGGATACGGGAGGGCAGGCAGAGCCTGATTGTGACTCTAGCAGAGTCGAACAAGCTCTTCTTGGCTGCACAGGAATGGTTTCTACATTGAAAAACATGTTTTATACTTAACCTGATACTGATGCTGAAGAATCCTAAAGAACAAAGAACAGTACAGCACAGGAACAGGCCATTCAGCCCTCCAAGCCTGTGCCAGTCAAGACAACAAATTTAGCAGGCATTAGGCCTCTTATTTACATATTTAAGGGGCCCAATATCTCTCTTAGGCGTCTGCCCACTACGACTATAAAAAGGGCCTGATGAATTTAGTAGGAGGACCAATGTCTTTGCAGATTGGGTGCAGGCCATCTCACGATTAAATTGGTGTGCTTTGCACCCGTTTTACCTGAAATACGGGACAATGCAGAACAATTTCTCCTCCAATATGTTGTGACTGGAGCAACAGGAGTTTTGGAAATCTGTTTACTGAACAAAGTATGATGCAGTAGACTGCAGAGTAATCATGCAGTCATTTATCTTAGTGTCTTTCTTGGTACCAATTCCTTGACTTGACACGGTGTCATCTCCTGCAAAATACAAAGTCAGTAATTGTGAAACTCACCGACCCGAAATAGTTGCTGCTGGAAAGCACTTCATCCACATATTCAGATACAGCATGGTTACTAAAACATGCTTTCCTGTACAGAATGGGTGTTATAATATCTTCTATTCCTCCATTCTCTGCTGCTGTCTCAGTGGTTATAATTTATCATAATTTCGAGGGTGAATAAAAAGCTTAAAAGGTGCTGAGTAACCCCTGCACTGCTTGATAATTTTTTTTTTTTGCTGCTTATCTGAGGTAAATTTTTATCCAGCTGTAGGTTTGGGCCACATCCAAGTTATGTTGGTGACCACAATTTAATCATCTAATTAGCAGCAGCAGGTTGAGGAAGGAATTAGCAGAGGAGTTAGCCTGAGTTCAGGATCAGCAGGTAAGTCATGTTTACATCATTTTTAACTCATCTTTTCTTAAGTCTTACTGATGATCTTGGCCCTTTACCTTGGTTTCTCTTTTTTTTTAAATTCCGCTTTGAATCTAAATGTTTGAACCTAGCTCATTTAAGTGGAATGTGCCAGTTCAAAATAAGACGTCCTCACATCCTCCAACGCTACCTTCTGGATCCCCACACCTGCCTCACTTGTAGCCACACCCTCCTGTGTCTGACCACAAGACCAAATCTGAAGTACTTAACCTAAAGGGTGTGACTGCCTCCTGGAACAAAATGCCCAGGTAACTTTCTCCCTCCCTGCTGTTTCGCAGTGTCCAAAGCTCAAACTCCAGCTCATCTACTCTGAGCCGAAGTTCCTCGAGTTGTAGACACTTACTGCAGATGTGGTGGCTGTGGATGATACTGGTGTCCATCAGCTCCCACATGCTACAATTGCAACACATCACCTGCCCTGCCATCTCTATGGTATTTGTATAGGATGTCAATCCCAGATGTTTAGCTCATGGAACTTGCCTGCAATGCTTAAAGAAGTTCAATGACCTCACCAAAGGTGCTAAGGTAAAAATCTTACCTCTCACCTCAACTAAACTCTCCTCTTGCAGCCTCACAACTTACATTACTTCCATTCGCCACTTTCAACACAAGCTTTCTTGGCTATAAAAGGGGCCTGGGGTATAAAGGTCACCTTAAAAAAAAAGGGGTTTAGATACAGAGAAAAAAAAAACGGGGGTTAGAAAAAAGAAAAAAAAAACAAGCTTTCTTGGCAAAGCTAGGAGTTCTTTCCAAAGCAGGTCTGCACTATAGCACAGATATAATTATTTCCAGCATCTTTCTCTACTCCTTAGTCCTAAACAGCTCTCCAATCATTCTCCCATATCAGCTCCATCCCTCTCAAGAATTGTTCACCATTTACATAAATAGTTTGGACACAGGAATCGGAAGTGCAATTTCAAAATTCACGCAGAACACCAAATCTGGGGATGTAGTTAAGAACATATGAACATAAGGGCTAGGAGCAGGAGCAGGTAATTCAGCCCCTCGAGCCTGCTCTGACATTCAATACAATCATGGCTGATCTCATCTCGGCCTCAACTCCACTTTCCTGCCCGTTCTCCATAACCCTTCAACCCATTACTAATTAAAAATCTGTCTATCTCCTCCTTAAATTTACTCAATGTCCCGGCACCCACCGCACTCTGGGGTAATGAATTCCACAGACTCATGACCATTTGAGAGAAGTAATTTCTCCTTATCTGTTTTAAATCTGCTATCCCTTATCCTAAAACTATGACCTCTTGTTCTAGATTGCCCCACAAGAGGAAACATCCTCTCTACGTTTACTTTGTCGATCCCCTTAATCATCTTATATACCTCAATTAGATCTCCTCTCATTCTTCTAAACTCTAGACAGTAAAGGCCTAAACTGCTCAATCTCTCTTCATAAGACAAACCCCTCATCTCTGGAATTAATCTAGTGAATCTCCTCTGAACTGCCTCCGATGCAACTATACCCTTTCTCAAGTAAGGGGACCAAAACTGTATGCAATACTCCAGGTGCGCTCTCACAGTTGCACAGTTGCAGCAACACTTCCCTACTTTTATACTCTATTCCTTTAGCAATAAATGCCAAAATTCCATTTGCCTTCCTTATTACCTGCTGCATCTGCATACTAGTTTTCTGCGATTCATGCATGAGGACACCCAGATCCCTCTGCACCAAAGCACTCTGAAGTTTCTCTCCATTTAGATAATAATTTGCCTTTCTATTCTTCCGACCAAAATGGATAACCTCACACTTAATCCACGTTAAACTCTATCTGCCAAATTTTGGCCCATTCACCTAACCTATCCATATCCATTCATAAATTTCTTATTTCTTTATTGCAACTTACTATCCCATCTATTTTAGTGTCATCTGCAAATTTGGCTATAGTACCTTCTATCCTTGCATCCAAGTCATTAATATAGATTGTAAATAGTTGGGGTCCGAGGATCGAACCCTGTGGCACCCCACTAGTTACATATTGCCAACCAGAAAAGGACCCATTTATCACGACTCTCCATTTACTGTTGGTTAGCCAATCCTCTATCCAAGCTAATAAATTGCCCCTAACCCCATGTGATCTTACCTTGTGTATTAACCTTTTGTGCGGCACCTTATCAAATGCCTTCTGGAAGTCCAGATATACTACATCTACAGGATCCCCATTATCCACTTTACTTGTTCATCTTCGAAGAATTTTAGCAAATTATTCAAACACGATTTACCCTTCATAAAACCATGCTGACTCTGATGGGTTGCGTTTTGACTTTCTAAATGTCCTGTTATTACTTCCTTAATAATGGATTCTAACAATTTCCCAATGACAGAAGTTAAACTAACTGCTCTATAGTTTCCTACTTTCTGCCTCCCTCCTTTTTTGAATAAGGGCATTATATTAGCATTTTTTTAATCCACTGGAGCCTTTCCTGTATCCAGGGAATTTGGGAATATTTTAACCAATGGATACACTATCTCCACTGCCACTTCCTTTAAGACCCTAGGATGTAGGCCATCAGGCCTTGTGGACTTGTCTGCCTTCAATCCCAATAGTTTGCTCAGTACTTTTTCCCTAGTGATGATGATTGTTCTAAGTTCCTCCCTTTCTATAACTTCTGCATTACTTGTTACTATTGGGATGGTACTAGTGTCCTCCACCGTGAAAACTGAGGCAAAATACTAATTTAGTGTCTCCGCCATTTCTGTGTTCCCCACAATTAACTCCCCCGTCTCATCCTCCAAGGGACCAACATTCACTTTAACTACTCTCTTCCCTTTATAAACGTATAGAAACTTTTGCTATCTGTTTTTATATTTTGTACTAGTTTTCTTTCATAATTTACCTTTGCTCTTTTTATTACTTTTTTTAGTAACCCTTTGTTGATCTTTAAAAGTTTCCCAATCTTCCAACCTGCCAATGGCCTTTGCAATATGGTATGCCTTAGTTTTTGTCTTTATGTTATCCTTAACTTCCTTGCTTAGCCATGGATGTCTTTTCCCCTCTTACAATCTTTCTTCCTCTCTGGAATATATTTTAGTTGGGAGGAATTGAATATCTCCTTAAACATCTGCCACTGCTCATCGACTGTCCTACCCTATAGTCTTCCTGTCCAGTCCACTAGGCCAAATCTGCCCTCACGCCTATGTAATTACCTTTGTTTAACTCTAGAATGCTAGTGTGGGACTCCAGTTTCTCGCCCTCAAACTGAATTTGAAATTCTAGCGTGCTATGATCACTCTTCCCTTATCTATGAGAGGATCCTTATCTATGAGATCATGAATTAATCCCACCTCATGACACAATACCAAATCTAGAATAGCCTGTTCCCTGGTTGATTCCACAACATATTGCTCCAAAAAACAATCTCTAATGCATTCAATGAACTCTCCCTCGAGGCTACCCTTGTCAATATGATTAATCCAGTCTATATGCATATTAAAATCATCCATGATTATTGCCATACCTTTCTTACAAGCCCCCAGTATTTCCTGGTTTATTCTGTGCCCCACTGTGGAATGACTGTTTGGGGACCTATAGATTACTCCCACCAGGGTCTTCTTTCCCTTGCTATTTCTTATTTCTACCCAGACTGATTCTACTACTTGATCTCCAGTGCCTATATCATTTCTCACTACTGCACTGATCTCTTCCTTTACTAACAAAGCTACACCACCTCCTTTCCCTTCCTGCCTATCCTTCCGAAATACTGAATACCCTTGGATATTCAGTTCCCAAACCTGGTTTCCCTGCAACCACATCTCAGTAATCGCCACTAAATCATACCCATTCATCTCTAATTGTGCTGTTAACTCATTAATTTTATTCTGAATGTTTCATGCATTCAGATACAAAGCCTTTAGGTTTCTTCTATTATCAAATTTCCCTACTCTTATACGATTCCTTGGTGCAACATGACATTCACACGTTCTGCCCCTACCTTTTAGTTTCTGGTAACAATCAGCCTCATCACTCACCTGCACTCCTACCTTCTCCTTTAACTTTGACTTCCTAATTTTCCATGCAACTGAACCCCCCCCCCCCCCACCCCCACTCCACTATTTAGCTTAAAGCCCTATCTACAGCCCTAGTTATGCAATTCACCAGGACTCTGGTCCCAGCTTGATTCAGGTGGAGCCCATCCCAGCGGAACAGCTCCCTTCTTCCCCAATACTGGTGCCAATGTCCCATGAATTCAAACCCATTTCTCCCACACCAATCTTTGAGCCACGCATTTACCTCTTTAATCTTATTGACCCTGTGCCATTAGCTCGTGGCTCAGGTAGTAATCCAGAGATCATTACCTTTTTGGTTCTGCTTTTTAATTTAGCCCCTAGCTGCTCATATTCCCTCAGCAGAACCTCTATCCTCGTTCTACCTATGTCGTTGATACCTACGTGGACCACGACAACTGGATCTTTCCCCTCCCACTCCAGGTTCCTCTGCAGCCCAGATAAGATATCCTGAACCCTGGCACCAGGTAGGCAACACAGCCTTCGGGACTCTCGAGCCTGGCCACAGAGAACAGTGTCTATGCCCCTAACTATAGTATCCCCGATTACGCTACATTTCTCTTTTCTCCCCCCACTTGAATGGCTCCCTGTACCATGGTGCTATGGTCAGTTTGCTCATCCTCCCTACAGTCCCTGCTCTCGTCCACACAGACAGCAAGAATCGCGAACCTGTTGGACAACTACAAGGTATGAGGCTCCTGCAACACTACCTCCTGGATCCCTCTACCTGCCTCATTCACAGTCACACCCTCCTGTCCCTGACCACTGGCCAAATTCAAGATAGTTAATCTAAGGGGTGTGACTGTCTCCTGAAACACAGCATCCAGGTAACTCTCCCCCTCCCTGATGTGTCACAGTGTCTGAAGCTCAGACTCCAGCGCATCAACTCTGAGCTGGAATTCCTTGAGCAACCTACACTTGCTACAGATGTGGTCACTAGGAACTACAATGGGGTCCACCAGCACCCACATCATGTAGGTACAACACATCGCCTGGCTCTACATCTCTACTTTATTTAATTAGATTTTAATTTGTTTTTTAAATTTCCGACTGGTCTTTAGTTTTTAATCTCTAAAATATTGCTCCTATTCACCATAAAGCTGAAATCCACTTAGAATAGGTAATTCAAATTAGCACTTAGTTACCAACCAATGAACTTACAGTTTTCCTGTGATGTCACTCTTTGTTTGTTTTTCACTCTGTTTTTACTCCCTTAAATTACCCAAAAATTTGATTATTTACACAAGGGACATTGATGCCCTAAAAAAAACACTAACTGCTGTATTAAAAAAGAATTGTAGACCTTTCTCTTTAGTTACTTACCGAGCTATTTAGAGTTATTCCCTAACAGCTGTTACCCACCAATCAATCACCTTGCAATTTTCCTGTGATGTCGCTGTTGACTTTTTTTTCAGAACTTTGGCACGCCTGGGCTGCTCCCAGAAGGTAAGTCCCGCTCGCTGAGTGAACTCTCGCTCTATCTCTCCCAGTCTCTTTAAGCTCCGGCTCCACTCTCGCTGTGTCCCGCTCGCTGAGTGAACTCTCGCTCTCTCTCCCCCAGTTTCTTTATGCTCTGGCTCCGCTCATGCTGTTTCCCGCTCGCTGAGTGAACTCTCGCTCTCTCTCCCCCAGTTTCTTTATGCTCCGGCTCCGCTCTCGCTGTGTCTCGCTCGCTGAGTGAACTCTCGCTCTCTCTCTCTCTCTCCTGGTCTCTTTATGCTCCGGCTCCGCTCTCGCTGTGTCTCGCTCGCTGAGTGAACTCTCGCTCTCTCTCTCTCTCTCCTGGTCTCTTTATGCTCTGGCTCCGCTCTCGCTGTGTCCCGCTCGCTGAGTGAACGCTCTCTCTCTCTCCCGGTCTCTTTATGCTCCGGTTCCGCTCTTGCTGTGTCCCGCTCGCTGAGTGAACTCTCTCTCTCTCTCCCGGTCTCTTTATGCTCCGGCTCCGCTCTCGCTGTGTCCCGCTCGCTGAGTGAACTCTCGCTCTCTCTCTCTCTCTCCCGGTCTCTTTATGCTCCGCTCTCGCTGTGTCCCGCTCGCTGAGTGAACTCTCTCTCTCTCTCCTGGTCTCTTTATGCTCCGGCTCCGCTCTCGCTGTGTCCCGCTCGCTGAATGAACTCTCGCTCTCTCTCTCTCGCTCCCAGTCTCTTTATGCTCCGGCTCCACTCTCGCTGTGTCCCGCTCGCTGAGTGAACTCTCGCTCTCTCTCTCTCGCTCCCAGTCTCTTTATGCTCCGGCTCCGCTCTCGCTGTGTCCCGCTCGCTGAGTGAACTCTCGCTCTCTCTCTCCCAGTCTCTTTATGCTCCGGCTCCGCTCTCGCTGTGTCCCTCTCGCTGAGTGAACTCTCTCTCTCTCTCTCTCCCGGTCTCTTTATGCTCTGGCTCCACTCTCGCTGTGTCCCACTCACTGAGTGAACGAACTCTCTCCCGGTCTCTTTATGCTCCGGCTCCGCTCTCGCTGTGTCCCGCTCGCTGAGTGAACTCTCGCTCTCTCTCTCTCCTGGTCTCTTTATGCTCCAGCTCCGCTCTCGCTGTGTCCCGCTCGCTGAGTGAACGCTCGCTCTCTCTCTCTCTCCCGGTCTCTTTATGCTCCGGCTCCGCTCTCGCTGTGTCCTGCTCGCTGAGTGAACTTTCGCTCTCTCCCTCTTTCCTGGTCTCTTTATGCTCCAGCTCTGCTCTCGCTGTGTCCCGCTCGCTGAGTGAACGCTCGCTCTCTCTCTGTCTCCCGGTCTCTTTATGCTCCGGCTCCGCTCTCGCTGTGTCTCGCTCGCTGAGTGAACTCTCGCTCTCTCTCTCTCTCTCCCGGTCTCTTTATGCTCCAGCTCCGCTCTCGCTGTGTCCTGCTCGCTGAGTGAACGCTCGCTCTCTCTCTCCCAGTCTCTTTATGCTCCGGCTCCGCTCTCGCTGTGTCTCACTCGCTGAGTGAACTCTCGCTCTCTCTCTCTCTCCCGGTCTCTTTATGCTCCAGCTCCGCTCTCGCTGTGTCCTGCTCGCTGAGTGAACTCTCGCTCTCTCTCTCTCCCGGTCTCTTTATGCTCCGGCTCCGCTCTCGCTGTGTCCCGCTCGCTGAGTGAACTCTCGTCTCCCTCTCTCCCGGTCTGTTTATGCTCCGGCTCCGCTCTCGCTGTGTCCCGCTCGCTGATGATGTGTCCACTTGCGGATAACACCAAAATTGCTGGCCATATATATAAATTAATCACCAATGAATACAATAGGGAATTCAGGAGAAACTTCTTTATCCGGAAAGTGATTAGAATGTGGATCTCATTACCACAAGGAGTAGTTGAGGCAAGTAGCATGGCTGAGCACATGAAGGAGAAAGGAAGAGAGGGGTATATTGGTGAGGGTGGATGAAGAAAGGAAGGAGGACGGTCGTGTGGGGCATAAATAACAGCATGGACCTGTTGGGCCAAATGGCCTTTTGCTGTGCTGTAAATACTTTGTTAAAAAAAAGGAGTAAATACAAAATAAATGAAGGTAGAAATAGAGCCAATGGAGGAGGGAAGAGAGAGATAAACAGGCAAAGAGAGCGAAAGAAAGTGGGCGGCACAGTGGCGCAGTGGTTAGCACCGCAGCCTCACAGCTCCAGGGACCCGGGTTCGATTCTGGGTACTGCCTGTGTGGAGTTTGCAAGTTCTCCCTGTGTCTGCGTGGGTTTTCTCCGGGTGCTCCGGTTTCCTCCCACAAGCCAAAAGACTTGCAGGTTGATAGGTAAATTGGCCATTATAAATTGTCACTAGTATAGGTAGGTGGTAGGGAAATATAGGGACAGGTGGGAATGTTTGGTAGGAATATGGGATTAGTGTAGGATTAGTATAAATGGGTGGTTGATGTTCGGCACAGACTCGGTGGGCCGAAGGGCCTGTTTCAGTGCTGTATCTCTAATCTAATCTAATCAAGAAGAGTACAAAGGATAAGAAGGAAATACATTTTTGATAAGAAATGTTAATGATAAATGCTTAACCATAGACTATATCTATGGCTTTTAAAGTTTTATTTTGAGAATATTTGTATTTACAAGGTTGTTTGGTGGAACTCTCTATTCAGCTACTTTGACACAAGAACTGGGATGATATCAGCCAAGTGAACTTCCTTGCAGCTTGCCCTTTAAGTGTCACTTCTGGTGTAAGTTTTCAGGTAGATGTTACCTGAATAAAGGTGAGACAGAGGATACCCAACCTGCGTCACCTTGGGATTCTTGCCCAAGATAGACCTACAAGGTACGGACTTACTCTCTTTAATCAAGTCAGAGAGTTTATTCGGCTTAACTAAGATTTACAAAGTTAATGCTTAACAATGGCAATAGTTATACAGCCACCGGTTCTGGAGCTCGCTGGGGTACGGACTTCTCTCTTTCTTCTTCTCTTGCTGTGTTCTGTTGCCCATAGTCTATCTTCTTCTTCTAAGTGTGCCAATGATGGTCTGTTAACTCCTCTCTAAATGTGCCAACGAGGCCCCAAACTCTCCTCTTTATCCCTCTAAGGGGGGTCTCTGTCTTGCCATATTAGGCCATGATCTAATTCCGCCAACATGAGTGGGTTAAGACTACATCATTGTTCGCTCCTAGTTTCATGATGGCTTAGCACATAGAACCTCACAGATGGTTCCTGTTTTTTAACTCTTGCCAGATTCCTAAAGTTCCTCTTTTTCCTGAGATAGCTGTATTTCTGCAGCTTTGTGGTTTTACTGACTAGAATCTTTGACCTTTTTTATCCTTGTTCTTACATGTTTTCCAAATGTCAATTCAGCATTAAAGAGCTATACATTGGCCTATTTCAGTGAAGCCTGTCCATCATGCCTTGCAGTCAAGCCTTGACACTAGTTTCTTGCAGAAAGAGTATTCCAAAGTTATTCATAAAAGTAAGTGATGCAAATGCTATAAATCTTACACTGGCAATATGACTTACAGATTGATTTGGTGTCATCAGATTTTTTCAGTATCTGCCAGACATTTTCTATGTTAAAAAAGTCAGATCTCTAAGGATCAATTACCTTGTCGTGAAATTGTTTCTTGTAAAAAGCTTGAATAGAGGTCCACACAAGGTTATATAAAACAGAGTTTTTCCATGAGACTGACTACTTCATAACATTTAAAAAGTGCTGAAATGGAATGTTTTCTTAGGAGAAGAACTGTGAAAATAAAAGACATCACTCACTTCTGCAGAAGAATGTTATTGTCTGGAAGCCTATAAATGTAACAATTAAAAATGATTAAAATGGGAGATTTTTCTCACTGTATTACCCTCTGAGTGAGATGTATGTACTGCATTACTTGATTCAGTGGGAAATCAGATAACTGTGGCATCCTGCCAAATTAACACCCTGGGGCACAGAACTAGTAAACTTCATGTTACAGTTCATGAGTTTAATACAAATCTATTTCCTGTTGGTGTAATGACTATGTTCAGTAATTAAGGTTATCATCGAAATTAAGATGTCAAATCCCTTTCCCCATTTCTCTTCATCTTCCCTCTTGATCTTTTGCCAACAATATTGAGCTGGATTTTACCAACTCCCCCCCCCCCCCCCCCACTGACTTTGGGCATCATGGCAGGGGTCCCGAAAAATGGCTCTGGGACAGCCCGCCATGGGCCTCGATGCCAGGAAGGCCTGGCCCCATATTGCCCCTGGCGGTGAGGCTTCATGGCAGCAACCCCCACCCCCAGCGCTCAGCGGTGGGAGCCAAATTTACAAATTTTTTAAAATGCTAATTAATGAATTCAATACTTGCCCACTCCCGCTGTCTGTTCCGGTGCCGTATTGGAGCTGGCAGACGGCACTCCCACACCGTCGGATCTCCGACCGTGGAGCGCTGGTGGGGAGGAGGAAGCCGGTAAGGTTCTTAGTGTGGGAGTGGGGGAGTGAGGTAAAACTAATTTCATTGGTCAAGGGGGTTGTGGGAAGAGTTAAAGATTAAAGTTTGTGAACTTTGGGTGTGGAAGGTCAGGTGCACAAGGTAAGTATTTTGGAGGGGATAGGGCAAGGAATGAATTGTTAGGTCATTGAGGGGTGGGGTGGAAGAGGGGCTTGAAACATTTGCTTAATTTGTTTGAATCAATTCTAAGTGTCTATTCCTTTAAAAATTCAAATTAAATGTAAGGGCTCGAAGCCCTTTAAAAATGGCGTTGGCATCTGCGTTATCAGTGGGGTGGGGTTGTGGTCAGCCCCAGCCATGTAAATGAGCCACTGCATCTAATATCATGGTGGCTCCGCAGAGTAAAGCCCATGCCATTTTTATGGGTGCCGCCGTACATAAAATTCAGCCCATTGAATCTATGAGCTCCAGTTTTTGAGCGACTGACCAGAAAGAATATTGAATTCCCTATATACTCTATCAAAACCTCTCATCATGTTGAAAATCTCTATTAGGTTAGCTCTTAACCTTCTCTATTTCAAGGAGAACAATCCAAACTTTTTAGCATCTCCTAATAACTGAAATGCTTCATCCCTTGTAACATCCTGGTAAACTTCCTCTGTGCCCTTTCCAATGACTATATATCTTTCCTGAAGTGTGATGTTCAGAATTGTCTACAATACTCCAGCTGAGGCCTAACATGTCAGCATAGGTTATGAGCCAGAATTTATTGTGAGCTGTGAAAGAGTGGAAGCTGCCTTTCACTAGACCGGCCCTTGCCTATATACTCCAGGAGTTTTTGTGCTGTAAGTTTTTGTAAATTAGAGATCCAAATGATGCAGCACCCTTTACAAGGCATCTGGGCCCTGAGCAAGCAATTGTATCTCTTTAAGAGATCAGATTGAAGAATCAGTACTGAACAACGCAGACTCTGAAGCAGGAAGTGTCAGTTAGAATATTGAATTTAATGTCAAATCAGGTACAGAAAGCAAAATAAAGAGGGAAAGAAAGATGGGATTGAGAGAGAAAGAAAAAAAAGAGACAGAAAGGAAAAGAAAAAAACTATTACATTTTATTTTTTAAATCTTCAACAACAATTAAAACTTAGGAATGAGACTCCACAGCTTTAAAAGTTAATTTTCAGGGCCAGAGAGGTTGTTTGACAGTAATTAGGAATTATCAAATAATTAATTGGGTGCTTAAACTGAAATGTATAAGCCCTACTTTCTGTGGTGTGTTTAATCTGTATCTACCAAGTAGGTACAGGAACTTCACACAGTTCAATGCAATCCCTAAGCCACACACTTCCTGTGACTGAGAAAGTAGATTTGTAATTTGTTTACAAAAATGTTTCTTCTCAGGAAGCATGAAAGAATGATCTAGAGATGACTCTTTAACTGACTTTTGACACCATCCCTATGAAGAGGTGCTTGGTTTCCATGGTGAGCTTTGCTGCAACAGCACATTTGAGATCTGAAACTCAGTGAAGTGGAGAAACAAACTCACTTGTCAACATTCTGTGATGCAGCAAGTTAGAACTCCAATACGGACAGTCAAGTATTCTTACTGTTATGACCGACTATTCCAGTCAAAGCCCCCAATCAAAATATATGATTCTAATTGTGGTGGGTGAAATGCACGATTAATTCAATCCCGTCCCTCCACAGATCGCCTAACATATAATTTTTAAATTTCCAAATTAAAGAAAGACCCAGCCAAATTGTACCATCTGTTAACCCCCAAATGAGGCTAACCAAACCAGGTGTCTTTAAATCAACAAGTTAACTCTTTACGGACAGACTGTCTCAACTAAAAAGCCAGTTCAAAATTAAATTTTAACAAATGTATTGCTTGATGCTCAGTCCAAGTGGCTGTATCCAAGGTAATGAGAATGCACCCTTTGAATTGTAGTCTCCAAATGGCTGTTGCCAGGTATACAGGATGCATTCTATGAAGCTGGTTGGTTCCCTCTCCATATGGTTGTATCCAATGGCAACCAAAATGCATTTTCTCTAACTCCTGAGGCTTGCTGGTTCTTAAAGCAGTATGGCTCCTTTTCCAGCCTTAAAGACACACCACATATTCCCCGGAGAAAAGAAAACTACAGGACCATGACATTACATTATTATAATTCCTACATGACATACTCCTTAAAAAGTGAAGAAGCTACACTAAGTATTGGAGTTTTCTTCCAAACTATTTCTAAGCTAGAATGTGGAAATGTTTAAACAGATCAGACTGAAGAGATGCTTCATTTGAAGACATTTTTTTTAAAGAGTCATAAAACACTTACATCAAAGTAAAAATGAATGTAAAAACAAGCAACAAAGATATAATTCAATTTTTCAGGTTTGCAGCACATTTAATGGTTCCTGCAACAAAGGATATTGAACAGTTTTCATAAAAGGCTGTTCCTTGGGTTCAGAGTACTTCAAGGTTCTCCAATGCAGGAACAAATCTGCTTCATCTGACGGAGAGCATTTCATATATTCACAATATCCTTCCTCCAACCAAAACAGATTCTGTTCAATTACATACATCATATATGTCAGGTTAAAGCTGGATTCAGAATAACCTGAGAAGGTCCTATAATCCCTCATGTCCTTTCCGAGTTTAGCTTGTCCATGAGACCCACTCCTGCTTCCTTGACCCTATGCCCACCAAACTGTTGACCACCCAGCTTCCCTTCCTGACTGTCACATTTGCTGATTTTGTTAAAGATTCCCTCAACTTAGGTACAGTCTTCCTCCCTTTCAAGTCGGCCAACATCACCTCCCTGTTTAACAAACACCCATCTTGACCTCTCTGTCCATTCCTTCTCCAATCTCTGTTTCCTCTCCAAAGTACTTTAACGTGTTGTCGCCTCCCAAATCCCTAGCAATCTTTCCCGCAACTCCATGGTTGAACCCTTCCAATCCGGTTTCCATCCCTGCCACAGTACCGAAACAGCTCTTATCAAAGTTACAAATTGCATCCTATGTGACTGTGACAAAGATAAACTATCCCTCCTCATCCTCCTTGACCTATCTGCAGCCTTTATCGTTGACCACACCGTCCTCTTCCAATCCCTCTCCACCGTTGTACAGCAAGGTGGGGCTGCACTTGGCTAGGTCCATTTTTTTATTTATCCAGTCATATCCAGAGTATCACTGCAATGGTTTATCTTCCTGCTCCCACTCTATTACCTCTGGAGTCCCTTAAGAATCTGTCCTTGGTCCCCTCTATTTTCTCATCCCCGTGCTGCCCCTTGACAGCATGATACAAAAATACATCAGGTGCACACGTATGCTGACAACACCTAGTTCTACCTCATAACCACCTTTCTCAACTCCTCCACTGTCTGATTTGTCATGCTACTTGTCTGACATCCAATACTGAATGAGCAGAAATTTTCTCCAATTGGGAAGACCTGAGCTATTTTCTTCAGTCCTCACCACAAACTCTGTTCCCTAGCCACCAACTCCATCCCTGTCCCTGGTCACAGTCTGAGGCAGAAGCAGACTGTTCGCAACCATGGTGTCATACTTGACCCTGAGATGAGCTTCCAACTACACATCCAGTCATCACCAAGACTGCCAACTTCCAGCCCGTAACACCACCCAGCCCCACCCCTGCCTCAGTTCAGCTGCTGCTGAAACCCTCATCCATGCCTTTGTTTCCTCTAGACTTCCAACCTGCTTCTGGCTGGTCTCCCACATTCTACAGTCCGTAAAGCTGAGGTCATACAAAACTCTACTGCCTGTATCCTAACTTGCACCAAGTCCTATTCACCCATCATCCCTGTGCACAATGACCTATATTGACTGCTAGTCTGGCAAAAGCTTGATTTTAAAACTCTTATCCTTGTTTTCAAACCCCCCTGCCATAGCCTCACCACTCATTATCTCTGTAACCTCTTCCAGGACTACAACCCTCCAAGATCCCACTGCTCCTTCAATTCTGGCCACTGGTGCATCTCCAATGTTAATCACTCCAGCATTTACAGTTGTGAGTTCTGCTGCCTGGGTCCTAGGCTCTGGAATTCACTCCTTAAACCTCCCTACCTCTCTCTCCTCCTTTAAGATGCTCCAAAAACATACTTCTTTCATGAACATATCCTAATAATTCACATGTGGCTTAGTGTCATATTTTGTTTGATGACCCTCATGTGAAGCACCTTAGGACAATTTACTATGTTGAAGGCACTATATAAATGCAAGTTGTTGTAAATTATGGAAGGATTAGTTTTGTTGCTTTTCATTCAATTTTCACCTGAAGGCATTTTGTTAGCCTACTGGTCCGTTATCTAAGTGCCCATTCTTCATATGTGAGCCTATGGTCTAAGTTTCAGCAAGGTATTTAAAATTACATTGTATCATCATAACTGGACCAACCTGATGTCTGCACAAGTGCACTTTCCAAGTCTGGATCAGTACCAGCAGTTTCTGATTTGTACTAAAATATTGTCACTTTATTCAAACAGCATTTGGTTGAAGAAATGTGTGTTTCTGAATGTTCCTAAATTATGAGAAGCAATAATAGAAATGCAGAACTTTTAAGTGACAAGGGCCAAAATCATAAAATGCCCTGCTTCCTGTAAGGACTCCATTCCATTCTCCCAGTTTTTCTCTCTCTGTTGCATCTGTTCTGATGATGCAACCTTCCATACCAGTGCTTCCATTACAACTTATTTTATCCTCAACCAAGGATTTCCCCACACCGTGTTTGACAGAGACCTCGACAATGTCCACCCTATTTCCTGCACTTCTGCTCTCACCTCTAGAATCATGATAGGGTTCCCCTTGTCCTCACCTTCCACCCCACCAGCCTCCATATTCAATGGATCAGCTTCCACCATTTCCTCCACCTCCAGCATGATGCCATCGCCAAACACATCTTCCCCTCCCCTTTCATCATTCTGAAGGGATTGTTCCCCCTATGACACCCTGGTCCACTCCTCAATCACCCCCAACACCCCCTCCCCTTCCCACGATACCTTTCCATGAAAGCACAGAAGATTCAAAACCTGTCCTTTTACCTTCTCTCTCCTTATCGTCCAAACACTCCTTTCAGGTGAACCAGTGATTTATGTGTGCTTCTTTCAATTTACTTGACTGGATTCACTACTCACAATGCAGTCTGCTCTACATTAGGGAGACCAAGCGCAGAAGGTGTTGCGGAACACCTCTGTTCAGTCTGCAAGCATGACCCCGAGCTCCCTGTCCCCTGTCATTTTAATTCTCCACCTCGCTCTCATACTGACCTGTCTGTCCTCAGCCTCCTGCACTGATCCAAGGAAGCTCAACGTAAGCTTGAGGAAAGCATTTTCGATTCGGCACTTTACAGTCTTCTGGATTCAACGTTGAGTTCTACAATTTCCGACTGTAATCTCTGCCACCATTTATTTCCTTTTTCTTCGCAGATTTTGGTTTTGCTATTTTTCTCTTGTTTTTGCTCTTGGATGGCATCTGTTTATCATTCTGCCCTGCAGACCTCCTTTAGACACATCTTTTGTTATTTTTTAATCCTATTACCACTCCCTTTGGCCCTGCACCACCAATTCATTGGTCATTTAATCTCTCCCATCTTCAACCCTATCACGAACATTCCCTTTTGTTCTTTTCCATCCTCCCCCTTTTCACTTGAAACGTATTACATCTCCAACTTTTCCCAGTTCTGATGAAAGGTCATCAACCTGAAACATTAACTCTGTTTCTCTTTCCACAGATATTGCCTGACCTGCTGAGTATTTCCAGCATTTTCTATTTTTATTTCAGATTTCCAGCATTCGCAGTATTTTGCTTTTGTGTTTGGGCTGAAATCATGATCCAGCAGTAGGGGGCAGTGGATCGTCAGTCTAATACAATTAAACAAAGCAAGGGAAGATTAAAGAAACTTATTTTCAACGGAAGCATTTGTAAACACACTGCTCAGATGAAGATTCTATTGAGTGGAGTATAACTGTGCCTAATATTTTTGCTGTACCACATTATATTGTAGATGTCCATGGCGTGTTGTGTAAGTTTTCAAATTAGCTTCCCTGGATAAGGGACCGTGTGATAATTTTAAGGAACCCCACCACCCCTCCCCATTATCAGTTTCTATGGGCTGGATTTTATAGAGCCCTAGACTTTGGGATCCGTGGTGGGGGGGCGGGGGGGGGGCATGAAAATTGCCCTAGATAAGGCCCATCACGGACTCGATGCCAGCAGGGCCCGGCCCGATATTGCCAACGGTGGCAACGCCTTATGGCGGTGCGCCCCCCACCAGCAAACCCCCCCCCACCCCCCAACCCCGCCACTCGGCAACAGGACTGCCATTTAAATATTTAACTAAATTAACTTACCTGAATAAATGAGTCTCCTATTGCCTCCTGAGGTCCCGCTGCAATCCTCACCCCAGTGGCGGGCACTGCCACGCCTTTGGATCCCCGCACTGGGAAACGAGGCGCAACACTGGTTGGGAGGAGGGAGGAGGTAAGTTTCTCAGTGCGGAGGTGGGGGGAACAGGGTCAAATGAACATCATGGGTATAGGGGATGGTGGGAGGGTTATAGTTTAATGTTTGTGCACTTTGGGGGGGGAAGGTCAGTTTGTGAAGGTACGTGTTTTGGGGGGAAGCACAAATAATGAATATAATTTATATTGGGAAGGTGGGAGAAGGGCAAAAGAAATGTATTAATTTATTTATTTCAATGTTACTTTAAATATTTAAATGTCCCGGTCGGGCTGACAATCATTTAAAAATGACGTCAGTGCCTGCACACAGGCAGCTGACAGCATTGCTGGGGACAAACAGCCTGCTCCCTCCCCGGGATCAGGGCGGTGGGCGGTCCGCCACGGCTATTTAAATGAGCCATGGCACTTGGAATTGCGGCAGCTCTTTGGCGTACGGCCCACACAGGCATGCCGCCATTTTTTTCACTCGCCACCGATATTGGCAGTGGGCTTATAAAATTCACCCCATATCTTCATATTTCTGAATATTTTGTGTTTATTCACTTACTAGCTTTTACAAAAGTGCCTCTGTGTTTTGATAACTATATTTTTTGAGGATTCAGTTTTAAAAGATTGAAGAAGTGTTAATCTTTGGGGTTTTCAAAGGGGGTCATGTAAAGGCCAATTGACATTGAAAAAACAGTCCCTGGAAATGTTTTTTAAAAGGGGCACTAAGGGCCTTGTGAGGAAAACAAGCCTTTCCGGAGACCACTTCACTTCCAACAACAACAACAACAACAACAAGCCTTTGTGGGAAACCACCTGAATTCCAGCTCAATAAGTAACAGAGAACTTTGGACACCTGGAGAAGTTGTTTACACAGAAATGACAGGTCACGATTGATGGAGGTCAAAAGGTTGACCTCCTGTGTTGGTTTTGCTTTTGAATTGTTTTGAGTCGGGGTTGAATTGTATAAAAAGGGAGAGAACTTCCAAGGAGAGAAGACCACAACCCAGCTCTCTAAAGACCCTGAGAAGTCTGGTGTCAACTCATCTCGTCTCCTGTCTTTGAAGAAAGGCCTGCAAAATTAATTCTCAATGCCGCCTGAAAAGAGCTGTCTAAAAGATCCCAGTGACCTGTCAACATGTACTCGGAGGTCATACTATATGCCAGTTTTGGAACACAACATATCTCATATGCTCTTTCTTCAAGAATGAGCAGGCATTCAGGCCCAAGTGTTATTTTTGTCTGTAATAGAGGTCTAAAATCAAAAATCCCTTTATTTTTCCGGTTAACTGGTGTGTGTGCGTGTGTGTGCGTGAGGAGATAAGGTAAAAAGGAAACTTGCATATTTTAATCTGTTTGTTTATGCTTTACTTCATTTCTGGTAAGACTTGTTTTATAATAAACTGATAAATTTGTTGTTTATTGAAGAAATCTGGTTGGTGTGTTTTATTCTGGGATAAAACTAGAGTCAATGATTGACTGCATGGGAAGGTCAGATTGTAAAAGTAAAAGTTTTTTGGGGGAGGAAGGGCAAATAATTAATTTAATTGATATGGGGGGTGGCGGAGAGGCAAAATAAATGTATTTATTTATTATGTTTTAATTCAATGTCACTTTAAATATTTAAATGTTGCAGTAGAGCTGTCAGCCCTTTAAAAATGGCATCAGTGCCTGGGCACAGGCAACAGATGCCATTGCTGGGGACTGACAGCCCGCCCCCTCCCTGTGATTGGGGTCGGGGAAAATTTTAATATATAGGAATACGGGATATTTGCCTTTATTAGCCGAGGCATAGAATATAAGAGCAGGGAGATTATGTTGGAGCTGTATAAAATGCTGGTTAGGCCACAGCTGGAGTACTGTGTACAGTTCTGGTCACCACAAAATAGGAAGGATGTGATTGCACTGGAGAGGGTGCAGAGGAAATTCACCAGGATGTTGCCTGGGCTGGAGCATTTCAGTTATGAAGAGAGACTAGATAGGCTGGGGTTGTTTTCCTTGGAGTGGAGAAGGCTGAGGGGGGACCTGATTGAGGTATACAAAATTATGAGGGGCATTGATAGGATAGATAGGAAGAAACCTTTTCCCTTAGTGGAAGTGTCAATAACCAGGGGGTATAGATTTAACGTAAGGGGCAGGAGGTTTAGAGGGGAGTTGAGGAAAAACTTTTTCACCCAGAGGGTGGTTGGAATCTGGAATGCACTGCCTGAAGGGGTGGTAGAGGCAGGAACCCTCACAACATTTAAGAAGCATTTAGATGAGCACTTGAAACGCCATAGCATACAAGGAAAATGGGATTAGATTGGACGGGTGCTTGATGGCTAGCGCAGGCACCTTGGGCCAAAGTGCCTGTTTCTGTGCTGTAAAACTCTATGACTCTATAGTGACCCGTGGAGAAGTAAAACTAGAATAAACAGTGCACTCCTCTCACCTCAGTCATAACACTAGCACATAAGTTGACTTGCCGTGCAGAAATAGCACATTTTCCATACTGGCAGCACCCTTTTCCTCGGAGTAACTGATGATATGTACCAGAAGTTAGGATAGGAAGGTAAATTCAGTGAATCCATGCTCCCAACAGAGTTGCAGTTGTGGAGTGCACCAGACAGAGAGTCGTGGTCAGTGTTGCAGCTCCAGATCCAACCAGAACTTCCTTTGGTGGAGCCTCTCCACTTATTGTATTGACCTTTTAGTGCCCTTGGGTATATGTCAATATTGTGGGTGGTTGCTGTGTGTTAATATTTGTAGGAGATGCCACAACACAGTTAAGTTTTAAAACCACAAGCATGAAATTTTTCTTAATACTATTAAATGGACATGATGGATTGGTAATGAATAAACTAGATGATAGGTAGTGGTTGATAAGTATGGGTGAGATTCCCATTGCTGCTTGTTGCACACACTGTGATATAACTATTTATGTCAAAAGGTGGCAGTAGCAGTGTGGGCATGTGCATCAGAATGCTCAGATATGAAACTAGTTTTGAATAGCCAAATTAAGTGAAATTATTGTAAATGCTTCACAAAAGTTCTGTCAGTTTGCTTGAAGGTTTTTCTTTGGCTCTAGGGTTGGTTGGCAACACATGAGTGTGGTACCAACATGCCCAGCCTTAACGTAGGTGGGATGACTTTTGAATAGATAAGTGGCAGAACATTTGAAGATACATCACTGAAATGTTTCTTGAGTATTTTAGGACCATATATGTCAGTACAACACAAAAATATATACAGCTCCCTTGTATATGGTGAATGAGCATTCAGGATGGCAGGAGATATACAAACCAGCATAAACTGAAAATAATATTTATATACTCGATATATACTGGCATGTGACACCAAGTGTATATAAAAAGTGCTCCCTCATTCTTTGTTAAGTGCACCCAATCCCTAACCTCGCACACAGCACTCTTTTTAACCTTTCAAAGACCTCCAGAAAATGTTTGCAACAAGAAAACTGCAGCAGCATTGAAAAGTGTTATTCTGTTATTGGTTTCCCACCCACAGCATCCAACCTATTTGTTTCCCAACCTGGCTTTCTCTTAAATGTAGTATTATGGAACTTCACATCTTTCAATCACTGGCAGTAGACAAGTGAAGGGAAGTCATAATCAAACTATACAGACCATACCTAGAGAACTGTATCCCATTCTAGTTGCCAGGACATAAGGGAGACACTAAAGTCCTACAGGCAAGATATTAGTCCCTATTGTAAGGCAACCACATTATGAGGAAAGACTGGAGATATTTGGGCTTATCAGTGTAGAAGGAAGGCATCTAAGAGGTGATCTTATAAAGGTGCATGAGATTGTTGTTGGTATGGAAAATTAAATTGTGGGGCTAGAACAAGGGAACACTGATTCAAAATAATAAAAATTGACTTTCAGACTAATATTAGGAGGTTATTTTTCACAGAGTGTTCAACATTTGGAAAGGCCTTCCAGGCAGATTGGTGGCAGAGAAAAGCCCGGAATCATTTAAGCAACAATTAGATGTAGAAATGGGGGAAATAGTTTTACTGGATGGATAAACTAGGGTGGGCCAAATGACCTCCTTCATTCATAAGCATCTTGTGATCCATTAGTTGACTATTAATGTTTATTTCCTTAAAACAAAATTTTAATTCTCAAATGGTGTCAACCAAGGCAAACACTTCACAGAAATTTTAAAGTCTCCCTCCTCTCAGTCTGTAAATGAGCACAGAAGTCGCTTATTGAAGTACATGGGGAAAAAAATAAGCTTTAAATAAACTTCATTCTTTGAATTCAACGAGGGTAGATACAAAATTACTAGTTCCTTTTATGAAAATGCAGTGCTTTGTAGTATAAGCACTCCTAATGATATCACTCTATCAATTAATATGTCAAGCTGGTTTTCAAAAGTGCTCATCGCCATTTGCATTTAAAAAAGGTATTCAAGAGAACCTTAAAAAGAGTTAACTCATTAGCAAATGCCGTTCTATTCTAAATGAAGTAGCCAAACTGATTTGATCATGCAGTCTAAAGAACTGAAGTTATATTGAATTACATGAATTATTAACAGTCTTTGCCACTTAATCACTAATGAGGAAGTTCTTTATAAAGATTAAATTATAAATAAAATAGCAGTTTAAAAATGTTAAGATGAATCATGTCACCATTTGAATGATGGAAAATATAATGGGTATAATGAAGTAAAAGTTATATTAAAGTGTTCAAATTTCAGTTTTTTTTTACTATCCCTTTTCCGATCACAGCATAAAATAAGGATGAGGAAAGGATAATCTTTTCTTAGAGGAAATAAAATATATATCTATATGTTTCAAATGTCCATTTGAAGGTTTAAAATGTATATTTGAACTTATAGAAGTGTATTTGGCACTTGACAAGCCCTGATATTGTTATTTTTGTTGAATGCATACATTTTATTCTGTTTGACTGAGCACAATATTTCTTCTACACTAATTGAAAGCAGTTGTCGCACAATTCCAGAATATGGACTTTTTAAATGTTCTGCTTTAGTAGTCAATTAGAGTGGTGGGAGTCTCACAACTAACTATAAGGAGGCCAGGAGGAATATTTCCAGAGGGAGGGGAGAGGCCCTAGCCTCCTTTCCTCCTGCACAGCAGGAAGCTTTTTCCAAAATTATCAGCTTCCCAAATGGCAAGCATCAATGCCTGCCATGGATACTAATCAGGCAGAGTCAGCACTGCAAGTTCCCAACAGGCACCTTCCGACACTTAAGCCTGGGGGATGTCACTATGCAGATTTTTGGGGGCCCCAAATATCTTCAGTTACTGTCCCATTCCTGCCCTTCCCCACCTTCCCACCACCCAACCAACCTCTTCATTTTAAGGCTCTTGTGCTTCTTCTATCCAAAATAAGTATGGGAAAGGTCATTAGTTTACAGGTGACTGCCAGTGCCACTTTTGCTGAGCTGCCATAGTGTGTCACAGTAGTCTGTTGGACACTTTCAACCTTCCTTTCACAAAGAGGTCTGCCTCTTCACTCAGTAGAGCACAGCATGAGAGTGCATCCACTATACAAGATATTCCCATCTGTAGCTCCCAGATTTCAATGAAAAGGAGCATCAAAACAAATGCAGTGTCAACATTTTTCGGGATAGAGCTTCTACTTTGCGAGCAATCGGCAACCCGGATGCAAATTGCTCTAGTTTTCCAAAGTTATTGCTCAAGCTTCCACTCAAACTCATTTGCACCCTGGGTGACAAAGGAAATAAAAGTTAAAATAAAACAGAAAAAGAGGCTTGGCAACTGCCAAGAGGAAGATTCAGTAATAACCAGGAAGATTATGCAAAGTACTGGAGGAAATTGAAAAAGTTAATATGGGAGGCAAAGAAAAGTTACAAGAAAAGATTAACAGGTAACATTAAATTGAACCCTATAGTGTAAGAGGTTAGATTGGGAAAAAGTTGGGCCTATGAAGGTTCAAAAGGAAAGCCTTCATGTCGATGAAGAGGACATGGCTAAAGTAGTAAATGAGTTCTTTGTATTTGTCTTCACAAAGGAAGTAGATGATATAAAGGTTACTAAAAATGATGAGAGGAAGTTTATGAACAGGATAGTAATAGAGAAGACGTACTATGAAGATTAGCCTTACTGAAAGATATTAAGTCATCTGGTCTGGATGGAATGCATCCTCAGCTGCTCCAAGAAGGTAGAAATAGCAGAGGAATTGATAAAACATTTCAATACTCTTGGATATAGGAGTAGTGCCAGAGGACTAGAGTGCTATTAATTTTAAACCACTATTCAAGAAAGGCGAGACGGATAAACTGGGAAACACCAGGCCAGTCAGCCTAACGTCAGTGTTGGGGAAGTTATTAGAAACCATTATCAGGAACAAAATAAACTTTCATTTGGAAAAGCATGGGTTAATTAAGAAAAAGCCAGGATACATTTGTATGACTAACTTGATTGAATTCTTTGATGAGGTAAGAGAATGTTGAAGAAGATAATGCAGTAGATTTGTATATATGGACTTTCCAAAGGCGTTCAACAAAATGCCACACAGCATTGTTAAGAAGATGAAAGCCCATGGAATTAAGGGGAAAGTATGGTTACAGAATTGGCTCAGTAGCAGGAAGAAGATGGGGGTGAATGATGTTTTACAAACTGGGAGGTAGTTTGCGGTTGTGTTTTCCAGGTCAATTTTAGGTCCATTACCCTTTTCAATTTTTATAGATGACCTAGACTCAAGTGTAGGGAGCTTAACGTTTGCCAATAATATGAAACATGGCAATATTGTAGATAGTGATCAGAATAGTTGCAGACTTCAGGATGACATAGTCAGGATTTTGTTCAATGTAGAGAAGTGAGAAGCTTGCACTTTGGGAGGATTAATGTGCAAAGATAGTATACTACAAATGTCACAATTCTGAGAAGTGTAGATGAGCAGAGAGATCTTGGTCTCCATATACACAAATCCTTAGAGGTGGCAGGGTAACTTGATAAGGTGTTTAAAAACAAGACATCATGCTAGAACTTTCTAAATCACTGGTCAGAACTCAGCTGGAGTATTGTGGACAATACTGGGCACCACAGCAGAAAGATGAAAAGGCCTCAGAAAGGGTGAAGAGGAGGTTGGAAAAGTTAGAACTGTTCTCCTTTGAATAGAGAAGGTAAAGAACTTATCTAATAGAGGTTCTCAAGGTAATGAGAGGTTTTGATAAAGTAGATAGAGAAAAACTATTCCTCTGTCCAGTGGGTCAAGCATCAGAAGTCATAGATTTAAAATCATTGGTAAAAGATTTAGAGAGGAGATAAGGAGAATTTTTTTTCACTCAAGAGTTGACGGGATCTGGAATGCTGTATCTAAGAAAGTGGTGGAACCTGATTTCATAAATAATTTTAAAAGGGAGTTGGGCAAGTACCTGAAAATGAGGAACTTACATGGTTACAGACAAGAGGTAGTCTGAGACCAAGCACGATTGTTCTTTCAAAGATCCAGCACAGGTAGAACAGGCCAATGGCCTCCTTCTATGCTGCAAATTTCTCTGATTCTATGATAATTACAAAAATAAAATTTTCTGTGAACCAGCGCAATCAGGCAGCATTTTAGAAAGTAATTATTTTTCCCCCTTGCATTAAAAAATATTTCTTAATCCATTTAAGAGAGGTAAATTGGTGCAATTTTATTAATACAGCTGAAAATGGGTTTATCACAAAAAAGCGTTTTTAATAAGTCTCTAGGTTACCATCTGTGAGTAACTTGGTTTTGAATAATTTAAAATCTCTAATAATCCTTTACTTGTTTAATTGCTGTACACTGGTCAGTTTCTTAGCAAATTAAATAATTTTAATATTTAAAAACCTTTAAAAGGTGCTTACCTTTTAATGGTGCCTTTGTGACTAAAAAAGGATTAATTTGAACAGCCACCTCAAATGTCCTCAAAATTATGGAAATATGCCATGCTCTTTCACTCGATCTGAAGGCATGGCCAGTTTTGTGGCCCAGGCCTACTTCAAGTGCAAAGCTTTTTTTAACACCAGTGTAAAAGATTGCAGAAAATTGATTTGCACTGGATGCAACTTACAATTAAAATTCCTCACTCTTTTATGCGGTTTGGCCAATTTCGGGCAACGCGCGGCCAAGTGGAAACTCTACCCCCTTATACTTAACACACCGAAAACTCCCAAATGTTCTGGAAAGTCAGCTGGGTATGAATACACTGCTAAGAGTTTCTACTTGCAACACAATTGGTGGTGTCATAAATAGTGAGAAGGAAAGCCTTAGATTACGGGACAATACAGATGGACTGGTAAGATGGGCAGAGCAGTGGCAAATGGAATTTAATCCTGAGCAGTGTGAGGTGATACATTTTGGGAGGACAAACAAGGCAAGGGAATATACAATGGATGGAAGGACCCTAGGAAGTACAGAGGGACCTTGGTGTATTTGTCCAGAGATCACTGAAGGCAGCAGCACAGGTAGATAAGGTGGTTAGAAAGGCGTATAGGATACTTGCCTTTATTAGCCGAGGCAGAGAATGTAAGAGCAGGGAGGTTATGATGGAGCTGTATAAAACACTAGTTAGGCCACAGCTGGAGTACTGTGTACAGTTCTGGTCACCACACTATATAGGAAGGATGTGATTGCACTGGGGAAGGTGCAGAGGAGATTCACCAGGATGTTGCCTGGGCTGGAGCATTTCAGCTATGAAGAGAGACTGGATATGCTAGTGTTGTTTTCCTTGGAGCAGAGAAGGCTGAGGGGGGATATGATTGAGGTATGCGAAATTATGAGGGGAATAGATAGGGTAGATAGGAAGAAACTTTTTCCCTTAGCAGAGGTGTCAATAACCAGGGGACATAAATTTCAGGTAAGGGGCAGGAGGATTAGAGGGGATTTGAGGGAAAACTTTTTCACCCAGAGGGTGGTTGGAATCTGGAACGCACTGCCTGAAGGGGTGGTAGAGGCAGGAACCCTCACACCATTTAATAAGTATTTAGATGAGCACTTGAAACGCCGTAGCATACAAGGCTACGGGCCAAGTGCTAGAAAATGGGATTAGAATAGATAGGCGCTTGATGGCTGGCGCAGACACGGTGGGCTGAAGGGCCTGTTTCTGTGCTGTATAACTCTATGACTCTATGACAATCAACCTAGGCAGCCCTGATATTTTTAGTTGCCTTGGAACACTGAGACTTGCATCCAACATCAGGTACATCCTTTGAACTGCATGTAAAGCCATCATGGAAAGGTAAATGAGAACATAACCTAGTAGATCTGCATGGAAACAGACGCTTTATGGCATTGTCTATAAATCTCTGTGCTTTCTTAGTCTCCACTTTTCTGCATTTCCATAGCTTGCAATTTGCTAATTCACACTGTTCAAGTGATTTAATTGGTAACTAATAATTGTTATGTAAGTGCTTCCATTTTTTAATTTTTAATTTTTTTGAGGACTTTTGTTAAATCTGCAAAGATTCCATGGATGTGTTTTTTTTTAACCAAGTTCACTGAAAGGACACTTGAGATGTTGCTTGAAAATGACCTGTGCTGTAAATCATGTGCTTTAAGCTCAATAAACAGCAGAAATCTTGGCCTGGGGAAGATGTTTACAGAGAATCCTCATATCAAGGTTTATGGAGGTCAAGAGGTTGACTTTCTGTTTGGGGTTTGGATATTTTTTCAAGTCAGTTGGGGTGTGAACTGTTTTGAAGACAGTTGGTGTTTTGCATGAAAGGAAAAAGAAACCACCCAGCTCACCTCTTTCTCTACCTCTTTGAAGAAACCCTGCAAAGAACTAGGGCTGAATTTTTTTTGGGCGCCGCGCTGCACAGCAGCGCACTTCAAACTCAGCAGGGCACCCGCATTTAGTGGCCACCACAGAGCCCCCACAATATTATGCGCGTGGGCTCATTCGAATCACGACGCCAAGCCCCCCTCCACATACTACATGGGGAGAGGCGGGACATTTGGTGCAGTGAGGAACCCTTTGACAGCTGTGCAGCAGGTGCTGGGGCCCTATTTTAAGCGCCACAGCACCTGGTTCCTGACAGCTATCAAAGACCTACTTACCTGACTGCTGAAGAGTGGAGCTACTGTCAATCTGGCAGCAAAGCAGAAAGTGATGCAGAAATCCAGCAGGTCAGGCAGCATCTGTGGAGAGAGGAGCAGAGTTAACTTATCCAAGTTCACAGACCTGAAAGTTAACTCTGCTTCTCTCTCCACAAAGAATTCTTCAAGAATTAGCAAGTATTTAGCCAAAGTATTCTTTTTTATAACAGAGCTCTGCAGCCAGAATTTCTGTACTTTTTTCAGTGTGTGTGTGGGGAATGGCAAAAGGGAACTTTCATATTTCAATCTGTGTGTTAATGCTTTGCTTCATTACCGGATAAGTCTTGTTTGATAATAAATTGATAATGTTGTTGTTTATTAAAGAAACCTGGTTGATGTATTCTATTCTGGGATAAAGAGTAGAGTATATGATTGACTGAAGAGAAAATTGGGTAAACATTTAAAGATATGTTGTGCGGAGAAGTGGGACTAGAAAAGACAGTGCACTCCTCCTACCTTGGTCATAACAAAATTTAAAAAATATTGAATTGTGCTTTTATTCTCAACCAATTTCTACAATTGTCATGCTTTAATGAGTTACAAAATCCAACTCAGCCACCATCTTAAATTTTTCATGAACTCTCTGAACAATACACATGGTTCTACATCAATGATTCATAAATACCAACAGAAGATTGTATTAGCGCAAATGGGAGCTTCCAATCCACTGAAAGGGAACAAATTTTAAATTATATGCACATGTGTACCTAAGCGCTTCTGATTAGTTTGCTACAGAAATGTTCCAGTTTTTAGATTAGGGCAAATTTTGCCACACAGTAACCAGGCATTAGAAAATATACAGAAAACTTAGCATAATTCTTCCTTTTCCCCTCCCACCAAAACAGAACTCACCTTTTATCCTTGGCAGGTTGAGGGGAAGGAAGAATGTTTTGTTCACTTTGTAGGTCCTAAGAAAAATCCTGGGCAGATTTGTGTCTCAGAAATTCTAGTGCAAACTGATTTCTTACCATTTACAAAGTAAAGCTGCTTTACTGCGCATAGCTTAGATTAGTTTTAAAACAATTTACATTGTGGTATCACCAGGCCTGCCATGTCATAGAGTCATTACGGCACAGAAAGAAGCTATTCGGCCCATTGAGGCTATGCTGCCTAGCTGTAGAGCAATCCAGTCTGTCCCATTGCCGTGCTTTATCCTCGTAGCCCTGCAGGTTTATTTCCCTCAAGTGCCCACCCAATTTCCTTTTGAAATCATTGATCATCTCCATTTCCAGGCTATTACTACTTACTGCGAAAAAAGTTCTTCCTCAAATCTCTTGCTTCAAACCTTAAATCTGTGTCCCCTAGTCTTGTACAATCAGCTAATGGGAACAGCTTTTCTAGTCAACTTTATCTAAACTTGTATACCTCTATCAAATCTCCCCTCCATCTTCTTTGTTCCAAGGAGAACAACCACAGCTTCTCCAACTTAACAAACTAAAATCCCTCAGCCCTGGAAGCATTCTAGTAAATCTCCTCTGCACCCTCACATCCGTCTTAAAGTCTGGTGACCAGGCTGGTCTCAATACTCTATTTGTGGTCTAACCAGAGCTTGATAAAGGTTTAGCATAACTTCCCTGCTTTTGCACTCAATACCTCTATTTATGAAGACAAGATCCCACATGCTTTGTTAACTACTCTCTCAGTATGTCCTGCCACCTTCAAAGATTTATGCACATGCACCCCCAAGTCCCTCTGTTCCTGCACACGCTTTAGAGCTGTGCCATTAAATCCACATTGCATCTCCCTATTCCTTCTGCCAAATGCTCATCTCACACTTCCCTGTATTAAATTCCATCTGCCACCTATTTGCCCATTCTGCTAGCCTATGTCCTTTTGCAGTCAATTGGTATCATTCTCACTGTTTGTCATACCTCCAAGTTCAGTATCATCAGCAAATTTTGAAACTGTATTCCAATATCCAAGTCATTTACATACATTCAAAGAAAAGCAGTGGTCCTAGCACTGAACCTTGGGGAATACCACTGTCTACCATCCTCCAGTATGAAAAACAACCATTTACCATGACTCGATGTTTCCTGTCCTTAAGCCAATTTTTAAAAAAATCTAAGCTGACCCTCAGTTTAGGAGGGGTGACAGTATCGATTAAGGAGAACATTGCAGTGCTGGAGAAAAAGGATGCCCCAGAGGGGTGGAGGACAGAATCAATTTGGCTAGTGTTAAGGAACAAAAAAGGTGCAGTTACATTGCTCGGTGTTGTCTATAGGCCACCAGCTAGTGGGAAGGATGTGGAGGAACACATTTGCAAAGAAATTACAGAGAGGTGCAAAAATTATAGGGTCGCTATAATGGGGGACTTTAATTATCCAAACATTGACTGGGATAACAGTAGTGTAAAGGGCAGTGAGAGGCAAGTGTTCCGAGAGTGTGTTCAGGAAAATTTTCTGCAACAGTATGTTGCGAGTCCAACGAGAAAGGAGGTACTGCTAGACCTGGTTCTTGGGAATGAGGTGGGCCAAATGTATCAAGTATCAGTCAGAGAACATTAAGGGGATAGTGATCATTGTATCATAAGGTTTAGGCTGACTGTAGAAAAGGACGAAGAACAATCCAGAGTAAGAATAATTAACTCGGGGAATGCCAACTTCAATGGAGTAAGAATGGAGCTGGGGCGAAAGCTGAACAATGGGTTACCTTCAAAGAAGAGATAGTTCAGGCACAGTCAAGGTATGTTCCCTCGAAGGGGAAAGGTAGGGTAAACAAATCCAGAGCTTCCTGGATGATAAAAGAGGTAGAGATTAATATAAAGAAGAAAAAGTGTGCTTATGACAGATGCCAGGTAGAAAATACTATTGAGAACTGGGCTGAATTTTTTTTTATTCATTCATGGGATGTGGGCATAGCTGGTCAGGCCAGCATTTATTGCCCATCCCTAATTGCCCTTGGGAAGGTGGTGGTGAACTGCCTTCTTGAACTGCTGCAGTCCATGTGGGGTAGGTACACTCACAGTGCTGTTAGGAAGGGAGTCCCAGGATTTTGACCCAGCAACAGTGAAGGAATAGTGATATAGTTCCAAGACAGGATCGTGTGTGACTTGGAGGGGAACTTGCAGGTGGTGGTGTTCCCATGCATTTGCTGCCCTTGTCCTTCTAGTTGGTAGAGGTTGTGGGTTTGGAAGGTGCTAAGAAGCCTTGGTGCGTTGCTGCAGTGCATCTTGTAGATGGTACACACTGCTGCCACTATGCGTTGGTGGTGGAGGGAGTGAATGTTTGTAGATGGGGTACCAATGAAGCAGGCTGCTTTGTCCTGGATGCTGTCGAGCTTCTTGAGTGTTGTTGCAGCTGCACCCATCCGGGCAAGTGGAGAGTATTCCATCACACTCCTGACTTGTGCCTTGTAGATGGTGGATAGGCTTTGGGGAGTCAGGAGGTGAGTTACTCACTGCAGGATTACTAGCCTCTGACCTGCTCTTGTAGCCACGGTATTTATATGGATACTCCAGTTCAGTTTCTGGTCAATGGTAGCCCCTAGGATGTTGATAGTGGGGGATTCAGCGATGGTAATGCCATTGAATGTCAAGGGGAGATGGTTAGATTCTTTCTTGTTGGAGATGGTCATTGCCTGGCACTTGTGTGGCGCAAATGTTACTTGCCACTTATCAGCCCAAGCCTGGATATTGTCCAAGTCTTGCTGCATTTCTACATGGACTGCTTCAGTATCTGAGGAGTCACGAATGGTGCTGAACATTGTGCAATCATCAACGAATATCCCCACTTTTGACCTTATGATTGAAGGAAGGTCATTGATGAAGCAGCTAAAGATGGTTGGGCCTAGGACACTACCCTGAGGAATTCCTGCAATGATGTACCAGAGCTCAGATGATTGATCTCCAACAACTACAAAAACCACAGGTTTTTTGAGGAGGTTACAGAGAGGGTTGATGAGGGCAATGCTGTTGATGTGGTGTACATGGACTTTGAAAAGGCATTTGATACACTACCACACAACAGACCTGTGAGCAAACTTATAGCTCATGGAATAAAAGGAATAGTAGCAGCATGGATATGGAATTGGCTGAGGGACAGGAAACAAAGAGTAGTGGTGAATGGATGTTTTTCAGTTTGGAGGAAGGTTTGTAGTGGAGTTCCCCAGGGGTCAGTTTTGGGACCCTTGCTTTTCCTGATATATATTAATGACCTAGTTCTTGGTGTCCAGGGCACAATTTCAAAGTTCGAAGATGATACGAAACTTGGAAGCATTGTGAACTGTGAGGAGGATAGTGCAGAACTCCAAAAGGACATAGACAAGTTGGTGAAATGGGCAGACAGGTGGCAGATGAAGTTCAATGCAGACAAATGTGAAGTGATATATTTCGGTAGGAAGAACATGGAGAGATAATATAAAATAAAGGGAACAATTCCAAAGGGGTGCAGGAGCAGAGGGACCTGGGTGTATACATGCAGAAGTCATCGAAGGTGGCAGGACAGGTTGAGAGCAGTTAATAATGCATCCAGTAACCTGGGCTTTATTAATAGGGGCATAGAGTATAAGAGCAAGGAAGTCATGTTGAACTTGTATAAGACACTAGTTCGGCCTTAGCTGGAATATTGCGTCCAGTTCTGGGTGCCGCACTCTAGGAAAGATGTGAGGGCATTGCAGACCGTACAGTAAAGATTCACGAGAATTGTTCCAGGGATGAAGAACTTCAGTTATGAAGATAGATTGGAGAAGTTAGGACTTTCCATGGAGAAGAGAAGGCTGAGAGGTTATTTGATAGAGGCATTCAAAATCATGAGGGGTCTGGACAGAGTAGACAGAGAAAAACTGTTCCCACTCGTGAAAGGATTAAGAATGAGAGGGCACAGATTTAAAGTATTTGGTAAGAGAAGCAAAAGTGACATGAGGAAAAACTTTTTCACGCAGAGTGGTTAAGGTCTGGAATGGACTGCCTGAGAGTGTAGTGGAGGCAGGTTCAATTGAAGCATTCAAAAGGGAGTTAGACTGTTTTACGAAAAGGAAGAATGTGCAGGGTTACGGGGAGAAGGTGGGGGAATGGAACTGAATGAATTGCTCTTTCAGAGAGCCGGTGCGGACACGATGGGTCGAATGGCCTCCTTCTGCACTGTAATAATTTTGTGATTCCTATTCTTTGAGCCTTAATTTTAGTAACTAGCCTTTTATGTAGTACTTTGACAAATACTTTCTTAAAATCTATATGGATCTCAACCATTGCATCCCCTTCATCAACCTTCTCTGTTACTTCATCAAAAAGTTCAATTAGATTAGTCAAGCATGATCTTGCCTGTTACAAATCTGTGCTGGTCCTCCTTAATTAACTCAAACCTCTCCAAGTGCCTGTTGATTTTTTTTTCCAATTATTGTTTCTATAACTTTACCCACCATTGATGTTAAACTGACTAACTTGTAGTTACTAGGAATGCCCTTACACACTTTCTTGAATAAGGATATCAATTTGCTACTCTCCAATCCTCTGGCACCTTCCCAATATCTAAGGAAACTTGGAAGATTATGGCAAGCCCTTCCACTATCTCCACTCCCACTTCCTTTAGCAACCTGGAATGCAAACCTCCTGGACCAGGTGACTTATCTACCAGCGCATCCTTCCTATCAATTTTCACCTCATCCAATACCTCTACCATCCTTCTACTGATATTTTATCAGCATCCTCTTCCTTAGTCAACACTGATACAAAGTATTAATTTAGTATTCTAGCCTTGCCCTGCGCATTGATGCATATATCACCCTCTTGGTCACTAATAGGATTCAACATACCTCATACTACCCTCTTACTATTTACATGCCGGTAGAAGATTTTTGGGTTCCTTTTTTGTTAATTGCCATTCTATTCTCCCTGCCAGTCTTATTTTCCTCTTCACTTCTCCTCTCAACTTATTGTATCTTGCTTGAAGAACTCACCTAGTATGCATCATACACTCTTTTTGTTTCATCATGATCTCTATCTCCTTCATTATCCAAAGAGCCCTGGCTTTGGTTCCCTTGCCTTTCCCTCTTGTTGGAATGTACCTAAAATATCTCCTCTTTAAAGATCACCCATTGTTCAGTTACAGTTTTTCCTGTCAATCTTTGGTTCAATTTTACTCTGGCCAGATCTCCTCTTATTCCATTGAAGCTAGCCCGTTTCCAATTTAGAAGTTCTATGTTGGATTGTTCCATGCTCTTCTCCATTACCAATCTAAACCTTATGATACATTGATCTCTCTTACTCAAGTGTTCTCCCACAGGCACTTGGTTCAACTCATTCCCCAGCACCAGATCCAGCAATGTCTCCTTCCTAGTTGGACTGAGAACAACAATGTGTCAATTAACATCTCATAGTCACTCTAACTGGTGACCTACGTTTCTTATTCATACTCTTGTGTCTAACTTTTTGTATTCATTGTGAATGTACAGAATCACCAGTTTTTGTCATCTGTTTGCTCTCTTATTTGGATTAAACTATTGTTACAACCAAGGCGGGAGTAATGCACTGCTAATTCAGTCCCACTACTCCACAGGTCATAGCATATCAAATAAAGTTTCCCAACCGAAGAATAACCAAATTAAACACTTTATTTTACCCCAGAATAAAGCACACCAAACCAGGTTTCTTTAAACAACATTAACTATTTATTAGAAAAGAAATAGGTCTTAACTACTAACAAGATAAATCTATATATAAAACAAAAACCTTCTTTCCTCAACCCTCATGCACACACACATACATTCAAAAAAAGGAGGAAAAGGATTTTTGATTTACAGCTGTTTCTTAGGAATAGAAGGAATAATAAAAAATAATTTTATCATGTTCTGGTAGGATGTTTTTGATACAATGAGGTGTTCCAGCGTTGAATAGTCAGATGCTACTCGAAGTCTCTCCAGGCGAGGTTGATGAACAGTCTGTGATGGGTAGGCTTTCAATGCAATTTGTGTGCAGCAGGAGTTACACAGGTCTTTCAGAAGGGGTGCAGCAACCGGTCTGCTTGGGTTTTTAACAGCAGTCTAGCAGTAGAAGCTTTCTTGAGATTTCAGGGTCTCCCAAAACATAGGAGACAACAGGAACCACTCTGGATGCAGGAATTCTTCAGAGACTGGAGGCAATAGGAGTCTGCCACCTTTCAAACGCAGGATTCCTTTTTAACAGATGCAAGTCTCCTTTATAGAGAGGGGTAACACTTTTCTGGGACTTGCTCCAGGCAAGTCAAAGCAAGATTTCAAATGCCAGCCCTTTTTCCAATTCACAGGCTTTTTAAAGGGTCCAAGGTGAAAAAAGAACCTTCCTGAACATGGTCACACGTCCAAAACACAGTGGCTCCCCGTTACTCAAACGCTGCTCTGCAGGAAGGTCAAATCCCTGTGGTTATTTTTAAACTGCTGGCTTTCCTGTCCTTGTACCAGTTCAACTTCCTTTCAAAGCACCCATAAAGTTCAACTTTTATTATGAACTTCCTTTCAAAACATTGCAGGAATTCCAATAATTTGCAGGTGTCTACAACTGAGCAAAAATCCTTTCCTTAGTTTTTTTTTCAATACACAGAATTCTAGTTCTGAGTACAAAATATAAAATCTTTTGTAATACTATGGCCTAGAATTTTCTGCATATTTGTGCCCAGAGAACCCATCCAGTCAAATCAAATAAGTGCTTGGAAGATGTGGAATTTTGGGTGATTTATACAGGTAATTGCAATGTGCCCAACCTCCTCAATCTATCACTACTATTTATCAATCCCTCTGCCTGAATGCATCGCCACTCATTACGAAGGCCCTGCTCCCAAGTTACATAAACTTAGACCAGGATTTTACCCTAGGCGGATGGGAGCTGGCCACCGACTGAAAAGTCGGTGGCGAACGCACTTCCTGGGGATCCGACCCGTATTTTGCAGGTCGCTGGGCTTTAATTAGTGTGAGGTGGGACTTCCGCCCACTTGAGGTAAGAGGTCCTGCCGAATAGAGCCACCAGCCAATCAGCAGGCCAGCAGCTACTTGTCCTAGCAGCACCACTGGGAGTGGTGGCCATTGCTAGGACTACAGCCTAGCCTACAGAAGAAGAATCAGGGAGCCTGGAACAAAGTTAAGTTTTGGATGCCTCGCTGGGGGTAATCGGTTGGGTTGGGTGTTGGCGGTGATTGAGGCAGCGGGGGTAGCCTGTCGGGCACAGGGTGCCCAATCATATGGGCCCCTTCTGGGCCGTCAGAGAGCCACCTGCTTTTGTCAGGCGGCTTCTCTCGGTTCTTGGCCACCCAACTAGCTGTAGGTAAAATCAGTAATATCACCATTAAGTGGCCACTTATGGGCCTTGATTGGCCTGGGGCGGGCGGGCCGGCCGTTTTTCACTGTATTCAGGTCAATACTTACACACAAAACCATAGAAATTATTGGCCCACCATCTCAAACAAGAAAATACAACCAACATCTCATCTAAAAGACACTGCCTTTTAATTGTGTTTTTGCTAATTTATTTAAAAATTAATCATGCTCAATTAGTGTCAGTCTCACCTCAGTCAGAAAGATGCAGATTCAAATTGAGGATCGAGCTCAATCTCGGATGCCACTCCAGTGCAATGCTGAGGGAGCACTGCATTATCAAAGGTTACACACTTTGGATAAGAGATTAAACCAGTCGGTCTATTCTGCTGATTCAGATGGAAAGTGTTCAAAGAACAGTAACTTCTCTCTGTGTCTTCCAGCCAACAGCACCAAAATGATTAACTGGTTGTTCAATTCATTACTGTTTTGGGAGACCTTGTTATGTGCAAAACGGTTGACAAGTTTGAGTTTACATAAAAATCACTGAACTTCAAAGTAACTCATTGAACATGAAGTGATTGGAGACACTTCTGAGATGCGGTCAGGCAATAGCCTCTTAACAGTGCGTAATCTAATACGGTGCAGAAATGTTACTGATTTATACAGTACCTTGCTTGTATGGCTCAGTTTTAAATTTCCTGTTTATACAACAGGATTTTAACTAACAAATGTTATATATTTTATAGTACAAGTCTTCTAGTCATGCTGTATATGTGGATGGTGATAATGTAAACTGCCCTCACATTTCACGAGGTTTGTGAAGCTTTTAGTCTTTAATCTTAACATCTTCAATACCTCTCAGCAACAGAAGTCAACAATCACCCAACTTATCTCTCAGAAACAAAATGGGAGTTTTATTTTTAAAGATCAATATAGAATATAGCTGTTCAATTTCTTAGATAAAATTAATCTAGACATTAGCTTGTTAGAAAAATGCATGTAAAAATTGAGTTTTAAATAAAAGCCTGGCAATGCTATTTAAGTATTTCTAAACTTCAGTACTAAGAGTTTTGTTTTATATGTCTATTAGGCGTAATTGTCAAAAACAATACTAACACCAAATTAACATTAAGACTACCAGTAGCAGCACAGTAAACTGAAATATTGTATAAATCAACCAGAGTGTCCATCAACTTTAGATTAGACTGTCCCTTGGACGAATGATTTATACATTTTATTATGATCTGCAAAAGCTCTGTTTACACACTGTTGGAGGTATGACAGAGAATGTCAAGAGAAATTCAAACACATTGCAAACTGCTAGACACAAGAAATCAGGACTGAAGTAGGAAAAATTTTCAAACACTTTTACACACGCTCTATTTTTAACACATACATGACTGGTTATACAACTGATCTTCGGTACAAAGTATTATGAGTTCACTCAATCAATAGATCTAGCTCCAATTAAAAAGAGTTTAGGCCAATTTTTTTTAAATTCAAATTAATCGTGACGTGTCCCACTAGATAAATTATGAGAGCCTCTATTGCAGATAGATTTTTAATACATTATGTTATGGAACAAAAACAGAAAATCCTGGAAATACTCAGCAGGTCAGGCAGCATCTGTGGAGAGAAAAACAACTCTCATTGACCTGAAACGTTAATTTTTTTTTTCTCTCCACAGATGTGGACTGACCTCTGAGTATTTCCAGCATTTTCTGTTTGTGTTTCAGATTTCCAGCATCTGCAGTATTTTGCATTTGTAGTATGTTATGGAATCCTTTTTTGAAAAATAAAACTGATTCACACACATGTAACAGTTGCATAAGTAGCTTTTGACAAGTAATGAAAATTCTACCCCTTCACCATTTAGGATATCCTGATGGTAATAAAATGTCACTACCTATAAGTCAGTTCTAATGCTAAATCTTAGTATTTTAATTAAATTGAAAAATATCTGGTGTCTAATAACACAATTTAAGTACAGACACTCACATTTTAGAGCAATCTCGCTTGAGAAATATTTATAAGACAATAAAGCCAACATTTAGTATAAACTTACGACAACAACTCTAAAATTACGATACCATTAAGAGCGATCCATTGTGGCATCACCAGGTTAGTAACAACTACACTATGAGTGCTTAGCAACAGCAGGTGCCCTATAATTATGTTATTTTCTGAGAGACAACACTGGGCTGGCTTCTGCATAGTACCAAAAGTAAGCAAATTGGGTCTTTATGGTCTTTTACTGAAAATATCAAGTGAAAAAAACATAGCAACAATGGCACAAATATATTTTAAACTGGATCTTAAACTAACAATTTCAAAACAGTGTGTGAATAATTTAATGAAAAATATTAAAAAATCTCAGTTGTCAGAGTATGGAGTTTTAATTAGCCACATCAAAATTGCCTTCTTAGAAAGATTTAACACCAGGTACCCAATTTTTTTAAACAATTTTACAATTCCTTAATGCGTATTAAATTTTAAGCAATACATTACATTTTCTTACAAAAGACAATTCAAATACAGCTGTTAATACACCAAAAATTTTCAATATAAAAATGCA
The DNA here is from genome assembly GCF_036365525.1 of Heterodontus francisci. Lineage (NCBI taxonomy): Eukaryota > Metazoa > Chordata > Chondrichthyes > Heterodontiformes > Heterodontidae > Heterodontus > Heterodontus francisci. The sequence continues at coordinate 24,117,299 of NC_090387.1, read as the reverse complement.
TTTTAGCACAGCACAAACTGTTGACTTAAGTAAATAAGCTGGATTGGTGTACAAAAAACAAGCCTTCTACTATCCTCTTCAGGTTACTTGGGAGCCTGTGGAAGGAAAGAAAATTACAATTGAAAAAACACACAGGCACAATGATGCAGTCATGTGAGTTCAAACTGCGTACTATCATAGTAAGGACTTCAACCAAATGTCAATTTCCACTTACTATGTGGGATTACAGAATTTTTACTACTACTTTGGGGGTTATGTTCCACAATTGGGTTAATTTTTCTGTGAAAACTACACCATTGGCTTTGAGCATCATATTAAGTTATTCACAATGCTCTAGTCCCAACTTCATTTGCCATTTAGCACAAGCCCCCTGTTGCAATTTCAACTCATTAATGTGGCTGATTTTCCACTTTACTACATGCAAATTTCCACCTCATCAGGACAGGACTCAAGTTTAATTATACACATCGTAAAGCTGGGTATTAATATAGTTTAGATTTTTAAAGTTGTCATAACTTCAATACAGGAATCCCAATTTCCTTTGAGTTGAGAATAATTTGCTTCACTGGTGCAAAAATGTTTAACTGTTAGTTTTCACAATAGCTTTTTTAAAATTAATTTTTAACACTTGAACCCCATTTTTATGGAATTGCAGTAGATTGCTTACCATTTTCATAATACACTTTATGGACCATATTCTGGACCATAGCATGAGACTACGTTTCTCCAGTAATTTATTTGAAGTATTTGGTATAAAGAAGCAAAAGGCAAAATGCCTTGAATATCAATTTGTGGCTATGTGGTTACATGGAACACTTCACAATTCTTTTTTATATTAACAATGAAAGGTTTTACTTAACAGGAACAATGCAATTTCTACCACAGTCTCCCAGTAAACAGGTTTTACTTCATAAAAATATCAATAGAAATAAAATATTTTCAAATGGTGTTTTCTTTTAGTCAATTTACTCTATATCTGCTTCCAGCTCTTGTCTGCCATCAACTATGATCATAATAACAAAATGAAGAGCAACAACGAGCAATGAAGTAGCACACTTCAAGCAAAGGAACAGGGAAAAAAGTATTTGCTCCAAGTGACAGATCTTAAAGCTGGAATGACATCTTCAGTAGGCTATACAAATGGCGCAATATTCCACAAGTCTTCACCTCAACTATGCTACCACACTAAAGTGACAGTTTATTTCCTATAACAATTGTCCTCAGTTAGTATTAATCAGCAAGTTTTACATTATATAAATAAATCAAGTTAGGAGATTTAAAATATTTTTGAGGAACGTGCACTTCAGACATTATCGCATTTATTACGGGCAAGTTTCATCATACTTTCACTCCAAAAAATACACAATTACTATATTGCATTTATAGTTATTTCCTATTTAAAATTTACAAGTATTAAGCTCTGAAGTATGTAATTACAGAACTCTAAGAAACACTCCTAGTGACCTCTGTTGAAGCAGAATCAGGAGGCAGCAAACCTTATTAGGCACTGCACCAATCCAAAAGTGGGTACTGGCGTCATGCTAGGACCAGCAATATAACTGCAGCACAAGTATGAGTACTTTAAATCTAAATTGGATATGTGGAATTATAAACACACTGCTTCATGGAATCTCCACAGGGATGTTAAACTTTAAAACATTTTTTTAAATGTTGTAAGCAAACTCAAACATTCAAATAGCTTTGTTTCAAATTACTACATCAGAGATGCAAAAGCTGAAGAAAATCTAAATATTAACTTAGGGAAACTGTATCACTATAATATACCTATGTTGCTTTTCCATGAAATTTGGGACAGAACAAAGAACAAAGAAAATTACAGCACAGGAACAGGCCCTTCGGCCCTCCAAGCCGACGCCGATCCAAATCCTCTATCTAAACCTGTCGCCTATTTTCTAAGGGTCTGTATCTCTTTACTTCCTGCCCATTCATGTATCTGTCTAGATACATCTTAAAAGACGCTATCGTGCCCGCATCTACCACCTCCGCTGGCAAAGCGTTCCATGCACCCACCACCCTCTGCGTAAAGAAATTTCCACGCATATCCCCCCCTAAACAGTTTCTAAACAGTGAATCTGAGACAAAAGGGAGAATAGCTACGTCTTAAACACATGCCAGAGAGCTAAGAAAAAATCTCATCCCTGCATTATATTAGACCCTGCTTTTTAGTCAACTGTTTAAATGGCTTGCCATTGGGCATGTCAATCACTAGATCTGCTCAGCAATCAAAAATGGGTTAATAATGAAAATAAGCCAACATTTTTTTTTAAATAAACATATTATAAAACTTTTTTATATGTAGAAATAGAGAGCATGCTAATAAAACATTTTTACCCAAAATGGAAGCCAATCACTGTACTGAAATTCACTGAGTAAAATAATGTGTTCATCTTTATATGTTTAAATTATAATAGTATTGAACTTATGCTTATCTACTTCCCTTACAAAATTTTTTTTTAAAAAACATCTGACATTAAAGTCCTTGTGTAATTTCGTAGCTGTAGCAGAAGGCACCTGGCACCCAGCATACCGAAAATATTAGCCCAATGTGCTGACTTTGATTTATTAACTAATATCAGTTCATTTGTGTATACAATGCAAGCATCATCAGTCACCATATGTTTCTCGGTCTCTTTTGGCTATTAAAATTTGTACTTACATTAACCATTTAAAATCAAATAACTAAAAATTGCTTCAGGTCAGTGACCCTTCATCAGAACCTGTGTTCTGATAAAGGGTCACTGACCTGAAATGTTAACTCTGCTTCTCTCTCCACAGATGCTGCCAAACCTGCTGAGTATTTCCAGCATTTCTTGTTTTTATTTCAGATTTCCAGCATCTGCAGAATTTTGCTTTTATATAACTAAAAATTGCTAGCGCTCACCAAATCACTCATAGGATTTCAAACCTGAACTAAGTCATTTTGACCAGTTTATCAAGTGAACAGAAGTGTGGGAGGAGGGGACAAGGAAAGTTTCTTTTAAATGTTTAAGATTTACCTTGTTTTCTCCTCCTTCTATTTCTTCAACTCCTGCTTGTGTCATGAGGTCCGCAATGTTTTTCTCTAGGTCATCAATACGAGCGCTCATCTCATCAAGTGAAAGGTGTCAAAGAAACATCATTCTTTAAGTTTCTTTGGGAAAATTGCATACTTTTTTCAGCAATGGTTAAAAATTTGTTTAAATATGAAATACTATTAGCGTAAGGAAACATACCTCGACCTCCTGTGGAGTACGGAAAACTCCCAATTGCGATGGGCTAAACAGAAATCTTCCTCAATAATGTGCCTCAACCCCTAAACTCAGAATCAGTATTTCTGTTTCCTACTTTAGCCATCATTATGACCTCAGAATTAGAATGTTAATTTAACATCTAATTATGGAAAAGGATGCACTATAAACTCATAACTATTAGAAGTGAACTCAGGCTGCCCAGTGTTTTTGCTTAGGACCTTTACAACTAGTAAAGCTATTTTGTTAGTCAGTCCATACTGGATTCAAACCCAGATCCTGGTGTAAAACATCAGCATGTAATTCTCACTGTGCTGTATGGTTGTCTATCGGATAACATTCCAACTATTTTAAATAACTTGAAAATTTCTCATTCTATACTTTAAGAAACTCAAAAGATTCTTAAACCAAGATAAAAAAAAAACAACAGCTAACTGAACTACTGATTTCCATGGGAATGACTGCCTACGTAAAACTGAGACAGGTGGGCGGGCCTTCAAATGTCTACTCTCTGCAACCGCCTCCTGAAACCCCACAGCTTTCCATCTCTCTCTCTCCTCTTTTAGACTCACCTCTTTGGCCAAGCTTTTAGTTAACTTTCCTAATCAATCCTTCTTTAACTAGGCTTTGTGGAGTAGCTTGGAATCTTTTTTCTATGCTAAAGGTGCTGTATAAATGCAATTTTTGTTTCTCAAAGAGACCAGGCCCCAGCATAAACAATATGTAATACAAGTGGAATGACTACTGTGCAAATAGGGCTTTTTGCTCATTTAAAAAAAGGAAAAGCTTTGGTTATAATGACTGACTTGGTCATGTCCACATTTGATCATGGTAAGACTGTCAGATATTCAACCAAAATATCTTATTTCACAAAAGTAAATTTATCATCACCACAGAATCTAATAAAAGCTGGTTTCTGTACATTCAGCATCATGCTTTTGACACTTTAAGGAAGCACACCCTGGATGTATAGTAACATTCAACGATGTGTCACATTCAGCAATACATTCTAGCCAGACAATTTGGATATTTAGAGCTCCAATTTTAAGTGGGAGCACGTTAAAATGCCAGTAGTCATTGCATTTTTTGGATGTAGTATCAATTGGTTACTGCACATTCAACAGGGCCTCTGTTCAGTGGATAGCAAAGCAACTTTATCCAAACTTCTTCCACGTCAGGTGCACAGATGGAACTCTAAGTTTCAATTTAAAATACAAACAGATAGGCAAAACTGTATTTCTATTCACAATATACTGTTGTAGCATGGGAAAGATTTTCATAGCTCATTCAACCAATCACAAAAAAAAATACTCAACTATGCATACAGCTAGGTTGTGGTTTTAGCAAAGACTGGTTAACCTCTACAACTGAATAATCACTACATGCAGTGATCAGTGAAACTAAATCCTACTGTATTATCCCTGAGCGATTTATCTTCTACTTTCACTTTTGATGGAGAACATGGCGATACAAACAGTTTACTGTCAATGTCACGTAACCACATTTAGTCTACTTAAAAATTGAATTTTCACCATCAGTACAATAATGACATTGTTTTGGCTGCAGCCTCTTTTATATCACAGAGCTACCTCCATTGCTGCAGACCTTCTCCATTGTTAGAAAATAAAAAGTCCACACAGCCTCCTAATGTAAGCGCAATGGGCTGCAGGGTTACCTGACAGAGGTCTTACCTTCAGAGGCAACCCTTAAGATGCTTTTAAGATGTCTCTAGCACCAAAATTACCACCTAGGTTGGGTGCTGGAGTCAGTACACAAAATCTTGTTAACTTTTACAAAAGAATTACACAATATAAATTCAATACAAGAATTCTAGCACAAGACTATTGAGATCCACTTAAAATTTGTTGTATTACAGCATTATATTGCATTTACAGCACATGAACAGCCCATTCAGTCCAAATGGTCTATGTTGATGTTTTTATGCTCCACTCAAGTCTCTGCAAACCCAACTTCATCTAACGCTGTCAAGTGTACACACTTGAAAATTTATTTGTCTTTGAAAGCAAGGATATTTCTACCGATGATCTGGTCGGACATTGTCTGGAATTTGTCCTGCATCTGTTGAAGTAGTGTGGTAACCTGCAACATACAAGGGAACTATGCATTACCGCCTTTAAGCCTATTAAAAACTAGTTGAAACTTGCTTAATAGAAATAAAAACAAGAAATGCTGGAATCACTCAGCAGGTCTGGCAGCATCTGTGGAAAGAGAAGCAGAGTTAACGTTTCGGGTCAGTGACCCTTCTTCAGAACCTTGCTTAATAGAAACTGGTTGCATCAGTTGATGCTAGACCAATACATATTGTATTTTAACCATTTATTAACCCATCAGCATTAAATATTTAAAGCATTAACAAAACATTGATATTTCTGATATGCAGACCTCAGACACTGCAAGTAGGGGATAGTATAGTGAGGGGGATTGACACTGTCCAGAAGGCTGTGTTGCCTGCCCGGTGCCCGGGACATTCGCTCAGGACTGGACAGGAACTTGGATTGGGAGGGGGAGGATCCAGTTGTTGTGATCCATGTCGGTACTAACGACATAGGTAGGACTAGGAAAGAGGTTCTGCTTAGACAGTATGAAGAGCTAGGCAACAAATTGAAGAGCAGAACTTCGAGGGCTATAATCGCTGGATTATTACCTGAGCCACGTGCCAATTGGCAGACGGCACATAAGATTTGTGAAATGAATACGTGACTCAAAAACTGGTGTGGGAGAAGTGGGTTTCGGTTGGGCACTGGTACCAGTACTGGGGAAAGTGGGGGGTTTGGGACGGTCTGTACCTGAACCATGCTGGGACCAGTGTTCTAGCAAACCGTGTAACTACGGAGGTAGAGAGGGCTTTAAACTAAACAAGTGGGGAGAGAGATCAAGCTTGGTTAGATGCAACAAATCAAGGGGCAGAGTCAAGGCAGGAGAGCAGAATGGTAATTTGGGAAATAAAGGTCAAAGAATGGCAGGAAGGGACAGAGAGAAAAAAAACTAAGACCACACCAACAGTCAAGACTAGATGTTACAAAGATAACAAAAAGACAAAACTAAAGGTTCTGTATCTGAATACACGTACCATTCATAACAAAGTAGACAAACTGATCGCGCACATTGAAGTAAATAAATATGATCTGATAGCCATTACGTGGCTACAAGATGACAAGGATTGGGTCCTGAATATTGAGGGGTATATGACATTCAAGAAGAATAGGAAGTTAGGTAAAGATGGAGGGGCAACATTGTTAATCAAGGATGGCATTGGTGCAATAGCTAGAGGTGACCTTGGTTCAGGAGATCAGGATGTAGAATCGGTTTGGGTGGAGATGAGGAATAGTAGGGGAAAGAAGTCATTAGTGGGAGTGGTCTACAGGCCCCCTAACAGTCATCACAATGTAGGACAAAGATTACAAGAAGAAATATTGGGTGCTTGTGCTAAAGGGACGGCAATAATCATGGGTGATTTTAATCTACATATAAACTGGAAAAACCAGATTGGCAATAGTAGACTGGATGACGAGTTCATAGAATGCTTTCGAGATAGTTTCTTAGAGCAGCACATTCTGGAACCAACCAGACAGCAGGTTATATTAGACTTGGTATTATGTAATGTGACAGGATTAATTAATGACCTCAAAGTAAAAGCACCTCTAGGTAGCAGTGACCACAATATGATTGAATTTTACATCCAGTTTGAAAGAGAGAAGAGTGGGTCGAAGACTAGTATTTTAAACTTAAATAAGGGCAACTATGTGGGCATGAAAGCTGAGCTAGCTGAAGTGAACGGGGTTACTTGGCTAGGAGATAGATCAATAGAGAAGCAGTGGCAGACATTTAAGGGGATATTTCAGAATACTCAGAATAAGTATATTCCTACTATAAAGAAAGATTCAAAGGGGTGGTTAACTAAAGAAGTTAAGGAAAGCATCAAACTTAAGGAAAAAACATAATTGCGCAATGATCAGTGGCAGGTCAGATGATTAGTCAGAATATAAAGAATGGCAGATAATGACCAACAGGTTCATCAGGAGAAGGAAATTAGAGTATAACAGGAAGCTACCTAGAGATATAAAAACAGATAGCAAGAGTTTCTACAGGTATTTAAAAAGGAAAAGAGTAAGTAAAGAAAGTATTGTTCCTCTAGAGTGAGAATGGGGAGTTAATAGTAGATAATAAGGAAATGGCAAACGAAATGAACAAATATTTTGCTTCTGTCTTCACTGTAGAGGATAGAAAAAAAATATTCCAGTAATAGCTGTAAGGAGGTGGAAGGAAGAGAGGAACTTGGTGAAATTACAATCACCAGGTAAGCAGTACTGAGAAAACTGATGGAGCTGTGGGCTGACAAGTCCCCGGGTTCTAGTGGGCTTCATCCTAGGGTCTTAAATGAGGTGGCTAATGAGGTAGTAAATGCATTGGTGTTAATTTTTCAAAATTCGCTAGATTCTGGAAAGGTTCCATCAGACTGGAAAGTAGCAAATATAAACCCTTTATTCAAGGTAGGGGGCATGGGGGGGGGGAAAGAGGGGAGGAGAGGAGGCAGAAAACAGGTAACTAAAGGCCAGTTAGTTTGACATCTGTCGTGGGGAAGGTGTTTGATTCAATTAAAGAGGCTATAGCTGGGCACTTAGAAAAACTCAAGCAGATGATGAATATAAAGGGACTGGTGGTCTGAGGTGCATTTGTTTTAATGCAAGAAGTGTAGTTGGTAAGGCAGATGAACTTAGGGCTTGGATTAGTACCTGGGAGTATGATGTTATTGCTATTACTGAGACTTGGTTGAGGGAAGGGCATGATTGGCAACTAAATATCCCAGGATATCGATGCTTCAGGCGGGATAGAGAGGGAGGTAAAAGGGGTGGAGGAGTTGCATTACTGGTCAAAGAGGATATCACAGCTGTGCTGAAGGAGGGCACTATGGAGGACTCGAGCAGTGAGGCAATATGGACAGAACTCAGAAATAGGAAGGGTGCGGTAACAATGTTGGGGCTGTACTACAGGCCTCCCAACAGCGAGCGTGAGATAGAGGTACAAATATGTAAACAGATTATGGAAAGATGTAGGAGCAACAGGGTGGTGGTGATAGGAGATTTTAATTTTCCCAACATTGACTGGGATTCGCTTAATGTTAGAGGTCCAGATGGAGCAGAATTTGTAAGGAGCATCCAGGAGGGTTTTCTAGAGCAGTATGTAAATAGTCCAACTCGGGAAGGGGCCATACTGGACCTGGTGTTGGGGAATGAGCCCGGCCAGGTTGTTGAAGTTTCAGTAGGGGACTACTTTGGGAATAGTGATCACAATTCCGTAAGCTTTAAAATACTCATGGACAAAGACGAGAGTGGTCCAAAAGGAAGAGTGCTAAATTGGGGGAAGGCCAACTATACCAAAATTCGGCAGGAGCTGGGAAATGTAGATTGGGAGCAGCTGTTTGAAGGTAAATCCACATGTGATATGTGGGAGGCTTTTAAAGAGAGGTTGATTAGCGTGCAGGAGAGACATGTTCCTGTGAAAATGAGGGATAGAAATGGCAAGATTAGGGAACCATGGATGACAGGTGAAATTGTGACACTAGCTAAGAGGAAAACGGAAGCATACATAAGGTCTAGGCGGCTGATGAAAGACGAAGCTTTGAAAGAATATCGGGAATGTAGGACCAATCTGAAACGAGGAATTAAGAGGGCTAAAAGGGGTCATGAAATATCTTTAGCAAACAGGGTTAAGGAAAATCCCAAAGCCTTTTATTCATATATAAGGAGAAAGAGGGTATCTAGAGAAAGGATTGGCCCACTAAAGGACAAAGGAGGAATGTTATGCTTGGACTCAGAGAAAATGGGTGAGATTCTAAACGAGTACTTTGCATCGGTATTCACCGAGGAGAGGGACATGACGGATGTTGAGGTTAGGAACAGATGTTTGATTACTCTAGGTCAAGTCGGCATAAGGAGGGAGGAAGTGTTGGGTATTCTAAAGGGCATTAAGGTGGACAAGTCCCCAGGTCCGGATGGGATCTATCCCAGGTTACTGAAGGAAGCGAGAGAGGAAATAGCTGGGGCCTTAACAGATATCTTTGCAGCATCCTTAAACACGGGTGAGGTCCCGGAGGACTGGAGAATTGCTAATGTTGTCCCCTTGTTTAAGAAGGGTAGCAGGGATAATCCAGGTAATTATAGACCGGTGAGCGTGACGTCAGTGGTAGGGAAGCTGCTGGAGAAGATACTGAGGGATAGGATCTATTCCCATTTGGAAGAAAATGGGCTCATCAGTGATAGGCAACATGGTTTTGTGCAGGGAAGGTCATGTCTTACCAACTTAATAGAATTCTTTGAGGAAGTGACAAAGTTGATTGATGACGGAAGGGCTGTCGATGTCATATACATGGACTTCAGTAAGGCGTTTGATAAGGTTCCCCATGGCAGGCTGATGGAGAAAGTGAAGGCGCTTGGGGTCCAAGGTGTACTAGCTAGATGGATAAAGAACTGGCTGGGCAACAGGAGACAGAGAGTAGCAGTAGAAGGGAGTTTCTCAAAATGGAGACGTGTGACCAGTGGTGTTCCACAGGGATCCGTGCTGGGACCACTGTTGTTTGTGATATACATTAATGATTTGGAGGAAAGTATAGGTGGACTTATTAGCAAATTTGCAGACGACACTAAGATTGGTGGAGTAGCAGATAGTGAAGGGGACTGTCAGAGAATACAGCAGAATATAGATAGATTGGAGAGTTGGGCAGAGAAATGGCAGATGGAGTTCAATCAGGGCAAATGCGAGGTGATGCATTTTGGAAGATCCAATTCAAGAGTGAACTACACAGTAAATGGAAAAGTCCTGGGGAAAATTGATGTCCAGAGAGATTTGGGTGTTCAGGTCCACTGTTCCCTGAAGGTGGCAACGCAGGTAAATAGAGTGGTCAAGAAGGCATACGGCATGCTTTCCTTCATCGGACGGGGCATTGAGTACAAGAGTTGGCAGGTCATGTTACAGTTGTATAGGACTTTGGTTCGGCCACATTTGGAATACTGCGTACAGTTCTGGTCGCCACATTATCAAAAGGATGTGGATGCTTTGGAGAGGGTGCAGAGGAGGTTCACCAGGATGTTGCCTGGTTTGGAGGGCGCTAGCTATGAAGAGAGGTTGAGTAGATTAGGATTATTTTCATTAGAAAGACGGAGGTTGAGGGGGGACCTGATTGAGGTGTACAAAATCATGAGAGGTATAGACAGGGTGGATAGCAAGAAGCTTTTTCCCAGAGTGGGGGTTTCAATTACTAGAGGACACGAGTTCAAAGTGAAAGGGGAAAAGTTTAGGGGGGATATGCGTGGAAAGTTCTTTACGCAGAGGGTGGTGGGCACCTGGAACGCATTGCCAGCGGAGGTGGTAGATGCGGGCACGATGGAGTCTTTTAAGATGTATCTGGACAGATACATGAATGGGCAGGAAGAAAAGAGATACAGAAGCTTAGAAAATAGGCGACATGTTTAGAGAGAGGATCTGGATCGGCGCAGGCTTGGAGGGCCGAAGGGCCTGTTCCTGTGCTGTAATTATCTTTGTTCTTTGTTCTTAATCGGGAATAGTCAACATGGTTTTGTGAAAGGGAAATCATGCTTAACCAATTTATTGGAGTTCTTCGAAGGAGTAACATGCGCTTTGTGAATAAATGGGAGCCCGTTGACATACTATACTTGGATTTCCAGAAGGCATTTGACAAGGTGCCACATAAAAGATTATTGCACAAAGTAGGAGCTCATGGTGTAGTGGGTAACATATGAGCATGGATAGAAGATTGGCTGGCTGGCAGAAAACAGAGAGTATGCATAAATAGGTCCTTTTCTGATTGGCAGAATGTGACGAGTAGAGTCCCGCAGGGGTCTGTCCTGGGGCCTCAACTTTTTACAATTTATATCAATGACGTAGATGAGGGGAGCAATGGCATGGTAGCTAAATTTGCAGATGGCACAAAAATAGATGGGAAAGTATGTTGTGAAGAGGACATAAAGAGGCTGCAGACCAATATAGATCGAGTGAGTAGGCAGAAATCTGGCAGATGAAGAATAATGTGTGAAAATGCGAAGTTGTTCACTTTGGCAGGAAGAATAAAAAAAGGTATTACTTAAATGGAGGACTGCAGAATTCCAAGATGCAGAGGAATCTAGGCGTTCTAGTGCACAAGTCACAAAAAGTTAGTATGCAGGTACAACAAGTAATAAAGACTAATGGAATGCTATCCTTTATTAGGAGACAAATTGAAAATAAAAGTAAGGATATTGTGCTTCAGTTATATAGGGTATTGGAGAGACCACATCTCGAATACTGTGTGCAGTTTTGGTCTCCTTATTTAAGGAAGGATGTAAATGCGTTGAAGGCGGTTCAGAGAGGCTTACTAGATTGATACCTGGTTTGAGTGGGTTGCCTTATGAGGAAAGGTTGGACAGATTGGGATTGTTTTCACTGGAGTTTAGAAGAGGGGAGATTTGATTGAAGTATATAAGATCCTGAACAGTCTTGACAAGGTGGATGTGGAAAGGATGTTTCCTCTTGTGGGTGAGTCCAGAACTAGGGGGCACTGTTTTAAAATTAGAATTGTCCTTTAGGACAGAGATGAGGAGAAATTTTTTCTCTCAAAGGGTTATGCAACTTTGGAACACTCTGCCTCAGAAGGTGGAGGAGGCGGGGTTATTGATTTTTTTTTTAAAAGGCAGAGGTAGATAGTTTCTTGTTGGGCAAGGGAATCAAAGTTTATCAGGGGTAGATGGGAGCGTGGAACTCAAGACACAAACAGATCAGCCATGATCTTATTGAATAGTGGAGCAGGCTCAAGGGGCTGAATGGCCTGCTTCTACTCCTAATTCATATGTTCGTATTCCTTCTGTCCTGTATTTGAGTATGAGCTCAAGTCTTGGAGTGGGCTTTAAATCCACAATCACCTGACTCAGAGGCAAGAGTGGTCACTGAGTCAAGGCTGGCATATGAATTAAACAATTAATCTCTAAAAAGCATGTCATGCTTGAACAAATGTATATAAATTTTTGAAAAAATAAGAAAGGATAAATCTAGGAAGTACAGTAAATTCTACTTCAATTAATTCCCAAAAACATAAAAGAGATTTGCAAAACATGCAGCTTATGGAATTAAGGGAAATATCACGTGGAAAGAGATGATATTTCAAAGCAAATGATAAGGGTAAAAAACAGGAAAGTTGTGGTAAGTAATGTTTCATAGAGGTCTCTCCTGGGGCTGCTCTTATGATCTAGAAATTGAGGAAACAACTGAAATTTGCTGAGTACCCCAAAACGGGATGCAAGAGTGTAAGAAGTAGGAGCAGAAGTCGGCCATTCAACCCCTCGAGCATGCTCTGCCATTCAATGAAATCATGGCTGATCTGATTGTGGCCTCAACTCCACTCACTTTCTTGCCTGCCCCCATAACCCTTAACTCCATTGTAGATCAAAAATCTGTCTAACTCAGCCTTGAATGTATTCAATGGCCCAGCCTCCACTGCTCTCTGGGGCAAAGAATTCCAAAGATTAACGATCCTCTTCGTTTCCTTCTTAAATGGGAAACCCCTTATTTTGAAACTGCGCCCTTAGTTCTAGATTCTCCAATGAGGCGAAATATCCTCTCAGCATCTACCCTATATCAAGCCCTCTCAGAATCTTGTACGTTTCAATAGGAGCACCTCTCATTCTTCTAAACTTCATGAGTATTGACCCAACCAGCTCAATCTTTCCTCATGAGGCAATGCCTTCATCCCAGGAATCAATCTAGTGAACCATCTCTGCACTGCCTCCAATGCAAGTATATCCCTCCTTCAATAAGGAGACTAAAACTGTACATAGTTCTCTAGGTGTGGTCTCACCAACGTCCTCTACAGTTGTGGCAAGACTTCCCTACTTTTATACTCCATCCCCCTTGCAATAAAGGCCAACATTCCATTTGCCTTCCTAATTACTTCTTGTACCTGCATGCTAAATTTTTGCAATTCATGCACAAGGAAACCCAGATCCCTCTATGCTGCAGCACTCTGTAGTCTCTCTTCATTTAAATAATGTTCTATTTTTCCATTCTTCCCACCAAAGTGGATAACCTCACATTTTCCCACATTATACTCCATCTGCCAAATTTTGCCTGCTCACTTAACCTACCTATCTATATCCCTTTGCAGACTGTGTCCTCCTCACAACTTGCTTCCCACCAATCTTTGTACCATCAGAAAATTTGGCTACAATACACTCTGTCCCTTCATCCAAGTCATTCATACAGGTTGTAAATAGTTGAGGCCCCAGCACTGATCCCTGTGGCATCCCACTAGCTACAGCTTGCCAACCGGAAAATGACCCATTTTATCCTTACACTCTGTTTCCTGTTAGTTAGCCAACCCTCTACCCATGCTAATATATTATCCCAACACCATGAGCTCTTATTCTGTGTAGTAACCTTTTATGTGGCACCTCATCAAATGCCTTTTGGAAATCCAAATACACTACATCTGCTGGTTCCCCTTTATCCGCCCTGCTCGTTATATCCTCAAAGAATTCTAATAAATTTGTCAAACATGATTTTCCTTTCATAATACCATGTTGACTCTGCTTGATTGTGTTATGATTTTCTAAATGTCCTGCTACCACTTCCTTGATGATGGATTCCAGCATTTTTCCCAATGACAGATGTTAGGCGAACTGGCCTACAGTTTCCAGCTTTCTGTCTTCCTCCTTTCTTGAATAGGGGCATTACATTTGCAGTTTTCTAATCCACTGGGACCTTTCCAGAATCTAAGGAATTTTAGAAGATTACAAACAACCAATGCATCCACTATCTTTGCAGCCACTTCTGTTAAGACCTAGGATTTCAGGCCATCAGGTCCAGGGGACTTGACAGCCTTTAGTCCCATTAGCTTTCCTAGTACTTTTTCTCTAGTGATAATTGTTTTAAGTTCCTCCCTCCCTTTTGCCCCCTGATTTTCGACTATTATTGGGATGTTTTTAGTGTCTTCTACCGTCAAGTCAGATAGAAAATATTTATTCAAAGTCTCTGCCATTTACTTGTTTCCCATTATTAATTCCCCAGTCTCATCCTCTTATGGACCAATTATTTTAGTTACTCCCTTCCTTTTTATATACTTGCAGAAGCTCTTACTGTCCGTTTTTAATATTTCTTGCTAGTTTACTCTCATATTCTAATTTCTCCCTCTTCATATTTTGAGTCATCCTTTGCTGGTTTCCAAAATTTTCCCAATCTCCTGGCCTACCAACAATCTTTGCAGAATTATATACCTTTTCTTTCAATTTGATATCATCCTTAACTAGCTTTGGATGGTTTATCCGTCTCAGTCTTTCTTTCTCAAATATATCTTTGTTGAGGGTTATAAAATATCTCCTTAAATGTCTGCCACTTCTTACCTACCGTTTTACTTATTAACCTATTTTCCCAGTCCATTTTAGCCAACTCTGTCTTCATACCTGTGCAATTGATTTATTTAAGTTTAAAACACTTGATTCAGACCCAAGTTTCTCAACCTTCAAACTGAATGTGAAATTCTATCATATTATGATCACTCTTCCCAAGAGGATCTCTTACTGTGGATCATTAATCAATAAGAAAAAATATAAAATATTTTGAATAGAATACAGATGAGATAATATATATTCACTATTTTAAGATTTGTACGGCAACAGGGAAGAAATGAGTTTGAAGCTAAAGTTTGTAGTGAATCAATTTTTTTTTCAAATGTTTTAGTTTTATTTTAATTACAGTAATAAAGCAGTGTCCATCTCAATAACACTGCAGTATTAGGTGATTTTTCACCAATCTATGAGCAAGTTACAATGTTTAAAAAAGCCACACTGAGTACAGAATTCTCTGCATAGGGTTAAACAATTTTTTTAAAAATATTCTTTCATTGGATATGGGTGTCGCTGGCAAGGCCAACATTCGTTACCCATCCCTAATTGC
This sequence comes from Heterodontus francisci, assembly GCF_036365525.1. Taxonomy (NCBI): domain Eukaryota; kingdom Metazoa; phylum Chordata; class Chondrichthyes; order Heterodontiformes; family Heterodontidae; genus Heterodontus; species Heterodontus francisci. The sequence goes on along the minus strand of NC_090387.1, from coordinate 24,102,093 downwards.
CCTTGACAACCGAGTGGCTTGCCAGGCCATTTCAGAGGGCAGTTAAGAGTCAGCCACATTGCTGTGGGTCTGGAGTCACATGTAGGCCAGACCAGGTAAGGACAGCAGATTTCCTTCCCTAAAGGACATTAGTGAACCAGATGGGTTTTTACGACAATCAATGAAAGTTTCATGGTGCCATTACTGAGACTAGTTTTCGATTATTATTCAAATTTAAATTCCACCAGCTGCCATTGTGGAATTTGAATCCATGTCCCCAGGGCATTAACTGGGCCTCTGGATTACTCATCCAGTAACATTACCACTGTGCCACCATCTCCCTACAATTTGTACAGTACTCTGAAATGCAACACCTCAAGATGGTTCACAAAGGAAAAAAAATGGACTAAATGATGGAAGAATTAGAACTGACTGAATGCACAGCTAGAAAAAGACTGAAACTTTGAGACTTTTAACAATGGGATTACAGGAGCCAGGTACAAAAGCTTTTGGAGGTTGTCCCAGAGAGTCAGAACTAGATGACTGAAAACTCTGCAACTAAGCAGCATGCACTAATAAGGAGAATGCACGAGAGCTTGGAATCAGATGACAGTAAAATAGGAGCTGAGATGGAAGGCTTGAGAAGGCTGTGCAGGTAGGGTGCAGCAAATTCAAATTAGGATTTCAAATTTGCTTCAGTGGGGGATAGGGAGCTAATAGTGATCCCATATAACTATTGGCAAGGAGATAAGGAGCTCAGAATAATGGACATCTGGAATTTAGTGCATCATAAGATGAGGGTTCCAGAGTTTTGAATGGTGTATCTCAGGAGATAATACATTGGAGAAGTCAGGTCTTTTGATAGCAAAAGTGTGGCTAGGAGTTTCAACAGCAAGATAGGGGTGAAAGGGTGCACTCTTGCAGAGGTTGTAGCAGCTGAGAGACAGGGACATTGTGGGATTGGGGATTGAGCAGGACAAAGACATGAAGACGGGGAAATTGGGTGGACATGAGAACCAACATTTTCACAGCTGGATGTAGCAACAGAATGGTGAGTGGGAGCATTGCCAGTAAAGGGACCAGCGGGGCTTTACTATGGGTAAACAGTGAAAGGTGTTTCCACTGGTGGACAAATGGAAAACAAGGGGACCTGGAGACTTAGGATTTTCACTGGAACAAAAAAAGAGCAAGGGTGGTGGAGGGTGAATATTGGTTCTTGAAAGGAAGGCTTTTGGACAATGAGATATTTCACCAAAAGTGGCTATTGAGGTAGAGATTTAAAAGAGAATGAGTAAGTATTTGAAAAGGGGGAACAAAAAGGATTTGGGGGAGGGGCAAGGGGGGGGGTTACAGGGGCGGTACAGTGGCGCAGTGGTTAGCACCGCAGCCTCACAGCTCCAGCAACCTGGGTTCAATTCTGGGTACTGTCTGTGTGGAGTTTGCAAGTTCTCCCTGTGTCTGCGTGGGTTTCCTCCGGGTGCTCCGGTTTCCTCCCACATGCCAAAGACTTGCAGGTTGATAGGTAAATTGGCCATTATAAAATTGCCCCTAGTATAGGTAGGTGGTAGGGGAATATAGGGACAGGTGGGGATGTGGTAGGAATATGGAATTAGTGTAGGATTAGTATAAATGGGTGGTTGATGGTCAGCACAGACTCGGTGGGCCGAAGGGCCTGTTTCAGTGCTGTATCTCTAAACTAAACTAAACATAATGTGCCATCAATAGCACAGGATCGAATGGCTGCTTCCTTTGCTGTAGTTTCTATCAATCTAATCAAAAGTCTCCTATATTCAGTCAGTCGAGGAGCAGTTTAGAAAGGTTGGTATTGTGACGAGTTACACTGCCTTGTGAGAAGTGCCCCAAAGACAGAGCCCAATGCCCCTTCTGTAGTATCTCAGTTTAATTCAGGTCACTCAGTGCTATTTTTGATGTGTGAAGTCCAAGTTCAGATCGGCTCCGACTAAGGCATTTAAGTCGACGCCTTCACAGAACCAGAGTCAACCAGGGAGAGATATTGGGCCTATTAAATGTGGCACTGTGCAATGCAGGTGGATTCTGGCTGTATTTTCAGGGTCAATATTAGTGGGTTACAGGATTACTACCAGTTACAGGTAGGATATTGGGCACAGTACCTATTAGTAATATCAAAGTTCTTCCCACCTTTGCTTTGTGAATCATTCCCCCAACTTTGGTTTCCCGTCTTCCCCAGCCTCGAGTTCCCATCTTTGTCCTACTGATTCTGGGGCAACCACTTCTGGCAGAAAATCACAAGCAAAGATACTCAACCACAGGAGGCCATTCTTTTATGTGGTAAATGCAGAAGTATTTGCAGATGTCATCTGATCAGATACCGCAAAGTCAGATGTCATGTGGCCCACACTTCATGTAATCAAAGCTCCAGGAATGCCTCCAACTAAAGTTGGCAACCCTAGGTAAAATTGTTATCTGTTTATCTCTCAATGTTTACCAAACAAATTAACTCTCTATTAATGGCAATGGCTTTGCAATCCACGTCACTGTCAAAAAAACCTGCTCTCTATTGCTTGACCATAGCAACAGTGGAATAAACCCTTCCCGAAGCAATAATTTCCTCCCAAATATCTTTCATTTTGTTCTTCAGTTCTTTTTTTTTATTTTACCAATGATAAAACTGGTTTTCCTTCTTCCAGCCCCATTAACACTGGCGCAGGTTTTGTTTGGGTGAAGCTGCAACCAAGGAAACATAGAGAGGCCTAGACTCGCCAGCACAGCCTGAGCCTGCCCTCAGGCAGCTCCCCTCACAGCCAGACCCCAGCTCACTCACTCACCACAGCGGTCAGGTCCTGCACCGTTTTTGGGTCCGTCTCCGACATCCCGAGGGTTTTTAACACTAAATGCGCGACCTCCTCAGCAACTCAACGACAGCTCCCTAACCGTCACAGTCAGCACCGGGATCTCGCGAGAAGTCACCGGCTTTCCGCTTCCCTCTTGCATCATGGGAATTGTAGTCCTCACTCTGCTACCTCGCCAGGTCAATAGACAATGGGCAGAGTTTAGTGCCAACCTGTTAAGAATCTTCCAGTGGGGGAAAGTTACATGATGGGTCATTGTTCACTCTTTTTCATAATCGTCGAACTCCCCCCTCCCTCCCATTTCAGAATAATCACATTTTTGCTTTCAAATGCAAGCCAGCCCAGATCAAGTGTTGTATTCAGCTCAAGCAAGGAATAGTTGAACATAAAGTAAAATGTTGAACTTTTTTCACGTTAAGCAACTCTTCTCCTGTTGGCTGAAGTTGTTCTCAAATTGCACAACCCCTCCTTGGTCTGGATGAACTTGTGCTCACATTAAATGATAGGCCCACCCAAGAAATAATTTGACCCAGGCACTGGAGAGGAAGGAAGCAGATGGGAGGGAGAACAGGAGAATGGGGGAACGGTGATGGCAATAGATATAAGAAACGACGGGAACAGGTGAAGAAGTGGGATAGAGGAACAAAGGAACAGGGAAGGGAACGGAATACAATGGGTTGGAAGCTGATAAACTCTTGTAGTAGGAAGGGAGGAATCTTTTAAGATAGTTAGTGACTCAGTAACAATGAGACTGTGCATTCTCACGAGAAGACAAAGAAAAAGTAAAAATAATTTTTCGCGTAGAAAGTCAGTAGGACAGGAAATGCTTTACCACAGATATTACAAACCCATTTAAAATAAAATTATATTGATACCTGAAAAAAAAGCAGAACGAGGGCAGGGAACTGGGATTGAGAGTCAATATTTTTAGTTGAATGTCGAGTACCAGAACCATTGGGCTTCCATCGTGGTGGGGGGTGGGGGTGGGGGTGGGAGAGAAAAAATGTTTACTTTTCTGTTCATCAGTTTAGGGAGTGAGAATGTTAATCATAGTTTTAAAGCTAAAATAAGCTCCTGGGGAGAGTATATTATACCACAGAGTTTCTTTACTTGGATCACTTATTTTCCCTCTATTTCTTTTCAAAGGTTCCATGCCATTCAACTTCCCCAATGGAGACAAAAATCTGAGGATCTGTTCCCTACTCCTTGACAGTGCTACTACATATCTTGCTGCTGAGAAGTGTCTGGTATTAGATTAATGCTGGTGTTGCTATATTAAATGTAATCTCCTGCACATCATTTCTGAAATGATATGAAGTAGGCAGATGTTGTGCATGGCAGAGGTTAATGAGGACTGGTGCTGGATTATATTGTATTCTCTCTAGAATATGCGACCTATAGAAACATAGAAAATAGGAGCAGGAGTAGGCCATTCAGCCCTTCGAGCCTGTTCCATCATTCATTATGATCATAGCTGATCATCCAACTCAGTAACCTGTTCCCACTTTCCCCCCATATCCTTTGATCCCTTTCGCCCCAAGAGCTATATCTAACTGCTTCCTGAAAACATACAATGTTTTGGCCTCAACTGCTTTCTGTGGTAGCGAATTCCACAGGCTCGCCACTCTCTGGGTGAAGTAATTTCTCCTCATCTCAGTCCTGAAAGGTTTACCCCGATTCCTTAGACTATGACCCCTGGTTCTGGACTCCCCCACCATCGGGAGCATCTTTCCTGCATCTACCCTGTCAAGTCCTGTTAGAATTTTCTAGGTTTCTATGAGATTCCCGCTCACTCTTCTGAACTCCAAAGAATATAATCCTAACCGAATCAATCTCTCCTCATACGTCAGTCCCACCATCCCAGGAATCAGTCTGGTAAAGCTTCGCTGCACTCCTTCTATAGCAAGAACATCCTTCCTCAGATAAGGAGACCAAAACTGCACACAATATTCCAGGTGTGGCCTCACCAAGGCCATGTATAATTGCAACAAGACATCCCTGCTCCTGTACTCGAATCCTCTCGCTATGAAGGCCAACATATCATTTGCCTTTTTTACCGTCTGTTGGACCTGCATGCTTACCCTCAGTGACTGGTGTACGAGAACACCCAGGTCTCATTGTATATTCCCCTCTCTCAGTTTATAGCCATTCAGATAATAATCTGCCTTCCTGTTTTTGCTACCAAAGTGGATAACCTCACATTTATTCACATTATACTGCATTTGCCATGCATTAGCCCACTCACTCAACTTGTCCAAATCATCCTGAAGCCTCTTTGCATCCTCCTCCCAACTCACCCTCCCACCCAGTTTTGTGTCATCTGCAAATTTGGAGATATTACATTTAGTTCCCTCATTGAAATCATTAATATATATTGTGAATAGCTGGGGTCCTGGGACCGATCCCTGCGGTACCCCACTAGTCACTGTCTGCCATTCGGAAAAAGACCTGTTTATTCCTAGGGGTATACCTATGGGGTATGTGTTATCACAATTAATTACAAGTCAATGGACTATATGTCTCTATTTGTATGTAAAGTGGTCTGCAGTTAACCAAAATGGCCAAAGGGAATAAAGCCAAAGTTGCCCTTTGGAATAGGACCTCACAGTTACTGATCCTAATTGTAAGTCTATTTTTGCAACAATCGCTGGAACAATGTCCCTCTTTCTGTTCAATGAACAGCATGGGCACCTGCTTAAAACAGCATGAAAACAAAATGAGAAATGCTGGTATCACTCAGCAGGTCTGGCAGCATCTGTGGAAAGAGAAGCAGAGTTAACGTTTCGGGTCAGCGACCCTTCTTCGGAAAACAAAATGGTTTACTTGCGGACAAAATATTACAAGTAGCTGAGCGGTAATACATTAATTGCACAACAGCTGGTCTAGGGATGGAAGTTTTTAGTTCAAACCTGTACACCTTCAGCTCTGGCAAGCCTTGAAGAAGAATATATTTGCTTGTGTACCACTCCAATCTAATAACTGAAAAATAGAAGGTGGATTTTTGTTCGAGTTCCGCTGAACAGTACAGTGGAAAAATTGGTTTGTTTTCTGTTTTTAAATGGAATGATTTGGGAAGTTCACGTTCTTGCAGTAAATTAATACCAGGAAATGCAATTCGCGAATTCCTTCAATGTTTAGCTAATTTCCAAGCCATACTTTTAACTATCAGAAGTTCTGTTATAAACTTTCACTGAGTCAGTAAACAATTCAGTCAGCAAAATCAACATTTGCAAGCTTACACAGGCTTTCCCAGGACCACGTGATAGTCTTAACATAGTTTATACAGCATATGATTTGAAGGGCAGGAAACAAAGTCAGCTCCACTCGCAGTGAGTATTAATCAAAAGGGGCCGATGGTGAAATTCATCACATGTTCAAGTTTACCGAAATTTACCCAGTGATAAGAAGACCCCAATTTGACGAGAGAATGGTAGTGAATTTAATACCTGTATAACTGATTCTTTTACAGCCTCCTGAATGTGCATTTCGAAAGGTTTTAATAGGGAATGTTTAAAATAGTTATCACGCGCTTCTGGATTATGATTTGCTATTTTCGGAGAGGGACAATACTGCAGAGATCAGGTCGCTCCGAAACGTACTCCCAATTTGCAAAGAGCAAATTACTGAAACCCGATCGATTTATAATCGATTAGAGTGGACCACAATTTACAAACCCAGTGCTTTTCTGCTATTTTAAGCGCAGCTGTTGGATGTATTGTTTTTCATAATGTGAAGCGTTCCGATTCCACAATCGAAGGTGCTCCTGAACAATACCAACCTGCATCAATGTAGCGCCTTTGTCGCAATAAAACATCCCGAAGGCACTTCAGAGGAGGAGTTATCGAACAAACGTTGACACCAGCCATATAAAGAGATAACAGGACAGGCGAGGGTCAAAGAGATTTTAAAGAGTATCTTAAAGGAAGCGAGGCAAAGAAGTGGCTAGATTAGGGAAGCGAAACAGAGTTTAGGATCCAGGCAGCTGAAGGCTCGGTCAACAGTGCTGGAGCCAAGGACATCTGGGATGCTCAAAAGGCCAGAATTGGATGAGCACAAATATTTGGGAGGAGTTGGGGCTGGAGAAGAGTACAGAGATAGGGAGGGGCGAGGCCATGGAGGGATTTGAAAACAAGGATGAGAATTTCTAAATTTTTAAGCTCGCTTAGACTGTGCAATCTGTCAATTTTGCAAAGGAAGTCGGAGTTTTGACCCAAACATCTGTGCTTATTTACTGCTTAACATCCGGAATATTTTATAGAAAACTTGTATTCAAAGGTGTAAATAAATCGCTTCAATTACAAAGCAGGTCAGTCAGCATCCGCGAAGAGAGAAAGCTGCGCACGTTTTACTAAAACCTGAGTACAGCAGAGAAAGTCAACAGTCAATTTGCACAACAAGCTAACACATTTATAAATCGACTCGTGGCGGAGAGTTGTCCAGTACTAGTTTTTAAGTACTATTCTGACTTTGCAATTCTATAGGGGCACGATACACCTCAATTTGTTAGGTGTTTTCGAACAGAGGGAAACTTTACAACACAGACGTGCAGGGAACCAGAACACATTGAAAGCTGACAAGAAGGATCCAGTACACACAATAGAAACAGAAAATGCTGGCAATACACAGCAGGCCAGGCAAAAAAGGGTCATCGACCTGAAACATTAACGCTGTTTCTCTCTCCACAGATGCTGCCAGACCTGCTGAGTATTTCCAGCACTTTCTGTTTTATTTCAGATTTCCAGCATCCGCAGTATTTTGCTTTTGTCCAGTACACGCAACTTTGGTTTAAAGGTTACTTTTCTCATCTATACATCGATGTATAGCGATCTAGCTATACTATATCTACATCTCAGTTCATATACAGAGAAAATGTAACCACAACAGAATGCACAAGCTGCGTGGTCTCTAATACAAAGACATACTTTTATCTCATTCAACACAAGTTAAGAAAATATATTTAAATCAAGGTGACGAGAAAGGGAAAGCTCGCAGAGTCTGCCGGAAACTCCGGATATTGAGCTGCTAGTTTATGATCTGCTGCAGATTCTCAGGGTTGACAGCGCACAGTAAGCATCCAGAGCTGGTTATGGGTTGCGAGCAGTATTGTATTTCCATCCTGCAGGAAGTGCAGTCTTTACATGGTCTGTAGCTGAAACAATTTCCGGGATATGTCCTAGCATGCTAAGGTAAGCCTGAAACGATAGTCTAGCATTTACTGAATATATATTGTTAATGGGTTTGGATGGCGGCATGTCCGGGGGGACTCAGCTTTGCTTCGCCAATACAATTAACGGTAACGTGGACCACTCAAGCTGTCCTTTCAGTGGCGAATATATATATAACGCGTAGGACTTTGTAAATTCACCCACCACCCCCGAAGGCATAACAGCAACAAAAATATGCAGCACGGTTTTAAATAGCCACGCATTGTTTAGGTGGGGATGGGTGGATCATTTTAAACTAAAGCCAATACCATTACTGTAAAATAAAACACTGGGAATTGAAATCAGTTAATAATGGTGCAGATGTTCTCTTAATTTCCTGTTGTATTTAAACCTACAGAACAGGAAGAAGTACAAAAGCTGCGTCGAAGCACATAAACTTCCTGATACAGCGGGTTAAAGGGAGTTTCATAAAACACCAGCCAACGTAATATCATGACAATATCCTGCCCATCCATGAAGCAGCAGAATTGTCGTCTGCTGAATATATAACAAACACTTTCTGGTTTGTTTGAAGTCTGCAACTTGGCAGTGACACTCTCCTTTTGCTGTAGTTTTTGATCGCCCCAATGGCTGATGCAGATTCCCAGAGTTTTGTCTCTGAGCTGGGCTCAGACTTCGTCTGGTCTTCCCTGTCCTGGGTCGCGTCCTTCCTGATGGTCTTTGGGGGCGCGGCTCCCTACATCCCGCAATATCGCGAAATCCAAAAGAGTGGCAACGCCGAGGGCTTCTCCCCCCATGTGTGCTTGGTGATGCTGGTGGCGAGCATCCTGCGTCTGTTCTTTTGGTAAGTGTTCGGCGAATGAACCCGAAGCCATTTCTTAATGTAATACTCTAAGCTTTTCTGCATAGCACATTTTCAAAACTTTACTTTCCACTAGCTACATTGGACCCTGTGTAGTTTTTCCATTTGCAGAATACTGTGATGCGCCCTGGGATCTTTACTATGTTAAATGTGCTATATAAATGCAAGTTCTTGTTGTTGTTCCAGATTTATCTGTTCTACATAATTTATATATTTCATATTCAATAGGGTCCGCCTTCAGTTGTCTCCTTTCAAGGCTGAAGATCCCAAGTTCCTCCAGATTTTCCCTACAATTCATGCTTCTTTTTGTCTTGCCTCCGGACTTATCATGGACTAAACACATAAAGCTATACTTTTCTTTTGGAAAGTTAGTTACATCAAAATAGGTTATACTTTTAGGAAGGATTTATACTGCATTATTTGGGTGGAATGTTAGGAGTGAGCATTAGGGTCATACAGGATATGGAAGGCAGATTACAGAATAAATACAAAGCAGGAAGGTCATTCAGGCTACTTTTAACTTTTAACAGAAAAAAACAAACAGTACCCCTTATGCACTAGATCATAAATGATTTGGCTCTATTTAAACTATTCTAAAGGCCATTCTAAATATCAATCATTCTGGATGCAGAAGAACATCCTGACATTAATACCACATTTACCTCTCACCATTTGCACCAGTTCTACTTTCATGGAATGCCTCGAAATCATGTTGCCTCAGCCTTTGTTACTTCTAGACTTGACTGTTCCAATGCACTCCTGGCTGGCCTCCCATGTTCTACCCTCCGTAAACTTGAGGTCATCTAAAACTCTGCTGCCCATATCCTAACGCACACCAAGCCCGTTAATCCATCACCTCTGTGCTAACTGACCTACGTTGTCTCCCAGTTAAGCAACTTCTCAAATTTAAAATTCTCATTGTTATTTATTTTCAAATCCCTCCATGGCCTCACCCCTCCCTTTCTCTGTAATCTCCTTCTGCCCCAAGACCCTCCAAGATATCTGCGCTCCTCCGATTCTGGCCTGTTGAGCATTCCCGATTTTAAGTGCTGCACCATTGACAGCTGCACCTTAACTGCCAAGGCTCTGGAAATCTCTCCCTGAACCTCTTTGCCAGTCTTCACTCCTTTAAAACACTCCTTAAAACGTTCCTCTTTGATCAAGTCTGCCCTAGTATCTCCCCATATAGCTCAGTATCAAACTTTGTTTGATAAAGTTTCTGTGATGCTCCCTGGGACATTTTACTATATAAAATGTGCTGTATAAATACAGGTTCTTGTTGTTCCAGATTTATCTTTTCTACATAATTTAAGTATTTTATATTCAATAGGGTCCGCCTTCAGTTGCCTCCTTTCAAGGCTGAAGATCCCAAGTTCCTCCAGATTTTTCTCACAATTCATGCTTCTTTTTGTACTGCCTCTGGAATAATCATGGACTAAACGCATAAAGCTATACTTTTTTTTGGAAAGTTAGTTACATCAAAATAGTTAATACTTTTAAGGAGGATTTATACTGCATTATTTGGGAATTCAAACTAGTGTGAGATGACCTCCTGGAGAGGTCTCACACTTCATGCTTTTAGTGCACTCGACACTCTTCCTAGTCACTTATATGTCATACTAAAGTTGACTTATAAATCCAGAATCGGGGCCCAAGGAGAAGCGATGTGAAACTCCCTGGGGGAGGCAGCCCCACTTCCAAACTGGAGTGTAACTCTTGTAAAAGAGCAAACCATTTTTTTTTAAATGCTTTGGACTTCTTTGATACTTTTCCACCAGTTAATTTATATGCTTAGTGTAGTGTGTCTACACGTTCTCAGCATTTAAAGTTTAACTGCTGGTCAGGAGCTCTGTGCATGCAGAGAGAATGCTTCTGGGCAGAGCCGTGACAGGGTTCCCCTTGTCCTCACTTTCCACCCCATCAGCCTCCATATCCAAAGGATCATCCTCCGCCATTTCCGCCACCTCCAGCGTGATGCCACTACCAAACGCATCTTCCCCTCCCTTCCCCTGTCAGCATTCCAAAGGGATCCGAAGAAGGGTCACTGACCCGAAACGTTAACTCTGCTTCTCTTTCCACAGATGCTGCCAGACCTGCTGAGTGAATCCAGCATTTCTTGTTTTTGTTTCAGATTTCCAGCATCCGCAGTATTTTGCTTTTATTCCAAAGGGATCATTCCCTCCGCAACACCCTGGTCCACTCCTCCATTACCTCCACCACCTCGTCCCCATCCCATGGCACCTTCCCCTACAATAGCAGGAGGTGTAATACCTGCCCATTTACCTCCTCTCTCCTCACTATCCCAGGCCCCAAACACTCCTTTCAGGTGAAGCAGCGATTTACTTGTACTTCTTTCAATGTAGTATACTGTATTCGCTGCTCACAATGTGGTCTCCTCTACATTGGGGAGACCAAACGCCGTCTGGGTGACCGCTTTGCGGAACACCTCCGCTCAGTCCGCAAGCAGGGTCCTGAGCTTCCGGTTGCTTGCCATTTCAACACTCCCCCCTGCTCTCATGCTCACATCTCTATCCTGGGCTTGCTGCAGTGTTCCATTGAACATCAATGCAAGCTCGAGGAACAGCATCTCATTTACCGATTAGGCACACTACAGCCTGCTGGACTGAACATTGAGTTCAATAATTTCAGAGCATGACGGGCCCCCCATTTTACATTTCTAATATTTGCCAGTTCAGAAGAAGGGTCACTGACCCAAAATGTTAACTCTGCTTCTTTTTCCACAGATGCTGCCAGACCTGCTGAGTGGTTCCAGCATTTCTTGTTTTTATTTCAGTATAAATTGGGTACTGCTGTCTGGTACGAATGACAGAAATTCAGTGTAAGACTTGATAGGTCTGTCTTAAATTAGCCCTTAACTGTACACACAAGAAAATAACTGAATAACTACAGTGGAACCTAATTCTATCAAACTGCTATTAAACTGTTGCATTCTTGCGGGAGAGTGAACTGTTAAACACCTTATACATATGTATATAAAACCAGTGATCAATTTTCATAGTTTTCACAACATGTTTTGGGTGGAAGCGTAAGGAAATATTTCTTTGTATTGTGAAAAAGAAGGCAAGAATTGATGTTCTTTAAGATGATCCTTCCCTTCCTTAATCACCACTTTGTTTAATTGACAGAGTTCATGCATAATAAATCTTATCTGTCAGTTATGGGATAGCAGTATTGTGTTATTATTTAACCTATCAGAGAAAGATAGAAAATGGGCTTTACAACTCTAGTTGCTGTGGTCTTTTTAAAAAATGGATATATTTAATTGATAGAAATGAATAGTATATAAACCTGTTTTGTTACCAATGCTTTAAAAACATTTAACTTTCTGGAACTCTTTTCCAGTCGTCTCTCCTGAAAGTTTTGACTGCTTGCTGTAGTATGGTTTGCATGGTGCTGAATAACCTCTCATACTTCTCCAAGTGACCAGTATTATAATGTGCAAGCTTTAACAGTAACTGACATTAAGCTATTCGACTACATGGCTGAGTACAGTTGCCTTCGGCTGATGCCCAGATGGCACTTTCAATAGGGATTATTGAATAGGAATCAGAAGTCTTGTTAATTTTTCTCTTCTTACTCTAAAGAGTCTTGAGGCCAGTTGTTGTGCCATAGCATTGGCCAGGTTGAAGTAAGCTAATTCAGCAAAGCATAGGAATTTAGCCTAGAACCTCTGCCTTTTATGTCTTATGTACTCACAGGATAAACTGACCATTAGGGAGTGTATATGTCATACATGTTTTCATCACTTTTATGTTTCAAAGTTTCAAAAAATATTTTATGATACTTGCAAATTTCTAATAAAATTGCTCATTATTTATGCAGGTTTGGGAAACATTTTGAAGTGACCCTCCTGTGGCAGAGCCTTGTTTTGATAATCACCATGCTGCTCTTGCTGCATTTGTGCTGTACTGTACAGACATCTTCCAGAATGAGCACCAGTAGACACTTTTTCACAGGTTTGTAGTTTCATGCGTTGATAGTATATATTTCATGTATATGGTAATACATAATTGTAATTTTAGACGCTAAAGAAGAGAAGCTGAAATCATTTTTGATGAAGTTGATGAAATAGTGTAAAATGTTCATTTGTATTAATCTGCTTTTGTTGTAAAGTTTGTTCAAGGGTGGAGTTAAAACCGTTTCTCTTTTCAGAATTTCACTGTATAGTTTGGAGACAAAAGATAATGGAATGTAAGCTTGAATCTAAGATACACAATAGAATATCAAAATCTCACATCTTTGGCACTGTACCTAAAGGATAGTACTTCTGACACTTGATACAGGCACAGCAGACAAAACATGCACACAATTTGTTGAACTTCCTCTTAACTGTTGAGTCATGCAGCAAAGCCTGATTTAGACAGAAGATAGAAGACAGACGAAAACCCTGCTGCAATGAAAAGATATGAAAGTTTTTGATGGCATAAGTAGTGTTTATAGCAGTGATAGCTGCACCAGTGACTTAAAAATGATCATTTACAGATAGTAAAAGTATTTTATTTTCAGTATTTTTAAGATGCAAGGGCATTCAAGAAGAAATTTTAATACCAGGTTGAGTGATAATTTTATAGCAAGTTGTGATAATAACTTGGAATAAGTGATAAAACAGTGGCTCTGTCAGTGATAGTTGAAACTTGGATTTATATTGCACTGCTAACATAGTAAAATGTTACAAGGCATTAACAGGAGCAGGTGACCAAAAGCTTGGCCAAAGAGGTAGATTTTAAGAAGTGTCTTAAAACAGCACAGTGAGGAATAGAGACAGAGATGTTTTGGGATGAAATTCCATAACTTGGGATCTAGGCAGCTGAAAGCCTGGTCACCAATGGTGGGTCGATGGAAACTGTGGATGCATCAAAGGCCAGGATTGGAGAAATGCAGAGATCTTGGACGAGGTTACAAAGATAGGGAGGGGTGAGGCCACGGAGGGATTTGAACATATGGGTAAGAAATTTAAATTCAAGATGTTGCCTGACCGGAAGCCAGTGCAGGTCAGCGAGCACAGAAGTGAAGGGTCAATGAGACTTTCTGCGCATTAGGTTACAGGAAGTAGAATTTTGGATTTACTGAATTTACAGAGGCTGAAAGTTGAGAGGCTAGCCAAGAGAGTATTGAGACAGTCATATAAAGGCAAAATACTGCAGATGCTGGAAATCTGAAATAAAAACAGAAAGTACTGGAAATACTCAGCAGGTCAGGCAGCATTTTAGTTTAGTTTAGTGATTCAGCACTGAAACAGGCCCTTCGGCCCACCGAGTCTGTGCCGACCATCAACCACCCATTTATACTAATCCTACTCTAATTCCATATTCCTACCACATCCCCACCTGTCCCTATATTTCCCTACCACTAGGGGCAATTTTATAATGGCCAATTTACCTATCAACCTGCAAGTCTTTGGCATGTGGGAGGAAACCAGAGCACCCGGAGGAAACCCACACAGACACAGGGAGAACTTGCAAACTCCACACAGACAGTACCCAGAATTGAACCCGGGTCGCTGGAGCTGTGAGGCTGCGGTGCTAACCACTGCGCCACTGTGCCGCCCTGGAGAGAGAAGCAGAGTTAACGTTTCAGGTCTGTGAACTTTCATCAGAACTGGTAAAGTTAGAAAAGAATTATGTTTTAAGCAAGTGAAGGGGGGAGGGGTTAGTGGGGAAGAGAACAAAAGAGAGGTATGTGATAGGGTAGAGGGCAGGAGAGATTAAATAACAAAGCCGTCATGGTACAAAGGAAAAGAGTGTGTTAATGATTGTGATAAAAGAGAAAACATTAGTCCAGCTAGAGTGTTAACGGCAGAATAATGAGCAGCTTGTCTACATGAAAAACAGGCGGATGGGTAAAAAATAAAATAATAAAAAAAATTTTAAAAGGCCAGTCATTCTCTGAAATTATTGAACCCAATATTCAGTCCGCAAGGCTGTAGAGTGCCTAATCGAGATAGCAGGTCCTGCTCCTCAAGCTTGCATTGATGTTCACTGGAACACTGGAGCAGGCAAAGGACAGAAATGTGGGCATGAGAGCAGGGGCGTGTGTTGAAATGGCAAACAGCCGGAAGCTTGGGGTCATGCTTTTGGACTGAGCAGAGGTGTTCTGCAAAGCGATCACCCAATCTACATTTGGTCTTCCCAATGTCGAGACGACTGCATTGTGAGCAACGAATACAGTATACTAAATTAAGTATATAAGTATGAGTTACAGTATACTTTAATAAACACCTCCACAAATAAGATAAACAGCAAAAACAAATTTATCAAACAACTCAATTCCATTTTTTTCTTTAGTTCTGGTATACTGCTGGTATTTTGTCTTCACTGTATAAATGGATACAAAATATTGATTTAATAAATTGCCATTTCTTACTGTCCATTATTGTTGCATCTGCATCTGTTTTTAATGGACCCACATTTCTGCTTACCACTCTCTTTCTCTTCAGTGACCACGTGTTAATGACAGTTTTGTGAGTTATTTCAAAAATATGTCTGCGATGTTTGAATGGCTGGTACAAAGTGTTTCAAAGTGAGGTATGGCAAAGTGAGGTTGGAATAATTGTAAGTGTGTGAGTGTGAAGAGGAGGTGTATTGAAATGTGGTGATTGTAGGAGAATTAAGGAAGGTGGGGAGAGGAATTTTGTGAGTGATGTGAGTAATAAGAGTGCAGGTGTGAGGAGAGAATAAGGAAACAGTAATCTTACCTTGACAGCTCTAGTGTGCTCATTGAACTTTTTACAGCATTGAAGCTATGTCCTTCAAGCTTAGCTGCTGGCATTGACTCTGTCACTTCTTCTCACTGTTGCTGGAGTTGATGCCTGTAGAGATTCCCCTGCCCTCTGGGGAAAGAGAATGCCCTGCTGCCTGGACCAGTGCCTCCAAGACAGCATTGGTAAACCTCGAGGTACGATCTGTAGATCTTGCAGCCATTTTTCCCGAAAGAGGCTTTCCCTGTTTTCTGCATCCAACTTGCACTTCACTTTAAGTGGTGCTGGTTGCTTTTAAGTGGCCTTTGAGAGAGGTCTGCTATTTAGTCCCTCAGACATGCAGTGAATGAGTAGTATTGACTGATTCACCTGAGTGATTGTAACCAGTAGGCAGCATGAATATTACATGAATGCTACCTGAGTCAATGCTAACTGGTGCACACAGTGTGCTCCCTGCCCACTGTATGCCCACTTTCAGGCATGTTTGACTTCCTAGGCTCAAATATCCTTGGAATTCTTTAACAATTTAGTAAAGAAAATTAATAAACAGAGCTGTGGCTTAGCTGATAATTAGGATAGAGGATGTGTCAGCACCAATTCTAAACTAATTTATTTTTATTATAGCCAAAAAAACTTGAGGGCTATTTTAAGATTCATGTTTACTTAACATCTTTTTCAAAGTTTCTTGTTTTTCCAGAGAATTGCCTATTTTTTCTTGTTCTATATGTTGTTAAATAGATTTTTTAAAATGGCTTATTTTTAAGGGAGACAACTGAGCAATCAAAGGAGATTCATGTAGCACATTTGTGATGTTTTAAAATTAAAGAGTGTGAAATGAATTATGGTTAATATTTTGATCAATGAACAGTTCAGACATGATTGCGGTATGAGGGACATCGACTTTGGTTTTTGGAACTTTTTTGCCATTTGGTGTCATTTTTTACAAAATGTAAATTATTTTTGTCTTCTGAAGGACATTCGTCATGTTTTAACTATGTGTGAGTGTTGGCGGGCTCTCCGGCCAGGCATGAACATCACAACCAAACTTGATTCCGTCCAATCCAAGATCCCCATATGCATATTTTCCAGTGGGGGCCACTGGCTAATGATTAAGAACAACAACAACAATCGCAACTTGCATTTATATAGCACTTTTAACATAGTAATACATCCCAAGGAGCTTTGCAGGAGCATCTCAGACAAAATTTGAAACTGAGCCATATAGGGCAAGTGACCAAAGGCTTGGTCAAAGAGGTGGGTTTTAAGGAGTGTCTTAATGGAGGGGAAAAAGACGGAGAAATTTAGGGAGGAACAGTTTCCAGAGAGGAACAGTTTCCCACTTTGGGATCCTCATCAGGCTGAGATCAGCCAACTCAGTATGGAGATGAATCTCAATATCTTCCTGGTAGCTATGGTTCAGTTCTATACATAGAGGTGCAACTATTGACCTTGTGGAAACAGCTTACAAAGCTTTTAAAATTTCTAATGATAAATACAAATGCTTTTCTCTTATCCAAGATGTTCATGGCAGTATCTAAATGTCCTTTATTAGAAAATTACTGGCATCACATCATTAAACATACTATTGTAGAAGAGCAGAGAATTCTTTCAGTGTCCTGGCTCGCAATCCTCTGTTGACTAACACCACCAAAACTGATTGGTTATTTATCTCGCTGCTGTTTGACATTGTTGTGTGCAAACTGGCTACCACATTCACAAGCAAAACTTCACTACAGACATTAATTAATTGGATGTGAAGTACTTTGGGATGTTTTGAGAGCCACAATAAAGCACTATATTACTTTTATACCAAAAGGCAAGTAGCCGGGGACAAGAAGGGACAGCTGGGAACACCCAGCTCTGAGAATCAGTAGAATAATAAGATCTGAAACTTCAATAGTTTTTTTCTGCTGACCTCAAGTGTCTGGCTGATTTCCTGTCGAAAGCCAAAAGACTTGCTGTCATGTGCTAATGTAACTACACAAGGTCAAAATCAATAACCAACAATTCACCAGAAATCAGGCTGCAATTTGGACTCTATTGATAAATATGAGCAAGCTCAGATCTTTTGACTTTCTTCTGTGAGTCAGATTAGTTTATCAATGACTTCTATTTAAATTCATTTTGATCAATTAGAGATGCATCAGTTTGGAGATGCCACAATGTCATTGGAAACATAAGATCCATAATAATTATAATTGTTTTGTCTTTCTTATTGTGATCATTATAGCAGTAATGAAGAGTGGTAAGATGAAGTCCATATAGGGAAGATAGTAGGAGATCCCGGGATGTTCCCAGCTGTCCCTTCTTGTCCCCGGCTACTTGCCTTACTTTCACCCTCCCACCTTCTATTCTTCTCTAGTTTGTGGGTGTGACAGACAAAGGGTTTGAGCTAATACACAAGCTCATAATCATCAGCGGTTTCCACTGTCTGGTTCTCTACATGGGTTCTTACTAATGGAGGGAGTGAATTTTTCCAGGAGAATTAATTACCAATCAAAATTAATTTGCTTTACCCTCTCAAATTCTATATAAGTCTGCCCAGACTGTCTCCGGAGGTTCCAAAATTTCTGCCTTCAGGGACCAACTCATAAACAGTGAGAATAGCCTTTTTTGCCATCTCATATTCTGAAGAAGCCTCCTCAGAAAGCATGGCATAAATGTCATGAGCTCTGCCCATCGACCTGCTTGGCATAAGCAGTGTCCAGCTTTCCTTCAGCCACTTCATCTGTCTGGCTATCTTTCCAAAGAAATCAAAATGTCTCTACATCCCTTTCGGGAGGGCTTGAGCAAATTTAAACAGTTCTCCACTGGGTCCTGGGTTGGAGTCA
Source organism: Heterodontus francisci (assembly GCF_036365525.1). Taxonomy (NCBI): domain Eukaryota; kingdom Metazoa; phylum Chordata; class Chondrichthyes; order Heterodontiformes; family Heterodontidae; genus Heterodontus; species Heterodontus francisci. The sequence continues at coordinate 24,083,707 of NC_090387.1, read as the reverse complement.
GATCTTTCTCCACCAAAATTTTCACTGGAGTCAACACTACCCCTTCATCTTAGTTTCATTTTTTAAAATTCGAATTCCTTTCCTTCTCTTTCACTTTATCTTTGAAATTCAAGCTTACATTTTTCCAATTCTATTTCTTTTTCTTTTTCTTTGTCAAGTTCAAGCTGCCTCATCTGCAACTGAATTTTAGCAAATTCAACTGTACTACTACGTGGTTGCCTTCTTCTTCTTCTAATTGCAAATGCTGTGCTATTACTGCAAACATGTCTGCTTTCTTAGCTCCTGGTTTTAACTCTAACACCAACAATTCTGCCAAATCCTTTAGCCTAGCCTTGGTTAAGTTTCTCAAATCCCTCAGGGCTTCATCCTCCTTCCCCAGAAAGGTCGTAGCGACTGACACAGACATTCTGGTCGTGCAAACTTTATTCTAATGCACAAGAAACCTTTTTCTTTAACTTTTCCTCTGTTCAATTATTATTACCCCACTTACAATTGTACATCCTTGGCATTGGGTTATCCCGGCTGAGCCCCCAATTATATGTTATGACTGAGATGGGAGGAGTGCATTCTTTTTTCCAGTTCCACTTCTCCACAGGTCACTATATATATTTAAATGTTTACAGAGTTACTGATACGGTCAATCATAGACTCTATTTTATCCCAGAATAAAATACACCAACCAGGTTTCTTAAAGAAATAACAAAATTATCAGTTTATTATAAAATAAGACTTAACCAGTAATGAAGCAAAGCATTAACACACAGATTGAAATATGAAAGTTCCCTTTATACCTTAGCCCCTCACACACACACACACACTGTCATGAAGACCCCACCCTGCCAAGAATGAGGCATATTCATTTCGTCATATGAACATTAATTTTAAACTGTTGCTGGTGTGAAGAAATGACTTGTTTAAAAAGAGATCACCAGACACTTGGCTGGAGAACATTTGCATACTAAGAGACAGTGCTTGGAGAGACAAAAGAATTGCTCACCGATTCAATTAACAGAGATTAGTTTGGGCAATGGTGATCCACATCTTGTCGGTGTAAGTGCCAGCACTACACCCCGCCACCGAGAGCTTTGGAATCCACAAAAGAAGCAAGGGAGTTTGTTGAAAAGACTTATTCACATGACTAACCTGCTGGCCAACTTGGAGGTTTGAATTACACTCACAGATTGGTTTGAATTCATACTGCGGAGTGAAACTGAATCTAGAACAAGACAGCCTCTCTCCTGGATGGCTCTCTCTCACTTTCTCACAAGCCTGGCCCACTGAAGATACATAAACCTCAAGAGAGAAAAGACTCCAACATCAAAACAAGTTAAAGCATGCACTGGGCCCCAACAAACAGCAAGACTTAAAGGCAACAAAGACTCAACATCAAACCCAAAGGACTGTAACTGCAATCCAGATATTGCCTCAAACTTCTCCCCTTTATTCCTTCTACTGTTTCTGTCTCTATCTTTGTGTGTGCTTATCGCGTGTACATGCTAGCGTGGTCGTGTCGCGTATTTGTAGTCGTTAAACGAATTAGAGTTTAAGATTATGGGTGACTTTAAGCTGCATATAGATTGGGCAAATCAAATTAGTCACAATACCGTAGAGGAGGAATTCTTGGAGTGTATACGGGATGGTTTTCTGGACCAATATGTTGAGGAACCAACTAGAGAACAGGCCGTCTGAGACTGGGTATTGTGTAATGAGAGAGGAATAATTGACAATCCAGTGGTGCAAGACCCCTTGGGGACAAACGACCATAATATGATAGAATTCTTCATCAAGATGGGGAGTGACATAGTTTATTCTGAGACTAGGGTCCTGAATCTTAGTAAAGGAACCTACAAAGGTATGAGGTGCAAGTTGGCCATGATGGATTGGGAAACGTTACTCAAAGGGATGACGGTGGATGGGCAATGGCAAACGTTTAAAGAGTGCATGGATGAACTACAACAATTGTTTATCCCTGTCTTGCACAAAAGTAAAACGGGAAAGGTAGACAAGCCATGGCTTACAAGGGAAATTAGAGATAACATTAGATCCAAGGAAGAGGCATATAAATTTGTCAGGAAAAACAACAGACCTGAGGATTGGGAGCAGTTTAGAATTCAGCAAAGGAGGACCAAGGGATTGATTAAGAAGGGGAAAATAGAGTATGAGAGCAAGCTTGCGGGGAACATAAAAACTGACTATAAAAGTTTCTATAGGTATGTGAAGAGAAAAAGATTGGTGAAGACAAATGTAGGTACCTTACAGTCAGAGATGGGGGAATTTATTATGGGGAACAAAGAAATGGCTGACCAACTAAATGCATACTTTGGTTCTGTCTTCACAAAGGAGGACACAAATATCATACCAAAAATGTTGGGGAACGCAGGGTTTAGTGAGAGAGAGGAAGTGAAAGAAATCAGTATTAGTCGAAAAATGGTGTTGGGGAAATTGATGGGATTGAAGGCCGATAAATCCCCAGGGCCTGATGGTATGCATCCCAGAGTACTCAAGGAAGTGGCCCTAGAAATAATGGATGCATTGGTGGTCATCTTCCAAGATTCTATAGATTTTGGAACAGTTCCTACAGATTGGAGGGTAGCGAATGTAACCCCACTATTTAAAAAGGGAGGTAGAGAGAAAGCAGGGAATTATAGACCAGTCAGCCTGACGTCGGTAGTGGGGAAAATTCTAGAGTCCATTATCAAAGATTTTATAGCAGAGCACTTGGAGAACAGTGGTAGAATCGGGCAGAGTCAGCGTGGATTTACGAAAGGGAAATGATGCTTGACAAATCTACTAGAATTCTTCGAGGATGTAATTAGTAGAGTTGATGAGGGGGAGCCATTGGATGTGGTTTATTTGGACTTTCAGAAGGCTTTCGACAAAATCCTACATAAGAGATTAGCATGTAAAATTAAAGCGCATGGGATTGGGATGGATTGCGATGGATAGAAAATTGGTTGGCGGACAGGAAACAAAAAGTAGGGATAAATGGGTCTTTTTCTGAATGGCAGGCAGTGACTAGTGGGGTACCGCAGGGATCAGTGCTAGGACCCCAGCTATTCACAATATAATGATTTAGATGAGGGAACTAAATGTAATATCTCCAAATTTGCAGATGACTCAAAACTGGTGGGAGGGTGAGTTGTGAGGAGGATGCAGAGAGGCTTCAGGGTGATTTGGACAAGTTGAGTGAGTGGGCAAATGCATGGCAGATGCAGTATAATGTGGATAAATGTGAGGTTATCCACTTTGGTAGCAAAAACAGGAAAGCAGATTATTATCTGAATGGCTATAAACTGAGAGAAGGGAACATGCAATGAGACCTGGGTGTTCTCGTACACCAGTCGCTGAAGGTTAGCATGCAGGTGCAACAGGCAGTAAAAAAGGCAAATGGTATGTTGGCCTTCATAGCGAGAAGATTTGAGTACATAAGCAGGGATGTCTTGCTGCAATTATACAGGGCCTTGGTGAAGCCACACCTGGAATATTGTGTGCAGTTTTGGTCTCCTTATCTGAGGAAGGATGTTCTTGCTAAAGAGGGAGTGCAGCAAAGGTTTGCCAGACTGATTTCTGGGATGGTGGGACTGACGTATGAGGAGAGATTGAGTCAGTTAGGATTATATTCGCTGGAGTTCAGAAGAGTGAGGGGGGATCTCATAGAAACCTATAAAATTCTAACAGGACTTGACAGGGTAGATGCAGGAAGGATGTTCCCGATGGTGGGGGAGTCCAGAACCAGAGGTCATAGTCTAAGGATACGGGGTAAACCTTTCAGGACTGAGATGAGGAGAAATTTCTTCACCCAGAGAGTGGCAAGCCTGTGGAATTCGCTACCACAGAAATCAGTTGAAGCCAAAACATTGTATGTTTTCAAGAAGGAGTTAGATATAGCTCTTGGGTCCAAAGGGATCAAAGAGTATGGGGCGAAAGCTGGAACAGGCTACTGAGTTGGATGATCAGCCATGATCATAATGAATGGCGGAACAGGCTCGAAGGCTCCTATTTTCTATGTTTCTATGTAAGATTAATAAACTTCCACCTTTCTTGTTTAAATCTGAGAAAACCTGTCTGATTTCTTTGCCTTGCAATTGGAAGGCAGTGAACAAGGATTCACCGAGGGGGAGCTGAAAACACGGTGTTTTTAAAATGAAACCCTGTTACAGTTAAACCAGGCAAAGGCTGAGAAGGAACCCCTACACCCCTTCCTGCCTGGTTGTAACAACAAACACACAAACACATACACACCGATTAACCGAAAAAATGGAGATTTTCTCTTTAGAGCTCTGTTACAAAAAAAGACAAAAAAGAATACTTTGCCAAAATACTTGCGAATTCTTGAAGGAAAAAAAGAGAAGAGATAGAAAGATGTCAGTTCTCCCTTCTTGGTTTGACATCCCAAATATGCGTAGACAGCTATCAGTGGGATTTTTTAGAATAGTTCTTTTCAGGCGACATTGAAGATCAGTTTGGCAGACTTTCTAGGATAAATGCAGCATCAGGGGTTTCTGGCCTCCTGACCCCTATAAATCTTGACCTGTCACTTCTCTGTAAACATGTCCCCCAAGTCAAAAAGCCCCTGCTGGGTATTTACCTGAAGACTGATGACTTCCAGTAAATGTTGTTTTCAAACAGGACCTTTCAGTGTCCTTTCAATGACCCAGTGAAAAAAAATCCATGAAATCCTTTCCAGTTTTCCCAAATAAAACAATGCCCATAATTCAAAAAGACATGAGTCCTCAAAAAAAACTAACAAGCAATATTGAAGCACCGTCATAACAAAGACTTTCCACTGAAAATCCTTTTCATCTCTAGCCTTATTTGAAACCTCTCAATTATATATTTGTCTACTATAGTTTTGCTGTCAGTCACAGTAGACAAAACTCTTCAAAAATATTGGGCAAGATTTTATAGAATTATAGAATGGTCACAGCACAGAAGGAAACCATTCAGCTTATCGTGTCCATGCCAGCTCTCTGTGAGAGCAACTCAGCTAGTCTCACTCCCCTGCCGTTTCCCAGTTCCTCTGCAATTTTTTTCTCTTCAAATAATTATCCAATTTCCTTTTGAAAGCCACGACTGAATCTGCCTCCACCACACTCTCAGGCAGTGCATTCCATATCCTTACCACCCATAAAAAGGTTTTTCCTTATGTTGCCTCTAGTTCTTTTGCCAATCACCTGAAATTGATGTCCTCTGATTATTGACCCTTTTGCTAATAGGAACAGTTTCTCCCTATCTACTCTGTTCAGACCCTCATAATTTTGAATACCTCTATGAAATCTCCCCTTAATCCTTAGCTCATGCTGGGCCCCCACCTGCCAAGAATGAGGCACATTAATTTTGCCATATGGACATTAAATTTTAAATTGTTACTGGGAAGAGAAGGTCTGTTACAAGGGCTACCAGACTTGGATGGAGGATATTTGCATACCAAATGGACTTTGATCACCAGATATTGTGTGTGAGAAGCATTCCAGAGACTGCTAAGGTGATACAATCCACAAACTGGTTAAACCAGCTGGTCACATGACTAACTGGCTAGTCCAGGGTTTTTTGAACTAGTCACAAAGAATTTGAAATGGGAAAAGACTGTTTGCTCCTGGAGTGAGAATACATGTCCTGTCTGCTCCCATCTCTTTCTCACAAGCCTCTGGACCCACTGAGGACACATGAGCTTCAAGAGAGAAAAGTCTCCTACATCGAACAAGGTTTAAGAAGAATACTGGGCCCAATGAAAACCAAGACCTACCTACAATCAAGGACTTTACAGCGAGCTCTAAGAACAGTAACCAAAACTATCTTCAGATATTGTCTCAAACTTTTCCACTTTAACTCTTCTGCTCTTTTCTGTCTCTATCTGCATGTGTGTATTGTGTATGCATGCTAATGTGGGCGCGTCGTGCATCCGTAGGCGTGAACCGAATTAGAGTTTAAGTTTAATAAAGTTCAACCTTTTTTTCTTTAAACCTGAGAAAACCTGTTTGGCTAGTTTCTTTGCCGTTAATTGGAAGTTAGTGAACAAGGATTCACCAAGGGGAAGCTAAAAACACAGTGTGTTTAAAATTAAACCCTGTTACGGTAAGACCAGGTGAAGGCTGAGAGGGAACCCTAGACCACTTTCTCACCGGATCGTAACACCTTAATTAAAAAAAACAGAAAAATCTGGAAATACTCAGCAGGTCTGGCAGCATCTGTGGAGAGAGAAACAGAGTTAATATTTCAGATCTGTGACCTTTCATCAGAATGGGCAAAAGCTTTGAGCAAGTGAATGGGGGGAGAGGGGAAGAAGAACAAAAGGGAAGGCGGAGGGCTGGAGAGATTAAATGACAGTGATGTTATGGAATAAAAGCCAAAGGGAGTGCTAATAGTTGTAGTAAAAGAAAAAGCATTAGTCCAGTGAGAGTGTTAATGGCAGAATAATGAACAGCTCTGTCTGAAAGCAAAAACATGAAAAACAAGTTTATCAGGCACATGGTTAAAAAATAAAAATAGCAAAAAAAATTTTAAAAATGCAGTCATGCTTGAAATTGTCGAACTGAATGTTGAGTCCAGAAGGTTGTAGAGTGCCTAAATCGGAAGATGACGTCCTGTTCCCCCAGCTTGTGTTGAGCTTCACTGGAACACCGCAGCAGGCCGAGGACTGAAATGTGGACACGAGAGCAGGCCGGTGAATTAAAGTGGTGAACCACTGGAAGCTCTGAGTCATGCTTGCGGAGATGTTCTGCAAAGCAGACAGCCAATCTGCATTTGGTCTCCCCCATGTAGAGGATACTGCATTGTGAGCAGTGAATACAGTATACTGAATTGAAGGAAGTTCAAGTAAATTGTTGCTTCACCAGGAAGGAGTGTTTCGGGCCTTGGACGGTGAAAGGGCAGGTGTTACACATCCTGCGATTGCTGGGAAGATGCCGTGGGAAGGGAACGAGGTGTTGGGGGTGATGGAGGAATGGACCACGGTGTCCTGGAGGGAATGGTCCCTTCGGAATGCTGACAGAGGAGGGGAGAGAAGATGTGTCTGGTGGTGGCATCATGATTGAGGTGGCGGAAATGACGGAGGATGATCCTTTGGATGTGGAGGCTTGTTGGTGGAATATGAGGACAAGGGGAGCCCTGTCACGGTTACGGGAGGGAGGGGAAAGGATGAGGGCAGAAGTGCGGGAAATGGGTCGGACACGGCCAAGGGCCCTGCCGACCACATTGGGGGGAATTCTCAGTTGAGGAAAAAGGAAGATATACCACAGTGCTGTTGTGGAAGGTTGTATTTTCAGAACAGATGCTTCGGAGACAGAGAAACTGGGAGAATGGAATGGAGTCCTTACAGGAGGCAGGGTGTGAGGAAGTCTTGTTCAGGTAGCTGTGGGAGTCAGTAGGTTTGTAATGAATATTAGAGGACAGCCTATCTCCACAGGTGGAGGCAGAAAATTTGAGAAAGGGAAGAGTCGGAGATGGACCAGGTGAAGGTGGAAATTGGAAACAAAGCTGATGAAGTTCCTTTTAATCCTTTCCTCTCTAAGGAGAATAGTCCCAGCTTCACCAATTTTTCCACACAACTGAAGTCTCTCACCTTCAGAACTATTCTTGTAAAGCTTTTCTGCGCCCTCTGCAGTAGCTCCTGGTGCCCAGAATTGGACACAGTACTCCAGTCGAAGCTGAACCAGTGTTTCATAAAGGTTCACTATAACTCCCTTGCTTTTGTACTCTATGCCTGTATCTATAAAACCCAGGATCCTGTATGTCTTATTAACTGCTTTCTCAATCTGCCCTGTCACCTCTTTAACTCATTCAAAGTCTACCCACTTACACAGAGTTAAAATTGGGCCGACTGTGTCCACTCAACAGTCTCCTATTTGTGCAGCTAGCAATATCTAATAGGTTAGAGAAGTTCCAATAAAACTACCTTGTGGGGAATTTGGAATGTTTACAAGAAGGTAGTTTTGTGGTTTTCATCTCCCAAATCTAAATCTAAAACTCCATTAAGTTGCTAATGAAGTGTATCCAGGAACACAATTATACCTACTAAATAAGAAACAGAAGGGAATAAGCTGTTTTTTGACTGAGTATCCAAGTTGTTTTGGGCTTTTCACAGTTTGATTAGTGAAAAGCCACCAATTTGTGTTTCAGTTTGAAACTCTGCTCTGTTTGATGGAGATCGATCATCCTGATGTTACATCAGTATAAATGGATTAATTTCCTTTGAACAGTATAAAGATAGCATTAAATATAAAGACAGAGTTGTTTGAAAATCCTTAAAGTGCTCAAATTGGAATCAAAAAGCTTGGCTTCTGCCTTGAATACAACACAAGACATAGGGGCAATTTTTAATTTTTAAGAGCAGCTGAAGCCAGTGTTGGCAAACCTGAACCATCTGAACCACAGTGGCGCAGTGGTTAGCACCGCAGCCTCACAGCTCCAGTGACCCGGGTTCAATTCTGGGTACTGCCTCTGTGGAGTTTGCAAGTTCTCCCTGTGACTGCGTGGGTTTCCTCCGGGTGCTCCGGTTTCCACCCACATGCCAAAGACTTGCAGGTTGATAGGTTAATTGGCCATTATAAATTGCCCCTAGTAGGTAGGTGGTAGGGAAATATAGGGACAGGTGGGGATGTGGTAGGAATATGGGATTAGTGTAGGATTAGTATAAATGGGTGGTTGATGGTCGGCACAGACTCGGTGGGCCGAAGGGCCTGTTTCAGTGCTGTATTTCTAAAAAAAAATCTTCATGTCGTAACATCATCAACGTAACATGAGCTGCTGAGCACTTGATGAGTGTTGGCTGGCAGTTTGCCATAATGGGGGCTGAAAATCCAGCAGCTCCATGCATGAGCTAAGCTGGAAGTAAAAGTAGGGCAAGACGAGGGGGTGGGGGGGTGCGTGGCATCCACTGGACTGCATTATTTTTCTGCAGCTGGGAGGCTCCTCCTGACCACACCCCACCAAACAATATTCCAGACTGTTTCTAGAATGACATCTGAAGGTCTTTTTTAAGGACCGCTGCCCACTGCCTGATACAAATAGATAGATTGTGCACGGCACATAGTCTACTTTATACCTGAAAATTGCAAACATGGTCCTATAACAAGTGTAGTGTCCCAGTTTGCATACATAAACAGCCACTAGAAAATTGCATCAGATGGGTCTCAGGCATTCAAGAGATGGTTGTGATGGTCTGCCATTTTCCACACCTGGTCATCCATTTTTCTGGCAAGGTATGGGTGGACAGCAGAGGAAAGTTACCCCCCATCAGGCTTATTTAGTCCTATTCAAGCAGAGACTTCCCTGAAATGATTGTATTTGACAGACAAGTACTTGCCATCTATGGCTAGACCAATAATTAAAAATGTTTGCATGTAAAGCACACAGAAAAAAGTTGCTCCTTCTATGCTGTTGTGGAGGAGTGTTCAAATTTCATTCTCTGTGGTCTGTTACCAACATCTGGGTGGTGTTTTCTATGCTAGAAAGGAGCCTGAAAGAGATCAGTGCTCCCTGCTAGTCCATTGCATCACGTATGGGATTAGCAGTAGTAAAAGGGGTCAGACTTTAACTCCGTGAAAACAGACTTCAAAGGTGAAGCTCCACAAAAAGAGCATGATCATTCTTAACCACTTCATGATACAGTTCATAATGGATTCCAATTGCACATTAAATTAAGAATTTGTAGCAGACGGCTGTTGTTAACATCTAAAAGATTTGTCTCAAAACCTGCTTTCAATAAATACGTAAGCAATGCCTGGTCTATACATTGACACATTTGTGTCTTTTACACTTTTACATTTGCAGAGTTACATATTTATTTGTCCCTCCTTTGTTAGTAAACAGATTTTTTACAAAGTTTTGTTGACATATTGAAGTCGATGCTTCTTTTAGCCCACCTCCTCTATCCAGCAAATGAAATCAATCTGAGGGATGGGGGGAAATATACTTGGAATGCCCATTCTTTAAAAAAAAAGTGCAGCTGGAGCAATCTATTATACTAATATTACATAAGGAAGTTCTCGATTCCTTTTCTGAGTAAAATGAAACAGGTAGATGTCGGCATCAATTGTAGTTGTGATTGTAAAAAAACTGTGTGGTATCCTTGAAAGTTCACTTGCCAACGTAGGAATAGTTAACAATTGCATCATTAAACTAAGTGAGTTTGTGCTCAAGATAAATTCATAATAATGATGACCGTATCATTTAGTTTATAATGCTGTTGTGTGCAAACATTTAGCACTAAAAGTTGCTTATTACTGTACTCTTAATTTATGCAGATAGATATTTTGTATCAGTGTATACACCTTCTAAAAATTTAAGTAGCAAAGCATTGGGTTGTATTTTGTGCTCCCATCTAAGGCGGGCTCGTGGCACAGGGGGACGGAGAATTGCTGCACAGTCATTCGTGCTGAAACCCAGCACTGTGCTGTAGTGTCCCAATTATATCAGAGGTAGGGAAGAATCGTGGAGGTATTGACGCCCAGGTATGACATCAAGGTAATTTAAATTGTTGAAATGCTGTTTCGCATTAATTTGAATGTAATTATTTCCGATCCAATGAATGGTCCGTAATGCTGGGGGCACTGAGGCAAGAGGCTGCGGTGCCGTAAAAGGGAAGGTAACCTGACCATAGCAGCATAGGGGAAGTGGGGGGTAGTGCCATCATTGCTGTTATGCTGAGCGTCCAAGGGGGTTCTGTGTACTGGGGGAGCTCTGCAAGGGAGATGTCTGTATGGGGAGGGCTCCGCAAGGGAGATGTGTGTATGGGGGGTGCTCTGCAAGGGGATTTTGTGTACCAGGGTGCTCTGCAAGACCAATGGGATTTGGTGGTCACCCTATGTCTGTGGCCCTAAAGATAACCGTGGTGCTGAACTTTTACGCATCGGGATCTTTCCAGGGATCCACTGGGAACATGTGTGGGTCTCCCAGGTCACAGAGCACAGCTGCATCAAGGAGGTGACCAAGAAGGCTGGTGATTATGTGTGCTACTGACCAACACTGAAAGTAAGGCCGAGAGGGCCATCGGATTAGGGGCAATAATGGATTCCTACAGGTGCAAGGTGTAATTGATTGTACACATGTGGCCATCAAGGCTCCCAAAGATCAGCCAGCTATCTTCATCAACAGGAAGGCCTTCCATTGAATCAACATTCAACTGGTCTGTGACCACCAAATGTTTTTCGAGCAGGTGTGTGCCCGCTTCCCAGGAAGCAGCTACTATGCTAACATACTTCGACAGTCCCAGGTGCCTCAGCTTTTCACTCTCCCTTCTCGCCTTCAGGGTTGGATTGTTGGGGACAAGACTGATCTTCATGTAAATAAAAGCAAAATACTGCGGATGCTGGAAATCTGAAACAAAAACAAGAAATGCTGGAATCACTCAGCAGGTCTGGCAGCATCTGTGGGATGAGAAGCAGAGTTAACGTTTCGGGTCAGTGACCCGAAGAAGGGTCACTGACCCGAAACGTTAACTCTGCTTCTCTTCCCACAGATGCTGCCAGACCTGCTGAGTGATTCCAGCATTTCTTGTTTTGGTACTGATCTTCATGTGTTCTTTTCCATCTGTGTTACCTGAATGCAGACCAGCTACATTGTGCGATAGGGTCCATGGGAGAGCATTTACTGACTACTTTTTCACTCGCATTGCCATGATAGTGAGGTCTGTGGTCACGTTGCCACAGCTCTAAGGGGTATGTTGGAATTCAGAGGGTCACAATTAAGGTATGTTGGAAGCTGGTTTCCAAACAATGAAGGCTAATGAGTGGCGTAAAAGAGCATTTAATTAAATTGTACATAACGTAATTGTGTCACCCGTGAATACCCATGTGTGGCTAGATGCTTTTAGTATATGCTTACAGGTGCTTCTAAGCAATGTTGACCCTTGCGCTAACAGCTGTGTTGGAGACAGGCTGCTGATCAGGCTGCCCCTTGGCCTGAGATGACTTTGGTAGGCATCCTCTGGGTGCCTGAGGCTTGGAGGGACTTGACTGCATCAGGCGTTGCAGCAGCTGGAGCTGGGCTTGCTGGCGGAGGGGCTGAGGAGCCAATGTCCACATTCAAGATACCCTGAGGAGAGACCCCAGATGTCGAGCGCAGCCTCTCCTCCTCCCTCTCAAGGCTCGCTTGAACCTCCCTGCTCACCAGAGAAGGACTAGGAGCAGGAAGACTCTCCAGGTTCCTGTTCCTTCTCTCACCCTGCCACTGCTGATCTGAACTCATGGCCAAGGTCAGGGTTTGCAGGTCATGGCACATCAGTGGAATGTGGCTTTTCAAGAGGGTCGCCACCCTCTCGATGAAGGAAGCCATGCGCTCACACACCTGGGACATGGCAGCAGTCATGGCATGGATGGACTCCCCCATCGTCTGCTCGAGGTTACGCATGACCTCTGGCATCTCCACCAGACATCGCCTTACTTCTCCCTGAAACTCCAGCATGCCTGTGCTGTTGACACCAGAGGCTCATCATCAGCATGGGGCTTAGCATGGGCCTGGCCACCAACAGTCCTCCGACTGTCAGAGGCTTCAGGTATCTCATGTTATGAAAATGCTTCTATTTTTAAAATATTTTTAGGACTCCTGTTTTAGAATTGTGGAGATGGATTCATTTGGATTCATTGGAGGACTGAAGAGATTCCATGGATGTGTTTTTCTTAAAGGGTCACTGGAAGGACTCTGTTTAAAGGGCGGCACAGTGGTGCAATGGTTAGCACCGCAGCCTCACAGCTCTAAGGACCCGGGTTCAATCCTGGTGCGGAGTTTGCAAGTTCTCCCTGTGACCGCGTGGGTTTTCGCCAGGTGCTCCGGTTTCCTCCCACAGCCAAAGACTTGCAGGTTGATAAGTAAATTGGCCATTATAAATTGTCCCTAGTGTAGGTAGGTGGTAGGGAATATGGGATTACTGTAGGGTTAGTATAAATGGGTGGTTGTTGTTCAACACAGACTCGGTGGGCCAAAGGGCCTGTTTCAGTGCTGTATCTCTAAATAAATAAAAATAAAAACAACATTTACTGGATGTCACATGTCTTCAGCTAAGTAAACAACAAGTGCATTCTGACGATGGGAGTAGTTTATAAGAGAAGTGACATGTCAAGATTTATGATGCTCAAGAGTGGGTTTCATTTCTGTATGCTGTTTTGAGTCAGTTGGAAGTCAGTCGACTAAAAAAGAAGACCCGTTCATCTTTTCTCTACCTCCTTGGGAAACCCTGAGACTCAAGTGTAAGAAATAGAGAAACCGAAGCAGGATTTCTCCTGAGAACTTCTGGAAGGCTTCCTCTCAACATCTCCTGAACAAACTGCTTCTGAAAAGATCCCAGTGATCTGTCTATGTGTACTCGGATGCCAGACTATTTGCCATCTGGAACATAACATATCTTATCCTTTTTCTTCAAGAATTAACAAGTACTTTGGCCAAAGCATCTTTATTTTCTTTTAACCTGTGTGTGTGTGTATGTGTGTGTACGCGTGCGTATTTTGGGTATTTAGAAGGGAATTGCTGTCATATTTCAAACTGTGTTGAAGCTTTGCATCTTTATTGACTAAGTCTTGTTTTATAATAAATTAATACTTTTTTTGTTTATTAAATAAGCCTAGTTGGTGGATTTTATTCTGAAACTAAAATAAAGTATATAATGGCCATATCAGTAACTAAGTACACATTTAAATATATGTTGTGACCCGTGGAGAGGTGGAACTAGAGAAAGACAGTGCACTCTTCCCGCCTTGATCGTAACGCTCAGCCTCAGCCAGCTGCTCGGGCACATGTGTGGTGTTGTCACCAGTTTGTGACCCTGATTCTAAAGCCAAGCGGACTCCCATGGAGTTGAAAGTATCTGCGCTGGTGGAATCTGCAGGAGATTCTGAAATAGCATGTTCTCCTTGGCACCATGTTAGTTCTAGGGCCCCTTCTTTGGCCTGGCTGAGAGGAGGCATGTCCGGCACTCCGCCACTGGTCCTGGCCATCTCCCTCCTGTTATGGGCCCTCTCCTCTGGCAAGAGAAAGGGTGTAACAATTATAAATTGCCATATGTTTCACCATGACAGTTGTTAACATGGACCCCTCATCAACACCTGGGGGTTGTAATGTAGCTCATACTGACTCACCCTGTCAAGGGATTTACTGGGGCTGAGCTATAAACAAGGGAGACTTGTTTCACAGATACAGCCAGTCATCTGTCACGAATCTGCTATGACTTCCCTCACCATGTGGCTCACTGTGTAGTGACACCCAGATCACACAAAGCAATTTTGGAACATGGCACTTAGCTTGGCTGAACGCAGGAGGTCATTGACTCTCTTCCTGCACTGCACCCAGTTGTGACAGGTGACCCAACGGCTGCTGACTTCTCTGTGATCTCTGTCCAGGCTCGCTTGGTCAGGCAGGAGGACCTCTTGTTTCCATCTCTGGGTAAGAGGACCTCCCGCCTTTCCCTTGCAATCTGGAGGAGAATCAGCAGGGAGGCATCACTGAAGCATCACTCTGACATTCTCAATAGTCTTCCCAGGGTGCTGCTTGTTGAGGTTGCAATTACTGTTACTGTACTGGCGTTTCTGATGAATGAGCTGTTGTAGAATGCAAGGAAAGAGTGAATGCAGGGCTGGCAGGCTTTTACAGATGGCGCCAGCATCTGTCCTGAGATCAGCTGACACTGTGAATGGTGTCTTGCCTGCTGCCTCTGCCACGTGATTGGGGGAGACGGCTGCCTCCATTATGGTTAAATGGCCGTCCACAGTGTAATCCCAGTGGTGGGATCATTAAATTTTAACCCATTTTCTGTAGTGGAGTGGGACTGCATGTTGCTGTACCAACGGACATCCTGATAGACTGGCCTAATACAAGGAAACTGTTATGATAACATCCAATTTTTCCAGGAAAATAATTTATGAGACTTGGAAATATACAGCAGCTAATACATTCTAAGCATAAAATACTCATGATACAGAATTGGTGTACTGTCTAATGAGTCTTAGGACAATTTTTGGGCATCCATTAATCACAGTAAATTATATTAAAGATAAAAATAGAAAAACTGAAAACACACAGCAGGATTGTGAGCATCTGTGGAGAGAACAGACAAGTTAACATTTTGGGTGCAGACTCTTCATCAAAAGAGATAATTAACCCTGTCTGACCTGCTGTCGGTTTCCAGCATTTTATGTTTTTATTTCAGGTTTCCAGCATCTGCAGTATTTTGAATTTACTGTGAGTATCTTTTCCAACCATTCCCCACAATACTGCCGTCAATACTCACTGCTTACATAAAAATATTTGAACCAAATCAGGGATCAGCAACATATTTCACCACAGACATTTGACAAAATATTGACTCAGCCACAGACATGGGGGCAATTAATCTCTATATAAAGTGTATAGCCAACCTAATGCCATCATAACACAGTCAGATTTAAAGCACATTTCTCCCTATTTAGTGAGATACCTGGCATTATTTTTGCTTGCACAAGTCATCAAAGTCTGCCTGTACACTTGCTGTACCAATGCAAAGAATTTGGAGAGATGTCCATCTGTCAGGAATGATCTTACTCTCTTTCTCTCCCCTCTCTCTCTCTCCCTCTGTGTCCATCCCTCTCCACTTTCTGTGTCCATTTCTCTACCCCTTCTCTCTCCCCCCACTCTTTCTCTCTCCGCACTGTCTCTCTGCCTTCTCTCTTTCCCCCCTCTCTCCCTCTCCCCCTCTCTCCCCACTCTGTGTCTATCTCTCTCCTCTCTCTCTCTCTCTCCCCTCTCTGTGTCCCTCTCTCTCCCCCTCTCTCCCTCTCCCTCTGTGTCCCTCTCTCTTCCCTCTCTCTCCCCTCTCTGTGTTCATCTCTCTCCCCTCTCTGTGTTCATCTCTCTCTCCTCTCTCTCCCCTCTCTGTGACAATCCTTCTCCCCCATCAGTGTCCATCTCTGTTCCCTCTCTGTGTCCCTCTCCCTTCCCTCTCTCTCTCCCCTCTCTGTGTCCATCTCTCTCCCCTCTCTGTGTCCATCTCTCTCCCCTCTCTGTGTCCATCTCTCTCCCCTCTCTGTGTTCATCTCTCTCCCCTCTCTGTGTTCATCTCTCTCTCCTCTCTCTCCCCTCTCTGTGACAATCCTTCTCCCCCATCAGTGTCCATCTCTGTTCCCTCTCTGTGTCCCTCTCCCTTCCCTCTCTCTCTCCCCTCTCTGTGTCCATCTCTCTCCCCTCTCTGTGTCCATCTCTCTCCCCTCTCTGTGTTCATCTCTCTCCCCTCTCTGTGTTCATCTCTCTCTCCTCTCTCTCCCCTCTCTGTGACAATCCTTCTCCCCCATCAGTGTCCATCTCTGTTCCCTCTCTGTGTCCCTCTCCCTTCCCTCTCTCTCTCCCCTCTGTGTCCCTCTCTCTTCCCTCTCTCTCCCCTCTCTGTGTTCATCTCTCTCCCCTCTCTGTGTTCATCTCTCTCTCCTCTCTCTCCCCTCTCTGTGACAATCCTTCTCCCCCATCAGTGTCCATCTCTGTTCCCTCTCTGTGTCCCTCTCCCTTCCCTCTCTCTCTCCCCTCTCTTCCATCTCTCTCCCCTCTCTGTGTTCATCTCTCTCCCCTCTCTGTGTTCATCTCTCTCTCCTCTCTCTCCCCTCTCTGTGACAATCCTTCTCCCCCATCAGTGTCCATCTCTGTTCCCTCTCTGTGTCCCTCTCCCTTCCCTCTCTCTCTCCCCTCTCTGTGTCCATCTCTCTCCCCTCTCTGTGTTCATCTCTCTCCCCTCTCTGTGTCCATCTCTCTCCCCTCTCTGTGCCCTTCTCTCTTCCCTCTCTCTCTCCCCTCTGTGTCCATCTCTCTCTCCTCTCTCTCCCCTCTCTGTGTTCATCTCTCTCTCCTCTCTGTGACAATCCTTCTCCCCCATCAGTGTCCATCTCTGTCCCCTCTCTGTGTCCACCTCTCTCTCTTCTCTCTCCCCTCTCTGTGTTCATCTCTCTCCCCTCTCTGTGTTCATCTCTCTCCCCTCTCTGTGTCCATCTCTCTCCCCTCTCTGTGTCCTTCTCTCTTCCCTCGCTCTCTCCCCTCTCTATGTCCATCTCTCTCCCCTCTCTCTTCACGCTCTGCTGATACATAGGGCCAGCAGCTCTTGGAGGCGGGATCACCGTCTTTAAAGCGATGGAGATCCCGGCGCCGAAAACTTCACTTCTGGAACAATGGAAGATCGTGCTGGAGTTGCGGGGTGGGTGGGGGAGCGGGTGCGAATAGGCCTTTTCAGCCTGCTGCCAGGAGCCCCGCCACCTCCATAAGATCCCAGCTGCTGTGTGCCTCTTTCTGTGTCTCTCTTTCTCTCTCCCCACCTCTTTCTGTGTCTCTCTTTCTGTATTCCCCCTCTCTGTGACCCCCCCTCTCTCTGTGTTCCCCCACTTTGTGTCCACCATCTCTTTGCGTCCCTCCTCTCTATGTCCCCCCTCTCTCTGTCCCTCCCTCTCTCTGTGTTTCCAATTGTCTCTGCCCCCTCTCTGTGGCCCCTCTCTGCTTACTGACCTCAGCTGCTAAAGAGATGCGCTTTTGCGCCATTGCTAAACAAATGTCCTCCGCCATCTTTACTACTGACATTGCACCTTCAGCTTATAACAACCACCACCATCTTTAGTGATGGCAAACTGGCTTCAGCCAATGTTTAGAACTGCATTTGCCATCTTTGATGCTGGCAATCAGTCCTCAGCCAATGTCTGTAACTAGAACAAAAGAAAACTACAGCGAATGCTGGAAATCTGAAATAAATGATCAGGAGGTAAAGGAAGAAGCCAATGGCTGATTTCCAAAACCCCAATGTCGGAAATCTGCCATTTGGCAGAAATTTCTCATCCTTGAATTTAAAATTACCGCAGACGTCAAAATTTTTCCCATGGACACGTTGCCGATCCCTGCTACCAATTTAAAGATAAAATAGACTTTTGTGTTCATTTTCAGATTACGTACCTTCCTTTGAGGACAACACAGGGAAACTCGGACAGGAACTTCCTGATTTCTGTGTTTGACTGCAAATGTGTGGTTGCTGGAAGTTGCTGTCTGACTTACCCCATAATAACAGTGAACGGTAACAGCCTTACCGCTATTCCTACCACAAAATCTGTACCATATTTTGTCTTAAGTTCCTATTCATTTCTTTTAAGAAACATTTAGGAAATAATAAGCTGAAACTGTTCATCACAGGATATCTTAATTTTGTGTCCCATATCATCAGTATTTCAATAAAGTCATTGAATAAAGAGGTGTGGACATTAATTGGCATGTAAAATACTTGTGGGGGTGGAGGCAGATGATGGCTTTGCTCTCATTTTATATGTTAGCATGTTTTGTCGTTGTATCTGTGATCTTAGAAGGCTCCTTTGAAACTCTGAGAATGGTGACTGAGTTACTGAACCACTGTTAAGACTGGGGCTTAGACACAATGTATTCCAAGTACCTGAGCCAGACTTTAGCTAAACCATCACTGATAAAAGTTTTCATGTGCCACTAGTATGGGGCTAGTACGGGTTCTTGCTATTTCAGTCTATTCACAATTTTGGAAGTCACTTTTCCAGTAGGTAAGTCGCAAGTCTTTCACCACAGGGGTCTCTAGCAGCCAATAATAGTTAGCGCAAAGGAAGATGGTTGTGGTTGTTGGAGGTCAATCATCTGAGCTCCAGGACATCACTGCAGGCATTCCTCAGGGTAGTGTCCTAGGCCCAAACATCTTCAGGTGCTTCATCAATCATAAAGTCCTTCCTTCAATCATAAAGTCAGAAGTGGGGATGTTTGCTGATGATTGCACAATGTTCAGCACCATTCGCAACTCCTCAGATACTGAAGGAGTCCGTGTAGAAATGCAGCAAGACTTGGACAACATCCAGGCTTGGGCTGATAAGTGGCAAGTAACACTTGAGTCACACAAGTGCCAGGCAATGACCATCTCCAACAAGAGAGAATCTAACCATCTCCCCTTGGCATTCAATGGCATTACCATCACTGAATCCCCCACTATCAACATCCTAGGGGCTGCCATTGACCAGAAACTGAACTGGAGTAGTCATATAAATACCGTGGCTACAAGAGCAGGTCAGAGGCTAGGACTCCTGCGGCGAGTAACTCACCTCCTGACTCCCCAAAGCCTGTCCACCATCTACAAGGCACAAGTCAGGAGTGTGAAGGAATACTCTCCACATGCCTGGATGGGTGCAGTTCCAACAACACTCAAGAAGCTTGACACCATTCAGGACAAAGCATCCCACTTGATTGGCACCCCATCTACAAACATTCACTCCCTCCATCACCGATGCACAGTGGCAGCAGTGTGTACCATCTACAAGATGCACTGCTGCAAAGCACCAAGGCTCCTTAGACAGCACCTTCCAAACCCGCGACCTCTACCAACTAGAAGGACGAGCAGCAAATGCATGAGAACACCACCACCTGCAAGTTCCCCTCCAACACACCATCCTGACTTGGAACTATATCGCCGTTTCTTCACTGTCGCTGGGTCAAAATCCTGGAACTCCCTAACAGCACTGTGGGTGTACCTACCTCCCATGGACTGCAGCAGTTCAAGAAGGCAGCTCACCACCACCTTCTCAAGGGCAATTAGGGATGGGCAATAAATGCTGGCCTGGCCAGCGATGCCCACATCCCATGAATGAATAAAAAAAAACAATTGTACTATGAGATATATTAAAGTAAACATCAGAGTTGTAACCAAAACAGGTGGAAAGAACATTTTTGGATCATATGCAATTTTTTAAAAAAGCAATCATCAATTTTCCTTAAAATAAAAGCAAAATACTGCAGATGCAGGAAATCTGAAATAAAAACAAGAAATGCTGGAACCACTCAGCAGGTCTGGCAGCATCTGTGAAAAGAGAAGCAGAGTTAACGTTTCAGGTCAGTGACCCTTCTTCGGGCAGCAATTCATACCTGGGCTTAATAATTGAGTTGGTTGGGCACTCTTCTCAGGACTAGAAGATCCTGGCCCTGATATTAATGTGAAAGCACCTTGCGAGCAGGGAATGGAATAGCATATTTGAAACCTGGAATTCAAGTCAATGCATTGGATTCATCGATTTCAGCCTGATTGAGGCAATAAATTTTGACCTCCGGGTCTTGTGTCTCCAATCTGTGCAGCAGGTGTTATGTGCGCCCGCATGACACAATCCTGTCAGTTTTCTGTTAGGCAGGTTAGGTTAAATTTAACCTCTTACATTAGTGTGGAATGGAATTTTACTGATTAACTAGTGCATCTCCAGAGTTGGTTAAATTCCTCAGTAATATTTGAAATATTATTTTTCATTTATTCTCCTGGAGCTATGTAGAACTGAATTCTCATTTCTTTTTGAGCAATTTCTCTATTCTGTTGTGTTTCTGTAATTTGAACCAATAAAGTATATAACATCATGTGAGAGGCAATCTGAAAAAAATAAATGGATTAAATGGTCATATGAATGCAGCTCTTGAATGTATTATAGTTTAGCCTGATTCAAGGTGATGATGAAGTATTAGCTGGTTTAGCTAAAAGTTACTGGATGAATATTACTTCTGACAGTTAACATGATTGTTGATCAGAAGTTCCAAGTAAATTAGCGAGAAGGTTCAGCACTTTATCAAAAAAATCAATCCACATTGAGGAAAAGAGATTGCAGAATATTGTATAAGGTAAACATTAATATCTTCGAACCATTGAACTGAAGCAGGGGCCGGAATTTTACGGGAGCCTTTGGCAATGGGCTTGGAGGCAGGAAGGCTGGCAAAGTGGTATGGGAAGGCGTTGGTGGTGTACCTGATGCCTTCCTGCTGCCATGCAGTTTTGCCAGTGGCGGGAAAGTTGGCAGATGGCCTGCCCGCCCACAGCCCAATTGAGCCACTTAGTGGCCAATTAAGGGCCTCTTTCCACCTTTGCTGGCATTTTACTAGCAGTTGGGGGGTCCCTCTGCCACGTGGGGAGACCACTAGGTAAACTCTGGCGGCCTCCCGGTGGGCTGTGGGGGAGATGTCTCCTTTTTGGGCACTCTTTGGCCTCTGGAGGGGCCCCACAGTGGCAATGGCGGCCCCTGTGGCAATGGTACCACCTGCCCTCACCGATCTCTTACCCCATCCCCCACCCCTCACTGGGGCCTACAAGACCCCACTTACCTGGTTGTGAGGGCGCAGGTCCAACAATGCGCTGTTGTCCTCTAGGTGCAGCCCAGCAGTGACCACCACTCCCAGTGGCATTGCTGAGCCTGCTGAGCTGCCAGCCCTCTGATTGGGCTGACGGCTCTTGGGGGCAGGCCGCCATCCTTCATAGGACAGCAACCCTGGCGGCAGCCGCTTAATTGGCTGCCGCCCGTAAAATGCGGCCCCGCGTCCCACCGCCCGCAGAAGTGAGATGGCCTCACCACCGGGCTTTCGGCCCTTGCTGCGGCACCTCTGATGGCTCCAAAAAATCCCAACAGAATCTTTGCAAAACCATTTCTCTTCTATTTTCTGAGCATGTTTTAAAGTGTGAAGGGAAGAAACCTGATGAGCTATAAATTTATCACTAAGGCTTACCCTTGCTATGTCATCAAAAGTGTCCCCACTTTTGAGAAGGAAAATAAAGCAAAGAATGACCTCTGGTAAAAATCGTGGGCTTAACGCATATCATGAACCCATTTTTCTTCCCCAGTGTAATATTGGGAAAATTGGCCTCATCTGGCAACACAACTTATTTTTTATGGTTGATTAAACTGTGCCATATGTTTCATTCTCTGGCCCTGTGCTGGTGCTGTTTGTATGTGCCAAGGTCACTCATTGAATTCTTCATGTTGGTAAATGGCCTGGAAAGATGCTAATAACACAACTCACGCTGTTTTCGATTAATTGGGCAGCACTGGGGGGGGGGGGGGGGGGGGGGGGAAGTCATGTGATGTCCCATTGTTTTCCTCCAGCCTTTGAATTTAAATTGTTCATCTAATGATGACATTGAGGCCTGACTGCTATTTTAACTATGGGCATAAGCAGGGAAGTGGTTCTGCCTTTCCTACCCAGGTCAACCTATCCACAAGAGGCTCAAAGAGGTATTTTATGAACTTTTTTTACTATCCTTGTAGGGCCAGAAAGTTACAGGAGTACTCCCCAGACTTTATTAGGAAAATTTAGCCATCGCCTGCCCCAGGCTCCCTCACAAGACCCTCCTGAAATCCTCCCTCCCCGCAAGTCTTACCCGAGTCCCAGGAACTATTCCTTCACTGTCCACCAGTGGCCTTTTGCAGCCCGACATTGCACTCCTACCCTATAGCCAGCTTCCACATCCCATTAGTATCAGGTGGGCAACTAAGTGGAGGTGAGCAGGTCAGGCCTGAAAGTTAAAATCTCTCAGGTCACATGCTGCCGAGGTCAGGCCAGTTTTCTGCTCTCACCGACCCTCGCCCACCCAATTCCCGTTGGGGTTAAAATCTCAGTTCAAACCAGTTAAGATGGAAAGGACAGAACTTACATTGACTTTAAAAAAAAAGGCTTGCTTTATATAGTGCTTATTGCATCTCTCAGAAATGTTTCAAAAGTGTTTCCCGTACACTGAACTACTTTGAACTGCAGTGATTGCAAGGAAATAGGCCAGTTGTTTTGCATACAAAATTCCACAAAAGCAATGAGACCAATTAATCTGTTATTGCTGGTGTTGCTTGAGGGAGCATTGTTGGCCACAATACCAGAAACACTCCCTGAGTTCCTAATTTGGATATTTTAATCACTAAAATAGACAAGGCCTTGATTTATTGATTCATCTGAAGGATAGCACCTCCAGCAATGCAGCACACCCTCAGTACTGCACTAGAGTGTTAACTTAGGTAATGTACTCAGGTCCTCTTACATTCAAGTACTGGATTGGGCCTTGAACCCATAAGGTTCTGAGTCAACACCAATTTGTATTTATATAGTGCCTTTAATATAGTAAACATCCCAAGATGCTTCACAGGAGCATTATCAAACACAATATTAGCACTGAGCCACTTAAGGAGATATTAGGGAAGATGATGAAAAGCTTGGTCAAAGAGTTTTACAGAGGGTCTTAAAGGAGAGATTTAGGGAGAGAATTCCAGAGCTTAGGACCTAGACAGCTGTCAGTATGGCTGCCATTGGTGGAGCAATTAAAATCGGGATGCTCAAGAAGTCTGAATTGGAGGGGCACAGATATCTCAGAGGATTGTAGGACTGAAGGAGGTTATAGAGGTAAAGAGGGTTGATGCCTTAGAAGGTTTGGAAAAGAAGGCTGAGGATTTTAAAATTGTGGAGTCAGTCAACCAGGAGTGAATGTAGATCAGTGAACACAGGGTTGATGGGTGAACAGGACTTGGTATAAGTTAGGATATGGGCAGCTGAGTTTTGGATGAGTTTAGGGTTATGGAGGGTGGATGGTGAAAGGATGACCAGGAGTGTGGTCGATCTAGAGTTAACAAAGGCATGGATGTGGGTTTCAGTAGCAGATGAACTGAGGTAATGGCAGAGTTAGGTAATGTTATGGAGATGGAAGTAGGTGGTCTTGCTGATGGAATGAATATGTGGTCGGAAGCTCATTTCAGGGTCAAGCACAACAGCATGTCAGTGGTACGAATGTTACCAATGAAGTCAAATTAACACCAGAAATAATGGGGGTAAAATTGAGCTCTTTAGCACCCACGTGTGGTCACTACGTGGCCTCTTAAATTACCAAAATGGCATCCATGATATGCATGAACACATCCTAAAGGAAGCACTTGTATGCCTAATTTGTAAAGAGGTTAGCATGAATGCACCTAATGACCGCTGGCAGCATGCAGAGCAGGCAGATCTTGATGTAACTCGACATGTAATGCTGATTTAATGCCATTTTGGAGCTTCACATTCCATTCTGCGCCCTCTCTTAACCTCCCACAGCTGAACAGGTGTTCAATGGCATGTAGGAGCCCCCACCAATGCTCTTTAAAGGGATCCACTACTTACAAGTTAGTTGCTGGATTATTTTTTTCTGGCTGTTGTTGTCATTCTATGCATTTTGCTTTTCCATTCTTACTAAAAGTTTCAGCAGTCTACAGGAAGTGGTTTGGCTGGTGCTCAAGTACCTTTTTGGTGACTTAAAGGCTTATACACAACCCAGTTGCTTCCAGACACGGGTGGACTAGTAGGGCTTCCTCTTGGCATTGAGTATGAATAGGAGAATAAGCAGAAGCAAGGAAGAGCAGGAAAATCTGTTCGAAGAAACAGGAGAAGGAGAGGGCTTTCAGCCATATCCACAGAGGGTCTTTAGGAAACAGATTTGTTGGAGAATTGGAGAGCTATGGTGCCCTGGAGGCCCCTTTATACACCGGTATCCAGAACCATGATGGCAGCAGTCTCAGCTTCCATGGCAGTACTCAGACATTGGGTGGATGCTGCTGAGACATCAACAATCAGGCATCATGGTTGGGTCCACATGTGTACTGTTAAGAGGTGGCCACCCATACCATGTTGGAAAGGATGGGCTCCAAGATCTGTGCAAAGCCCTTTAACCAGTTGGTGTTGGACTCTGCCATGTTCCTTGACATTGAATGCAGATTTTCAGGCAGGCTTTGCAATGCGCCAAGCATTTGGGGTGTATACCCACCAGCCTTCTTCTGTAGCCTGGTCCAGTGAAGTCATCATCTGGGTTATCTGCAGCAAAACTAGTGTATGATCTCACCCTCTGGCAAGCTGGCACCTGCACAGTCCTTTCCCCTGCCCTGGCTGCAGCACACTTGTGCCCGGTGTCTCACCACATGTAGATCTCGCCTCTATGTTATCCTCCAAATTAGCTGCAGGTGTCAGCATCCGAGATGGTGGCTGTGACAGTGACGGCGTGTCTTCAAATTTATTGTCTGCTTGCTCTTTTTTTAATGCATTCATGGGATGTGGGCATCACTGGCTAGGCCGGCATTTGCTGTCCTTCCCTAATTGCCCTTGAGAAGGTGGTGATGCGCTGCCTTCTTGAATCACTGCAGTCCTTGGAGTGTAGATACACCCACAGTGCTGTTAGGAAGGGAGTTCCTTCCTCCATTGTCAGGGCAGGTTGAAGTTCCTGGGTTTCCAAAAGGAAAAAGGGACAAGAATAAGATTGTGGTGGAAGAAGAGCAGAAAGTAAGAAGTGCATGCTCACACTGTTAGCAGTTTCACTGTCAGAAGAGTTTGTGGGATGAGAGAAGGACTATTATGTATGCAGTTACCCTCATTTTCAATCACTTCAGCCCCATTGGTGGCCATATCCTCAGCAATGGCCCATAATAGCTAGCAGTGCCACCTCCATGGAGATTGGGGAGGCGCACCTCTCCCCTCCGGTTAGCTGCAGCTGCCTGCTGGCTGTTGTGGTTTAATAGCTGGAAGTCTGTGCAAGCTGTGAGATGTGGGCATGAGGCTTGCAACAGGCTAAGTGTGTGAGGGTGAGGTGAAGCATATGAATATTAGGTATGGGTCCTGATTGATAGAAACTGTTGGGAAGTGAGTGATGGGGGTGTGGCAAATTGAGCAGTGGCTGAGGCTAGTGATGCAGTTGGTAGGATATGGCATTTGAAGATGCATTCACTGACCTTGACCACTCATTCAACTTCTTCCTGCACTCCATCCATATTTTTGGAGCTATCCTCCACTATCATTTGCCACTGTCTTCTGAGTATGTGTCTGGAGGGCCTTTGGTTCACCTGAGGATACAGGACATCTCTCCTTTCTATCTTTTCAAGCAAGACCTCCTGTGAAACGTCTGATATCCTTGGTGCCTGTTCTCTCCCATGGTTAGCCATTGTTGATTGTTACGCAGTACGCTATTCCCAATGATCTCAGTATCACAGCAGCCCCAATGCACTACTCCTTTAAGAGGTACAGGTTAGCTTTAAGCAATACTAGCCACTCGTGATATTGGGCACCCTGCTAATGTGTCCAGCTAATGAACAGAATGGGGAGTGCTGGCTGCATGCAGAAATCATGGCAACTTGCAGGCAGCTCAAAGTTGGCATCCTGCCTCCATTTCAGTCAACAGGCAGGGGTTAATTATGCATTGGGATTCCTGGGCCTGTTTTGGGGGGTTTCCAATTTGACCCCTAATATCTTAGATCTTAATCTCTATTATCTAATTTATTTTGGAATATACAGTGACTATCCAATTTGATACATTAACAATTGAACAAAAGCATACAATCAATGCTGTGATGTTACTTGTTAAATTTATTTGAAATTCTCAGGATATAACATTGAATAATTATTCAAACACTGAAGTGAGTGTAAAACAGAATGTGATTGCTTCATTCTGCACTGACTACCAAAGACAACATCTCATAAATATCAAATGAACTCTGGGGTTAATTTTCCAATTTCACTACAGAGTAAATGCAAAATTCCACACATTAATTTTAATGGCCAGAAAATAACAGGCTGGGGTGCACAGTTACATGATGGCCTAGATTTTGAAGTCAGCAGCAAAGTAACTGTGCTCGTCACTGACCGTGAAGAAAACTGCCCACAAAGATGTAGCGATCTCTGTGGCATGGATTTCAGCTTTCCTGATGTTAATTTGAATCTGGTGCCAAGTCAAAGGGAACTCTAGACCACCAGCAGCAGTGATGTAATCATGCACAGTAAGCAGCCAATCACATTGAAGAATTCTCATTGACAATAAACCAGGAAATAAAATGCACTGATTATCCTTCACTTTTTACAACTTTTACAGAGAACAAAATAAAGACTGGGACATACATATCAGAAGCTGGAATAAACAAACTTTAAAAAGTTATTATATTAAAGAACCATGGACTTTTTAGAATTATGGAAAAAAATGACATTACACAAATATAAAATTAGTTTTCCAAGGCTAGAGAGGTTGTACAGCAGGAGGTAAGATTTGGTATTCCCTTACAAGTCCAGTTACACCTCATTAACAAGGCATTTTTATTCAGGGCATTTTAACAGTAATATTACAAAGTAAAAAGGGAATTTCTCATCTGTTCAGTGATATCTAAAACATCCGTTTGTGGGGACTTCAACAGCACACCCTGTGGAGGAACGGAGTATCAGTGACAGCAACTGTACAAGCACAGACTCCAGTAGTTGCTATCAGTTTCACGGTTGTATGATGGCGAATGCTGACAGTTTCACTGTCATCTGAACTGCAAAATCCAGGCCATTATGTATTCCTGTCGTGCATCAGGAGAGCAACAATAGAAAACGTTACCTTTGTATAATTTGGTAGGCCCCCCCACCACCCCCGGTTGTATTAAAAATGCATCGCACTGACAAGGTTTGACAAATCGTTTTGTTCCTTTTCTTTAAGGAACCCTCAGGGATGTGATTATGTGTACTTCTTGTTTTCTTAATACAGCAAAGGTGATTTATGTATCCTATCCAGAGTCGAATCATGCCTTCTGTGTTCTAAACCATTGTCGCTATATTATTGAATTTTCAAAGGACTATTTCCTAATCTTGTGCAGGCCAATTCAATGCACAACAAAGCAGCACAAAATTGGTTTCTGCCTATAGCTGGAACTTAAACTTTCCGTTCACATTGCACAGGAGTTCATTAGCTTGAGTATAATTCTCTGTTGTATTTTTCTATACCCTAGTGACTCCTGTCATTTGTTCCCTCTCTTTTCTTGAGACTCTTGCTGTGCTTTACAAAACTGAACAATTGCCTCATCAGTTCTTTAGTCTGGTTAGAAGTAGTGAGAATGCATTCTCAAAACAAGAGTACTCTGTGAATGCTTCCTATAAAGGTGGCAAACATCTTATTTGGAGAACACTAGGTGCCCAGGAGTCATTCTGGGGAGTAAAATGCACTTTAATATGGGATTTATCAATAAAATAATACAAGCATAATTACAGTTTTCAAATACTTTTGAGCAGGAGCAATATCTTCAGACAGAGAGTTGAGAGGCGATGGAATTTACTTCCAGGGTTAGTAATTGAGGCTGAAACTATTTCAATATTCAAGTTTAAATTATATAGGTGGATGAAGGAAAAGGGCATGAAGGAATATGATAATTGTGATGAGGACTATTTAGTCATATGGTGGGGTAAACACCAGCATGGACTGATTGGGCCAAATGGCCTGTTTCTGTGCTGTAACTGTTATTGATATGTATACATAAACTTTTAGCACAGTAATTCCGGTGGACAGGGAGGCAAAGAGTAGGCTTGGGGGTGGGGGTGGGGGAGAGGCAGTGGAATTTTCTTGTGTTACACTGTCCATCTAGAACCTCTTTAGATATTGTGACACTTTTCATCAGACCTACTGGACTTAAATCCCTCATATCAATCACCAAATAACAGCATCTATATAGTGCCTTATTAGAAACTATTATTGTCAAGGCAGTTGTAATAAGTTAATACTGATTGTCAGTCGGTACATACATAATCAAAATTCTTTTGTCTTCTCTCTATAGATTTTGATCCAAGATATTTTTGGGCCTGGAGCCGCTTTCTTGATTATATCCAGTTTTGTTTAACCTTCACCGTGTTGTGCCTCTTTGTTACGTACCTCCTGATCGACTCTCAACTCTTTGTGGAAACTCTTGGCTTCTCAGCTGTCCTCATTGAAGCCATGTTGGGAGTACCTCAGCTTTTCCAGAACTTCAAGAACAAGTCAACAGCAGGAATGAGGTAAGAAAATATCCTCACTCATAAAAACTTAAATATTTTGGAAGACCTTAACCATTGCTACAAATAATGTGCTTGCTTATTTTAAAAATGTAACATAACAATAGTAATGTTCATTTTGAGCGATTACTCTTATATAGAGGTAACAGGGAGCTTAGAACAGGGTAATGTAGTAGCTGTAATATATCTAGATTAGCAAAAGGCCTTTGATAAGGTACCACATAATAGAGTAATGAATAAGGTCAGAACATGCAGAGTCAGAGGAAAAGTGTCAGAATGGGTAGCTAACTAACTGCATGACAGAAAGCAGTGAGTAGGGGTAAAAAGTAGCTATTCAGAGTGGCAGAAAGTGGAAGGTGGAGTCACACAAGCATCAGTGTTGGGACCACTGTTGTTCACAATTTATTTTAACAATTTAGACTTTGGAGTCTAAAACACAATTTCTGGATTTGCGGATGACACCAAATTGAAAGGAATAGTCAACATTGAAGAGGACTGCAACAAATTACAAGAAGACATTAATAAACTTGTAGAATGGGTATACAATTAGCAAATGAATTTCAACATAGATAAGTGTGAGGTGTTACACTTTGGTAAGAAAAATAAGGAAGTCACATTATTTGGAAAATAATAATCTAAATGAGGTACACGTGCAAAGGGCTCTGGGATTACAAATACACAAATCACTAAAGTTACGACACAGGTCAAAACGGCCATAACAAAAGCAAACCAAGCACAAGGATTTTTTTTATTTAGAGGGATAAATATGAAAAGTAGAGAAGTTATGCTAAGCTTGTATAGAACATTGGTTAGACCACACTTGGTGTACAGTGGATAGTCCTGGTTGTCATATAAAAAAGATATAAAAGGAGAGGATGAAATAAAGATTTACAAGAGTGATACCACAACTGCAAGGTTAGACCTATCAAGAACAGATAAACAGGATGGGTCTCTTTTCTCTTGAAAAGAGAAGGCTGAGGGGTGACCTGATAGAGGTCTTCGAAATAATAAAAGGTTTTGTTAGAGTAGGCACAGAGAGTGTTTCCACTTGTGGGAAAGAGCAAAACTAGAGGTTATCAATATAAGATTGTCACGAAGGAATCAAATGGGGAATTCAGAGGAAACTTCTTTACCCAGAGATCAGTGAAAATGTGGAACTTGCTACCACAGGGAGTAGTTGAGGAAAATGGTGTAAATGCATTTAAGGGGAAGTTAGATAAGCATATGAGGAAGAAGGAAATAGTGGGTTATGCTGGTAGTTAGATGAAGAAGAATGGAAGGAGATTTGAGTGGAACATAAACTATGGAACATAGACTAGTAGGGTTGAATGGCCTGTTTCTATGCTGTATATTCTGTGCGATTTATTGTGATATATAGCAGAACCCTTATTATTCATTATAATGGAGGGTAGCTCCCAGTGGCTTATGAAACTGGTAAATAATTGAGAGTTCCCAAATCGTCATCTTGCACCAATACAACTGCAATAAGTACAATGTACATGGCAAAGAAGCTATGTATTTTCATTAAAAAAATGAAATACAAATAACAAGAGGTTAGTTGTCTATGTAATCTTGTGCAAGGCTTTGCACTACAAAAATTATGGAAGATAATTGGAAAGTTGTGTAATTTCAATGTTGATATTGGACCACCGTGGCTTTATTGCTATTTCTCGGGGAGTGGGAGGAAGTAGCATAAAAATAAATAATGACAGGTTGGGTAGAATTATAGAAAAGAGTTGAATTTTTGCTGTTGGGTGGTAAGCTTGGTATTCTTCTGTTATAACTATTATACGACCCACCCAATTTTTCTTTCCAGTGAAACTATTATAAAGGGAAAGCAGGTTTGAGGGTCAATCAACATCTGACATGTGGGAGTCTTTCAAACGTCAGTTGATTAGAATCCAGGACCAGCATGTTCCTGTGAGGAAGAAGGATAAGTTTGGCAAGTTTCGGGAACCTTGGATAATGAGGGATATTGTGAGCCTAGCCAAAAAGAAAAAGGAAACATTCATAAGGGCTAGAAGGCTGGGAACAGACAAAGCCCTTGTGGACTAAAAAGAAAGTAGGAAGGAACTTAAGCAATGAGTCAGGAGGGCTAAAAGGGGTCATGAAAAGTCAGTGGCAAACAGGATTAAGGAGAATCCCAAGGCTTTTTATACATATATAAAGAGCAAGAGGGTAACCAGGGAAAGGGTTGGCCCACTCAAGGACAGAGGAGGGAATCTATGTGTGGAGCCAGAGGAAATGGGCGAGGTATTAAATGAGTACTTTGCATCAGTATTCACCAAAGAGAAGGACTTGGTGGATGATGAGTCTAGGGAAGGGAGTGTAGATAGTCTGGGTCATATCGTTATCAAAAAGAAGGATGTGTTGGGCGTCTTGCAAAGCATTAAGGTAGATAAGTCCCCAGGCCCTGATGGGATCTACCCCAGAATACCGAGAGAGGCAAGGGAAGAAATTGCTGGGGCCTGGACAGAAATCTTTGTATCCTCATTGGCTACAGGTAAGTTCCCAGAGGACTGGGAACTGTTGTTCCTTTGTTTAAGAAGGATAGCAAGGATAATCCAGGAAATTATAGGCCGGTGAGCCTTACGTCAGTGGTAGGGAAATTATTAGAGAGGATTCTTCGGGACAGGATTTACTCCCATTTGGAAACAAATTGACTTATTAGCGAGAGGCAGAATGGTTTTGTGAAGGTGAGGTCGTGTCTCACTAACTTGATTGAGTTTTTTGAGGAAGTGACGAAGATGATTGATGAAGGAAGGGCAGTGGGATGTTGTCTATATGGACTTCAGTAAAGCCTTTGACAAGGTCCCTCATGGCAGACTGGTACAAAAGGTGAAGTCACATGGGATCAGAGGTGAGCTGGCAAGATGGATACAGAACTGGCTCGGTCATAGAAGACAGAGGGTAGCAGTGGAAGGGTGCTTTTCTGAATGGAGGGATGTGACTAGTGGTGTTTCGCAGGGATCAGTGCTGGTACCATTGCTGTTTGTATTATATATAAATGACTTGGAGGAAAATGTAGCTGGTCTGATTAGTAAGTTTGCGGACGACACAAAGGTTGGTGGAGTTGCGGATAGTGATGAGGATTGTCAGAGGATACAGCAGGATGTAGATCGGTTGGAGACTTGGGCGGAGAAATGGCAGATGGAGTTTAATCTGCACAAATGTGAGGTAATGCATTTTGGAAGATCTAATACAGGTGGGAAGTATACAGTAAATGGCAGAACCCTTAGGAGTATTGACAGGCAGAGAGATCTGGGCGTACAGGTCCACAGATCACTGAAAGTGGCAACACAGGTGGATAAGGTAGTCAAGAAGGCATACGGCATGCTTACCTTCATCGGTTGGGGCATAGAGTATAAAAATTGGCAAGTCATGCTGCAGCTGTACAGAACCTTAGTTAGGCCACACTTAGAATATTGCGTGCAATTCTGGTCGCCACACTACCAGAAGGACGTGGAGGCTTTGGAGAGGGTACAGAAGAGATTTACCAGGATGTTGCCTGGTCTGGAGGGCATTAGCTATGAGGAGAGGTTGGATAAACTCGGATTGTTTTCACTGGAACAATGGAGGTGGAGTGGCGACATGATAGAGGTTTACAAAGTTATGAGTGGCATGGATAAAGTGGATAGTCAGAGCTTTTTCCCAGGATGAAAGAGTCAGTTACTAGGGAACATAGGTTTAAGGTGCGAGGGGCAAAGTTTAGAGGGGATGTGCGAGGCAAGTTCTTTACACAGAGGGTGGTGAGTGCCTGGAACTTGCTGCCGGGGGAGGTGATGGAAGCAGGTACGATAGCAAGGTTTCAGAGGCATCTTGACAAATACATGAATAGGATGGGAATAGAGGTCCCAGGAAGTGCAGAAGGTTTTAGTTTAGACAGGCATCGAGACCAGAGCAGGCTTGGAGGGCCGAGTGGCCTGTTCCTGTGCTGTACTGTTCAGGTGGATATATAATGGGCAGTTGGCAACATCAACCTAACAAACTGTATTTGCTTAGTGATGAAATATTTGTAGCTCTCTTGGGGAGACTGCATTAAAGACCAATAGACAAATCTTCTGATTCTGGTTATCTATCCTGTGCCAAATTTCACTCAGTTCAAAATTGTAGATTGATGGTTGAACTATCTTATCAGTCCTGGATTGGAACAGTAACTAGTCCATAAACTAGGCTACCATATTTATGTCAGGAACACCATTCCAACTGCACTAAACATATGAACTTACGAACATGCGAATTAGGAGCAGGAGTAGGCCACTCGGCCCTTCGAGCCTGCTCCTTCATTCAATAAGTTCATGGCTGAACTGAATACTCCACATTTCCACTTGCCTCCGATAACCTTTCACCCCCTTGCTTATCATGAATCTATCTACCTCTGTCTTAAAAATATCCAAAGACTTTGCTTCAACCGCCTTTTGAGGAAGAGAGTTCCAAAGACTCACAACCGTCTGAGAGAAAAAATTCCTCCTCAAATGGGTGACCACTTATTTTTAAACAGTGACCCCTAACTCTAGATTCTCCCACAAGGGGAAACATCCTTTCCACATCCTCCCTGTCAAGACCCCTCAGGATCTTATATATTTCAATCAAGTCGCCTCTTACTCTTCTAAATTCCAGCAGATACAAGCCTAGCCTGTCCAATCTTTCCTCGTAAGACAGCCTGCCCATTCCAGGTATTAGTCTAGTAAACCTTCTCTGTACTGCCTCCAATGCATTTGCAACCTTCCTTAAATAAGGAGACCAGTACTGTATACAATACTCGAGATGTGGTCTCACCAATGCCCTGTATAGCTGATGCATAACCTCCCTACTTTTGTATTCAATTCCCCTCGCGATAAACAGTAACATTCTATTGGCTTTCCTAATTACTTGCTGTCCCTGCATACTAACCTTTTGCGATTCATGCACTAGGACACCCAGATCCCTCTGCATCTCAGAGCTCTGCAATCTCTCACCATTTAGATAATATGCTTCTTTTTTATTCTTCCTGCCAAAGTGGACAATTTCCCACTTTCCTACATTATGCTGCATTTGCCAGGTCTTTGCCCACTCACTTATCCTATCTATATCCCTTTGTAGCCCCCTTATGCCCTCTTCATAAGTTACTTTCCGACCTATCTTTGTGTCATCAGCAAGTTTAGCAACCATACCTTCGGTCCCTTCATCGAAGTCATTTATATAAATTGTGAAAAGTTGAGGCCCCAGCACAGATCCCTGTGGCACACCACTCATTACATGTTGCCAACCAGAAAGTGACCCATTTATACCTACTCTCTGTTTCCTGTTAGCTAGCTCATCTTCTATCCATGCCAATATGTTACCCCCTACACAAGAGCTTTTATTTTCTGCAATAACCTTTGATGTGGCACCTTATCAAATGCCTTCTGGAAATCTAAGTACAATACATCCACCGGTTCTCCTTTATCCACAGCACATATAACTCTCTCAAAGAACTCCAATAAGTTGGTTAAACATGATCTCCCTTTCACAAAACCATGTTGACACTGCCTGATTATCTTGAAGTTTTCCAAATGCCCTGCTATAACATCTTTAATAATAGCTTCTAGTATTTTCCCTAACACAGATGTTAAGCTAACTGGCCTGTAGTTTCCTGCTTTCTGTCTCCCTCCCTTTTTGAATAAAGGAGTTACATTCGCTATTTTCCAATTTAACGGAACCTTCCCCAAATCTAGGGAATTTTGGGAAAGTAAAAAGTAAAACTAACGCATCAACTATCTCTTTTAACACCAGGACCCTGGGACTTGTCAGCTCGCAGCTCCAACAATTTTTTCAGTACCACTTCTCCGGTGATTGTAATTTTCTTGAGTTCCTCCCTCCCTTCCATTTCCTGACTTACAGCTAATACTGGGATATTACTTGCATCCTCAATAGTGAAGACCGATGCAAAATATCTGTTTAATTCATCTGACATCTCCTTATTATCCATTATTAATTCCCCTGACTCACTTCTATCGGACCAACACTCACTTTGTTAACTTTTCTTTTTTAAATATCTGTAGAAATTCTTACTATCTGCCTCTATATTTCTAGCTAGCTTTCTCTCGTACTCTAATTTAACCTTCCTTATCAATCTTTTAGTCATTCTTTGCTGTTTTTTATATTCTGTCCAATCTTCTGACCTGCGCAAATATAGGCTTTTTCTTTAAGTTTGATACTATCTTTAACTGTTTTAGTTAACCACGGATGGCGGGTCCCACCGAATTTTTCTTTCTCATTGAAATGTATCTATTCTGTGTATTCTGAAATATCCCCTTAAATGTTTGCCACTGCATCTCTATTGACCTATCCTTTAACCTAATTTAGCAGTTCACTTTAATTAGCTCTGCTTTCATGCCCTCATAATTGCCCTTATTTAAGTTTAAAATACTAGTCTTGAACCCACTCTTCTCTTCCTTAAACTGAATGTAAAATTCAATCATATTATGATCGCCGCTACCTAGGGGCGCCTTAACTATGAGGCCATTAATTAATCCTATCTCGTTGCACAATACCAGGTCTAGTATCGCCTGCTCTCTGGTTGGCTTCAGAATGTATTGTTCCAAGAAATTGTCCCGAAAACATTCTATGTACTCCTCATCTAGGCTACCTCTGTCCATCTGATTTTTCCAGTCGGTTAAAATCCCCCATAATTATCGCTGTACCTTTCTGACAAGCTGCCATTATTTCTTCCTTTATACCCCGTCATACAGTGTGGTTAATGCTAGGGACCTGTACACCACTCCCACAAGTGACTTCTTGTCTTTATGATTTCTGATCTCTACCCAAACTGCTTCTACATCCTGGTCTCCTGAACTTAGCTCATTCCTCTTTATTGCACTTCTTCTTCTTTGGCCTGCTTGTCTCGAGAGACAATGGGTAAGCGCCTGGAGGTGGTCAGTGGTTTGTGAAGCAGCGCCTGGAGTGGCTATAAAGGCTAATTCTAGAGTGACAGACTCTTCCACAAATGCTGCAGATAAAATTGGTTGTCGGAGCTGTTACACAGTTGGCTCTCCCCTTGCGCTTCTGTCTTTTTTCCTGCCAACTGCTAAGTCTCTTCGACTCGCCACACTTTAGCCCCGCCTTTATGGCTTCCCGCCAGATCTGGCGATCACTGGCAACTGACTCCCATGACTTGTGATCAATGTCACAGAACTTCATGTCGCGTTTGCAGACGTATTGCACTAGTACCATCATTAATTAACAGAGCTACCCCTCCACCTTTTCCTAGCTTCCTGCCCTTCCTAAATGCCATGTACCCTTCAATATTCAGGTCTCAATCTATGTTGTCCTGCAGCCATATCTCTGTAATGGCTATCAGATCATACTTAATTATTTCTGTTTTCCCTCTCAGTTCATCTGTTTTGTTTCGAATCCTACGTGCATTCAGATACAGAGCCTTTAGTTTTGTCCTTTTATTATTTTTGTAACCTCTAGCCTTATCTGTTAATTTACTCTTAGATATGTATGCTCTGTCCCTTCCTGTCATAGTCTGTTTATCATTTCCCATATTCATATTTTTCTCTCTTGCACTGCAGTGTTCTGTGTTGCCGAGCAGCAACAAAGCTTTACGAACCAATTTCAAATACACAGTTAACATACTTCTGATAAAATCAAGTTACTGGAATGCACAAAACGGCATGAGATATCACTTGGTGTCTTGTGTGGAACTCTTAACACATAGCCTCTGAGCGTATCAGTTCAGTCAGTTATGTGATACATCTATCTTACAGTTGTTTTTGTTTGTACCTTGTTCGTATGCCATTTAGTGATTAAAAATGCCTCATTCTAAGTGTAGTTCAGTGAGAGGATTTCGTCTGCCAGCACTTAGTCTCATTCTAAATTAACAGCAGTCGACTATGGTGCAGTGCTTCATCATTAGTATAAAACACAGAAGATTCAATTGAAAGCAGACCAAATCAAATTAAGATTTTTTCTTGCAACTTTCCCAAATTACAAATAAAAACAGAAAGTGCTGAAAATAATCAGCAGGTCAGGCAGCATCTGTGGAGAGAGAAGCAGAATTAACTTTCACGTCTGTGACCTTTCATCAGTTCACAGACCTGAAACGTTAACTCTGCTTCTCTATCCACATAAAATGCCTTACTTACCAAATCAGTCAGCACAAAGTACGTCACTTCTATGGCCAAAGACGTAACCTTGAAAACTCCAGATGCACATTTTTGTTCAGTCTGCATATGGCATTTATTTATATTTGCTGTGCCAAATAACTTACATATAAATTTCAGGGTTAAAGCACCTGCTTTCTAAACAGGCGATCCTGGGTTCATATCCCAACAGGGCCTTTGATTCATGTTGTAGGCTCAAGTGGAGCATAAAAGCTGGTATGGACTGATTGGGTTGAGAGGCTTGTTTCTGTGCCATTTATCCTTTGTAATTTTTTTGTAGGTTCATAACATTTTAATTAAGTAATCTGCTGCATTTCCTTCATTTGCTGAATAACAAAACTGTGTACATCATTTAATCGAAACAAAGCTTATTCTAGTTTTATTTTATGCAATGCACATCCTTTATGAGGCGCAGACCTGATCCCTTGAATCATTGTGGGCAAATGCTAAAAAGATTAATCTTTTTGTGTAATTAGCTTTATTCAACAGCTCCTCCACGAACTATTAAAAGAATTGAAAATCTAAGCACGCAAGCTCATTCCTTTGTTTAAAAACATTAACAAATGTTTCTATCCCTGGTTTAGAAGATTGGTAGTTTGAACCTGTCAATGGGCCCCTACCTAATGCCTTATGGTAACACAGCCCAATCAGTCACTATTATTGCTATCACTGAGACGTGGTTGCAGGAAGGCAGCTTAATATCCCAGGAGATAGAATCTTCAGACATGATAGGGGAGGGGGTAAAAGAGGAGGTGGCATTGCACTGTTTATTAAGGAGTCAATTACTGCAGTAAGGAAGGATGATATCTTAGAAGGTTCCTCTAATAAGGCCATATGGGTAGAACTTAAAAACAAAAATGGGGCAGTCACTTTCCTGGGAGTGTACTACAGGCCTCCAAACAATCAGGGAGTGATAGAGGAGCAGATATGTAGGCAAATCTCAGACAGGTGTAATAATAGTAGGGGATTTCAACTTCCCCTATATTGGAGGGGATAGTATTAGCGCAAAAAGCTTAAAGGGGGCAGAATTCTTCAAGTGCATTCAGGAGAGCTTTTTGAGCCAGCACGTAGAGAGTCCTACAAGAGGAGGTGCAGTACTGGACTTAATTTTAGGGAATGAAACCGGACAAGTGGTAGAAGTGGCAGTGGGGGAGCATTTCAGGGATAGTGACCATAACTCTGTAAGATTTAAGGTAGTTTTGGAAAAGGACATAGAGGGACCGGCAATAAAAGTACTGAATTGGGGAAAGGCAGATTTCAATATGATAAAACAGGATCTGGCCAAAGTGGACTGGGAACAGCTTCTTATAGGAAAGTCTACATCAGACCAGTGGGAGTCATTCAGAAAGGAAATAGTGAGAGTTCAGGTCCAACATGTTCCTGTAAAGGTGAAGAGTAGGACCAAAAAGTCAAGGGAACCCTGGATGTCAAGGGAGATAGAGGATTGGATAAGGAAACTAAAGGAGGCTTATGGCAGATTCAGAGCGCTGTAAACAGCAGAGGCCCGAGAGGAGTATAGAAAGTGTAGGGGAGTACTTAAAAAAGTAATTAGGAGAGCAAAGAGGGGGCATGAAAAATCACTAGCAGACAAGATAAAGGAAAATCTCAAGGCATTTTATAAGTATGTTCAGGGCAAGAGTATAACCAGGGAAAAAGTGGGGCCCATTAGGGATCAAAGAGGCTATCTGTGTGTGGAACCGGAGGACATAGGTGAGATTTTGAATGATTACTTTTCATCGATTTTCACTATGGAGAGGAATGATGTAGGTGTTGAGATCAGGGAGGGGGATTGTGATATACTTGATAAAATTAGCGTTAAAAAGGAGGAAGTATAAGCTGTATTAGCGGGCTTAAAAGTGGATAAATCCCCCGGCCTAGTTGAGGTGTATCCCAGGCTGCTATGTGAGGCAATTGAGGAGGTAACGGGGGCTCTGACACAAATTTTCAAATCCTCTCTGGCCACAGGAGAGGTGCCAGAGGACTGGAGGACAGCGAATGTGGTACCATTATTCAAGAAGGGTAGCAGGGATAAACCAGTTAATTATAGGCTTGTGAGTCTAACATCAGTGGTAGGGAAATTATTGGAAAAAATTCTGAGAGACAGGATTAATCTCCACTTGGAGAGGCAGGAATTAATCAGAGATAGTCAGCATGGCTTTGTCAGGGGAGATCATGTCTAACAAATTTGATTGAATTTTTCGAGGAGGTGACTAGATATGTAGATGAGGGTAAAGCAGTTGACGTAGTCTACATGGACTTCAGTAAGGCTTTTGATAAGGTCCTGCATGGGAGATTGGTTAAGAAGATAAGAGCCCATGGGATCCAGGATAATTTGGCAAATAGGGTCCAAAATTGGCTTAGTGGAAGGAGGCAGAGGGTGATGGTCGAGAGTTGTTTTTGCGAATGGAGGCCTGTGACCAGTGGGGTACCGCAGGGATCGGTGCTGTGACCCTTACTGTTTGTAATGTATATTAATGATTTAGACGTGAATATAGGAGGCATGAGTAGTAAATTCGCAGACGACACGAAAATTGGTGGTGTTGTAAGTAGTGAGGAGGAAAGCCTTAGATTACAGGACGATATAGATGGGCTGGTAAGATGGGAGTGGCAGATGGAGTTTAATCCTGAGAAGTGTGCAGTGATGCATTTTGGGAGGACTCAAAAGGCAAGGGAATATACAATGGATGGTCGGGCCCTAGGGAGTACAGAGGGTCAGAGGGACCATGGGGTGCTTGTCCATAGATTACTGAAGGCAGCAGCACAGGTAGATAAGGCGGTTTTGAAGGCATACAGGATACTTGCCTTTATTAGCTGAGGCATAGAAAATAAGAGCAGGGAGTTTATGTTAGAGCTGTATAAAACGCTAGTTAGGCCACAGCTGGAGTACTGTGTACAGTCTGCTCACCACACTATAGGAAGGATGTGATTGCACTGAAGAGGGTGCAGAGGAGATTCACCAGGATGTTGCCTGGGCTGGAACATTTCAGTTATGAAGAGAGACTAGATAGGCTGGGGTTATTTTCCTTGGAGTGGAGAAGGCTGAGGGGGACATGACTGAGCTATACAAAATTATGAGGTGCATTGATATGATAGATAGGAAGAAACTTTTTCCCTTAGCGGAGGGGTCAATAAGGAAGGGGCATAGATTTAAGATAAGGGGCAGGAGGTTTAGAGGGGAGTTGAGGAAAAGTTTTTTCACCCAGAGGGTGGTTAGAATCTAGAGCACACTGCCCAAAGGGGTGGTAGAGGCAGGAACTCTCACATTTAAGAAGTATTTAGATGAGCACTTGAAACGCCATAGCATACAAGGCTGCGGGCCAAGTGCGGGAAAATGGGACTAGATTGGACGGGTGCTTAATGGTCGACACAGGCGCGTTGGGCCGAACGGCCTGTTTCTGTGCTGTAAAACTCTATGACTCTATGACTATAACACTTCATTATGGAGACTCTGTTCTCTGAATGAAATATTTATCTCTGAGTCTGTTTGGTCCGTTGATGATAGAAACATAAACATACAGACCAAAGGTACTATGGAATGTTTCTTATGCCCTGGCCAATATTTTTGCAGAAATGTTCCCTCCACCTCATCAATATTCTTATTCTCACTGAGTAACTATAATGTTCTGGATTTTCTAAGTTGTTCATATGTTTACAGTGTTAGGGTAAAGTGAGGAGGGGGTCGAAGGGCTTTTTTCTTTTCCCTCTCCTTGTTTGACCACAACAGGTTTACAGAATCACAGAATTATTCATGTGCTGAAGGAGGCCATTCGGCCCATCATGTCCGCACTGGCTCTCCGAAAGAGCAACACCTTTAGTCCCATTTCCCTGCCTTCTCCCCATAACTCTGCACATTTTTCCTTTTCATATAACTATCTAATTCTTTTTTGAATGCTTCAATTGAACCTGCCTCTATCACATTCTCAGGCAGCGCATTCCAGACCTTAACCACTCGCTGCGTGAAAAAGTTTTGCCTCATGTCACTTTTGCTTCTCTTACCAAATACTTTGAATCTGTGCCCTCTCATTCTCGATCCTTTCACGAGTAGGAACAGTTTCTCTCTATCTACTCTGTCCAGACTCCTCATGATTTTGAATACCTCTATCAAATCACCTCTCAGCCTTCTCTTCAAGGAAAACAGTCCTGACTTCTCCGATCTATCTTCATAACTGAAATTCCTCATCCCTGGAACCATTCTTGTGAATCTCTTCTGTACTCTCTCCAATGCCCTCATGTCTTTCCTCAAGAGCGGCGCCCATTTAGGATGCAATACTCCAGCTGAGGACGAACTAGTGTCTCATACATGTTCAACATAACTTCCTTGCTCTTGTACTCTATGCCCCTCTTAATAAAGCCCAGGATACTGTACGCTTTATTAACTGCTCTCTCAACCTGTCCTTCCACCTTCAATGACTTATGCCCATAAACACCCAGGTCCCTCTGCTCCTGCACCCCCTTTAGAATTGTACCCTTTATTCTATATTGTCTCTCCATGTTCTTCTTACCAAAATGAATCACTTCAAATTTCTCTGCATTGAACTTCATCTTCCACCTGACCACACATTCCACCAACTTGTCTATGTCCTTTTGAAATTCTACACTATCCTCCTCACAGTTCACAATGCTTCCAAGTTTCATATCATCTGCAAACTTTGAAATTGTGCCCTGTACACCAAGGTCTAGGTCATTAATATATATCAGGAAAAGCAAGGGTCCCAACACTGATCCCTGGGGAACTCGACTACAAACCTTCCTCCAGCCCGAAAAACATCCATTAACCACTACTCTTTGTTTCCTGTCACTCAACCAATTTAGTATCCATGTTGCTACTGTCCCCTTTATTCCATGAGCTACAAGTTTGCACACAAGTCTGTTGTGTGGCCTTAATTCTTTCTTAAAGTGGATGTACTGGCCAATTCAGTAAGTGTTTGATTACTTCCTTGCTATAATCATAACAAGAACCAATTGGATGTGGGAAGATACTGGTAGCCCCCTTTTGTTTTCAGCAGGGGCCCCACACAATCTAGCAGCACTCTGCTGAACAGTTCCCCAGAAGCCGATATGGGAATTAGGGGTGCAGGTTTTATTGCAGGTTGAGGCTTCCCCATAACCTGGCAATGTGGTAAGTCTTACAGAACTCCACCACATCCTTGTGGGGTTGTGGCCAGTGAAAATGCAGTCTGATGCGGGCTTGGTTTTTCTGATGCCGACATGTCCAGGCATTGGAATCTTGTGGGTTATTCTCAATATTTCCCTACGGTACCTTCGTCTGTAGGTCTGTGAGGAAGTCTCCACTTCTTCATCAGCACCTCATCCTTTAAATATTAGCACTCTGATATTCCCTCTGCTTCAGCTTCAGTTTGGGCAGTCTGTGTTAACTTTTTTAACCTAGGGTCAACTTGCTGAGCCTCGACCAGGGAAGATCTGTTCAACCCATCCTTTGGGTCCTCTAACTTCCCAAAGAATGTTTCAGATGACCAGACAGTAGGGTCATCTGTCTGCAGTGCCAGTTCAGCCTCCTATGATGGAGCTTGTTTGGCCATGGACCGGGTCACCACACAGTCAGGAAAAATGCTAGGGACCTTTTCCTGTAACTGCTCTGTCTCCCTGACTAAAGGCCTGCTCAGGTCAGGAAAAAAAAAACCGACCTGAACCCGACAGAACCACATCGGACCGGAGCCCAACCCGGCCCGAGTCCCTCCATTTTTTCCCGAGCCTGACCCGACTCAACCCGACCCGACCACCAGAATGTTCACTTTACCCACCTTGCGATTCCGAATCTGCAGCATAAGCGCGATGACGTCATACAGACACTCACTCGCTCATTGCGCTGATTCAGAGTTTCCCTCCTTGACATCCCAGACTCCCAGCTCAGGTAGGCTTTTCAATCTTTGACACTTACTAAACTCAACTTCCCAGCAGAGCAATACTTACTATGTGTGTCCGACCTGGACCTGGCCCGACACAGACCCGGTTCGACCCGAGCCGAGCCCGAAAGCTGGACCCGGAAGAGTGACCCAACCTGACCTGAACCCGACACATGTCGTCAGGTCCCTTCGGGTTTGGGTCGGGTAGCCATCCTTTATCCCTGTCCTCTTTCAGTCTCTCTAAAACCACTGGGGAAGCTACCACCTTCGTCCCCGCCAGATCATTACCCAGGAGCAGATTGACCCCATCCATAGGTAAACTAGGGGCAATCCCCATGGTTACTGGTGCTGAAACAAGGTCACACTCCAGGTGCACCCAATATAAAGGTATGGGCATATATTTTCCTCTGATTCCGTCTACTAGCACTCTAGCATTCAGTGCACTCTCTGGGAGCAAGGTCATGCCTTTTCCCAGCAGAAGGTATTAAGTGGCCCCTCTAACCCTAAATATGACTATGGGCTTATGCTCCAACCTCGAGGGGAATGGGGTCACTATTCCACTGGACACAAAATCCTGGTAACTCTCAGGGATTTTGTTAAATTTTCCTGCATTCTCAACGGTAGCTTTACTGGGTTTTACTGCTGCAGTTAAAGTCACAACCTGATCTGCTGTGCTTTCCATCAGGGCCCTTTTCCTGTACTGGTCTGGTGTACCCTGACTAAACCTATGGGTTTTCCCAGTAACTTGCAGCAGTTAGCGCGAAGGTGACCTGCATTGTTACAATGGAAACAGACAGGCTTTCAGGCATCACTCCTGTTCTCAGCACCTTCCTTTTTGGACCTCCCGTGTTTCCAGCTGTCCCTTCTCGTCCCTGGCTGCCTTCTATCCTTTTCAGGTTTTTGGAGGTGACTGGGGAAGGGTTTCCCTTGGAGCAAGGGTTTGTGAATAAGTGTATAATCATCAGCCAGGATTGCTGCCTGCCTGGCTCTTGGAACCTTTTGTTCCTCCATATGGTTTCTTATGTCAAGGGGAAGCGAGTCCTTGAACTCCTTGAGGAGGATCACTACTCTGAGGTTTTCATGGGTGGACTCTATCTTAAGTGCCCATATCCACTGCTCAAAAGCTTAACTCTTTCAAACTCAAAGTAGGTTTGTTCAGGCTGCTTTTGGTTGGTTCAGAATTTTTGGTGGTATGTCTCTGGTACTAGCTCATATGCACCCAGGATAGCATTGTCATCTCATAGCCTGATGAACTCTCATCAGGCAACAGTGAATAAACCTCATGGGCTTTTCCTGTTAATCCACATTACAGTAACAGTGTCCAACTGTCCACTGGCCACTTCAACTGTTTTGCAAGCATTTCAAAAGATATGAAAAATGCTTCCACATCTCTCTCATTGAACTTCAGCATCAACTGAGAAAACTTTAAGAGCTCAGCACCCGGTCCTGAGCTAGTGGTAACTCCCTCACTTGCAGTAACTCCCTCACTTGCAGTGCCTTCACTGGTTGTATTGGGTCTTCTGTAGTTAGTTCGAGCCGCCTTAACTCACTTTCCTCCTTTTCCTTCTAGAAAGCTCTTTCTTTCCTTTTCCTCCCTTCCTTTTTCCCTTTCATGGAATTCTCTCTCCTCTTTCTCTCTCTGGAAAGCTCTTTCTTTCACCCTTTCCTGAAACTCTCTCTGCTTTTTATCCTTCTGGAATTCTAATTCTAGTCTCCCCTGTTCTACTTGTACCTTAGCTAATGTTACTTTTACTGTTTCAGATTCTCTGCCTGTCTCCGGTTCTTCAGTGTCAATTTTAAAATGGTTGGCCACAAGTTTTAGGATTTCAGGCTTCTTAGCTTTTGGATGAATAGCAATTTCGAACTGCCCAGCTACATTCCTCAACTCTTCAACAGCTAGGGCTTTTAACCTGGCCTAAGTTACTTCACTCTGTGTTAGGAAGGTACTGGCCTCGAATGTGGACATTTTATTACTCTAGCACTGAAACCTGCAATAAAACCTGAATTGAAGGTTTTAAATTGTTGCATGGGAACAATTTGGTTTCCTGCTTCCAATTTCCTATTTGTCTTTGGGTTTGATCTCAGATGACCCCCCAAATTTCTGTTACAGTCATGTGAGGAGGGGTTGAAGGGCTTTCCTTCTTTCCCTCTCCTTGTTTGACCACAACAGGTTTATTCTTTATTAAAGTGGATGTAGTGGCCCATTCAGTAGGTGTATAATTACTTCCTTGCTATGATCATAACAAGAACCAATCAGACAGGTTTTCTTAAGTTTAACAGATAAAGAGGTTAATTTTATTGTACCTAAACTGATCTAATGAAAATAATAAACTGCATGCCAACTTTCACTCATGCACACACACTAGAGGTTTACACACACACAAATAGGTTACCGAGTGGGGAAAGGTAGAATGGC
The DNA here is from genome assembly GCF_036365525.1 of Heterodontus francisci. Lineage (NCBI taxonomy): Eukaryota > Metazoa > Chordata > Chondrichthyes > Heterodontiformes > Heterodontidae > Heterodontus > Heterodontus francisci. The sequence goes on along the minus strand of NC_090387.1, from coordinate 24,038,774 downwards.
TGAGTTAGAGTCCATAGGAAGAAAAGCAGTATACAGTCTGTGAGGTTTGGTGATTTGGTTGGCTTCTAGTTGAATTTGGTGGTCCTGAGGCTTTTAGTTTGAAGACAGTGATGTGGATGATTTCCACCAACGGGGTTTCTGATTGTAGCTGGAGTATGCAAAGGTGGTCAGTCAACAGGCAGAGTAAGAAGCTTGTAAGATGAAATGGAGAGAGAGAGAGAGGGCCCCCCATTAGTGTCTGCATGAGTCAGAGTCCTGAAGCTGCTCCTTGCTGCTGTAGAGAAAACACAAGCTTAAAACCACAGATGGGGAGGAGCTTGTCACATGACAGTCACTTAGTGATTCAAACATGGTAGCAGTGTTTCTCTTCTTGCTAAAAAGAACAGGTAGTTCCCTTAAACTTCCTGTGTCTTGGTTCTTGCTGGGATAAGCAGCCATTTTGTCTCCACCTCACAGGCCTTGCAATGTAGGTTAAAGTGCTGCAAATTAGGTGGCTATCCTGAGCTGCCAGCAAAGTCATCCTTCATCTGTTCTCTCTTAAATTTCTTCAAAAATATAAATTCAAATCTCCAGTCAGTAGATTAAAGAAAATTATCATTCAACAAAGCAAGTTTGTGTGACAACAGATTATGTACTTTAATGTTTTAATATATTAACTTATTTTAATTATATTCATTTTTGTTACTAATTGATGACAAATATAGTGGGCCAGATTTTTGTGGTGGTACGATGGTGAAACTGTTAATATTCGCCATCATTATCCACTGAAAATGACAGCAATTCCAGGTCTCTACACATGCACAGATTTGCTGCTCAATTGGATGTGCTGTAAAGGTTCTCACAGTTTGCTCTCGCCATTGCAATTATGATTTGATGAAATTTTCCAATTCTATGCTGTTAGTCATGCTGTTAAAAACCCTTGGACAAAGTTGCTATTTGTTGAATGAGGTGTAACTGGGTTTTTAACTCCATACTAGCTTTATAATTACTGCCAAGCAACCTCACTGGCCCTAAAAAGCTCATTTTATATTTGTGGCAAGTCAAATTTCTCCCTAAAACATGGGCTACCTTCAAAAAAGAGTTAATTTGGGCACAGTCAAGGTATGTTCCCTCGAAAGGGAAAGGTAAGGTAAACAAATCCAGAGCTCCCTGGTTGACAAGGAGGTAGTGTGCTTCTGACAGATGCCAGGTAGAAAATACAGTTGAAAACCAGACTGAGTATAGAAGGTCCAGTGGGGAAGTGAAAAAGCAAATAAGAGAAGCAAAGAGAGAGACGGACAGCTAACATTAAAGGGAATCCCAGCGTTTTCTATAGACATATAAATAGTAAAAGGGTGATAAAAGGAGGAGTGGGGCTGATTAGGGACCATAAAGGGGATTTAAGCATGGAGGCAGAGGGCATAACTAAGGTATTAAATGAATACTTTGCATCTGTTTATACCAAGGAAGAAGATGCAACCCAGGCAATGTTGAAAAAGGAAGTAATTCAGATATTAGAAGGGTTTAAAAGTGGTAAGGAGGATGTATTAGATAAGCTGTCTGTACTTAAAGTGGATAAAGCACCAGGGCCAGATGAGATGCATCCAAGGATACTGAGGGAAGTGAGGGTGGAAATTGTGGAGGCACTAGTCATAATTTTTCAGTTTTCCTTCGACTCGGGGGTGGTGTCAGAGAACTGGAGAATTAGAAACGTTATACCCTTGCTCAAAAAAGTGTGTAAAGATAAGCCCAGTAACTACAGGCCAATCAGTTTAACTTCGGTGGTGGGAAAACTTCTAGAAAAAATAATTCAGGACAAAATTAATAGTCACGTGGACAAATGTGGGTTAATTAAAGAAAGTCAGCATAGATTTCTTAAGGGAAAATCATGCTTAACCAACATGCTGGAGTTTTTTGAGGAGGTAACAGAGAGGGTTGGTGAGGATAATGCAATTGATGTGGTGTACACAGACTTTCAAAAGATGTTTGATACAGTGCCATACAACAGACTTGTGAGCAATGTTATCGTTCATGGAATAAAAGGGACGGTAGCAACATGTACAGGGAATTGGATGGATGTTTTTCAGGCTGGAGAAAGGTTTGTAGTCGAGTTTCCCCAGAGACCAGTGTTGGGACTCTTGCTTTTCCTGATATATATTAATGACCTAGACCTTGGTGTACAGGACACAATTTCAAAGTTTGCAGATGATACGAAACTTGGAAGCATTGTGAACTGTGAGGCGGTTAAGATCTGGAATGCACTGCCTGAAAACGTGGTGGAGGCGGGTTCAATTGAATAATTCAGAAGGTAATTAGACAGTTATATGAAAAGGAAGAATGTGTAGGGTTACAGGGAGAAGGCGGGGGAATGGAATTAAGTGAATTACTCTTTCGGAGAGCTGGTGTGGACACGACGGGCCGAATGGCCTCCTTCTGCGCTGAAATAATTCTGAGATTCTGTAATTCTAATGACAAAAATTTCCACATTTTTTATATCATTTCCTTTTTCAAATGTTTATCTTTAATTTAGCTTCTATCTTAATCCAATGATACTCATTTATTTCACTATCTGAAATTTTAAATTAAAAGTGAAGGATGTTCAGTGCTTTTAACTCGCTGGTTTGCTGTGTGTGAATATTTCAATGTGATTGGCTGCTTACCTGCTTGCTGCCATCCCTGCTGCAACACACCAAGACATCTCCTTGACTTGGCACCAGATTTAAATTGCCAACGGAACAGGGGTAAACCACGCCCAGAGATGGTTAGATCTTTGTGAGTGGCTTTCTTTGAGGTCAGCGGCAAGTTCCCTTGCTTCACTGCTGACTACAAAATCCAGGCCAGTGTAATCTTACTTTCGGGATCGGAACCTGTGTTCATCAGTGCTGGGAAATTGAATATTTTTATATGTTTTTCTTCCAGCATTCACAGGTCAGGGTCTAAAATGCTGGTAAAAGATTGGATGTGGAATAAGATTGCATTACCTCAACAGCATTACTTATCCTTAATCTCAGCTGAACACCATTTATGTCAACACTGTGACAAAATCTCTTTCCAACATTAGCGACTAATGTCGTCACTATGAATGAGACAGCCAGTTATCTCCCAATATGGGCACTTTTATACTTAAAATTCGTGTCCCACGGGGAATGGCCAAACCTTCACTTAGCACAGTGATGTCCAAACTGAAACCGATTGGCCAGTTGCAGCCTCTGAGCCTTGATGATACAGCATTGAAGCCCATACTTATTTATGCAGGTTTATCCTGTTCTCAACTTTATTGGCCTAAAAGTTTGAAAACAATAACTACTTACACTTCTATAATGGTCATTATGTACAGTGAGACATCTCAGAATGGATTATAGAATGGTGGCTAGCAAGTGAACCATAATTTGGAATGGCGGAGGAAGGAAGAGGAAAGGGTCAGGAGGGAGCAAAAGTACAGTTGAAGACTGTGGTGTTAAGGGGCTTTTGAAAACAGTAGAAGGCTGGAACGGCTGAGATGTTGAAGGATGAATTTTCAGAAAACGAGGAAAAGGTGCCTGAAGGAGGGGCCCCAGTGATGGAGTATTGGGATTAGGCCACAGCATACAAGGCTACAGGCCAATGCTAGAAAATGGGATTAGGATAGGTGCTTGATCGCCGGCATGGACACGATGGGCCAAAGGGCCTGTTTCTGTGCTGTATAAATCTATGACTCTAAATGAAAAATAGGCTTGGGTTGGAGGCGTGGAGGGTTTCTACTGTCACATAGAACGGGAGGAAAGCTGAGAGACGGAGAAGATAAGGCCATGGAGGAATTTTAAAGTGAGTATTACAATCTTAAAATGAATTCTTTCGGTCATGGGAAGCCAATTGAGCTTGGTGGGACAGGATAGATGGAGGTGTAGGCCTTAGTCTGGGTGATAACAAGGATTGCAGTATCTTGTATGAACTCATAGTCTAAGTTGGGAGAAGCAGGGAGGCAGTATATCCTGGATATGTCACTGAGAGCGCTGGGGCTGAATTTAGTGAACCTGTCACGGGTGCCAGCAGTGGACCCGGAAGTGGGTGCCATTGCCGTTCATTCTGTGTGCAGCCGGTCCACTGCAATCACACGGCAGCGAGGCAAAGGGGGCAGGATTCAAGGCACCGAATATGGTGTCTGATGACTCGGGAGTAGGTTATGGCACCATATTGAAGCCCTGCCAGCCCTGCTTGCATTGGTGCCTTAGAATCATTTCCTGTTTCATGGTCTCTACTGAAACCGGTGTTGGAGTAACTCCTGGACCCCCCACTCCCCAGTGAAGGACACCACTGTGTGGCAGAGGCAAGACACAGGGTGGCCCCACGGTTTAGCGATGCCTCCCTGGAGATGCTCCTCCAAGCTGCAAGGGAAGGTCCTGTTCCCCAGTGATAGCAAGAAGAGGTCCTCCCACCTGACCCAGCAGCCAAGGGGATGCCCCCCCGGACATAGGTACAGTTCCGCAAGACAATCAATTACCTCCTTCGTTCTGCCAAGTTGAATGCTCAATATCTCTCCTTTTTAGGGATTGCATGTGGCTATGTGAGAGGCAGCATGACATGGGGAGATAGACATCAACACATCCTGACAGATGCATGGCTGTATCTCAGCCACGGGCCACCTTCTTTCACAGCTCACCACATTACCTTCCCTGAGAGCTGACGTGAGGGGAGGAAGGGCTTCCACTAACAGAACTGTCATGTTGATCTTCCTATGAAGTATGACAATCTCCCTCTTTCCACTTGCAGGACAAGAGGTCCCATCACAACAAGGAGACCTCGCGGACTGGTGGAAACATTCCAGACATCCGGCCTCTCTCAACAGCTGAGGATGAGGCACTGGAGTTAGCGTAGACCCAGGGCGGCCGCTAAATAGCGGATGGTGAGACCGGAGTCTCCGCACAAGCGAATGAGGATTGTCTTCAACGACATACAGCTCACTTCTGGAGATCCAAATCATGCATGGTTGGCATGACGAGATCTACACAGCCTAGCCCACACATGTTTGTGTTCTCTCATGCAGGTCGGCAACTGCAGGAAATTCCAGCAGAAGGAGGACATCATTCAACCTCTGAGAAGGAGGAGCAGTCAGAGGATGCATTGTCATGTGACTCTCCACCAGTTCAGATTCTTTCACCTCCAGCTTTAGAATCAGGGTCACAAGCAGGCAAGAGCACCACACATGCGCCCAAGCAGCTGGCTAAGGCTGAGACAGCTGAGGCCTCTGACAGTTGGAGGATTATGTGTGGCCAAGCCCATGCTAAGCCCCAGGCTGATGATGAGCCTCTGGTGTCAACAGTACAGGGCATGCTGGAGTTGCAGAAATGGTACGGCAACATCGGCAGAGATGCCCAAGGCAGTATGCAGCCATGAGCAGGTGATGGAGGAGTCCATCAACGCCATGAGTGCTGCCATGTCTCAGGCATGTGAGCGCATGGCTTCCTCCATGGCGAGATTGCCGACCCTCAGATGCGCGCAGACCTGCACATCATCGCCTTGGCCATGAGCTCAAAGCAGCAGTGGCAAGGTGAGAGAAAGACAAGGCCCCTGAGTCCTCTTCAGCTCCTCGTCCTTCTCTGGTCAGCAGGGAGGTTCAAGTGAGCCTTGAAAGGGAAGAGGGGAGGCTGATCTCCACAGCTGGTGCCTCCCCTCAGGCGCACTGAGTCTGGACATTGGCTCCTCAGCCCCTTCACCAGTGAGCCCAGCTCCAGTAGCCATGATGCCTGAGGAGAGTCCTGCATCAGTGCAGGAAACCCTCAGACAGCCAAAGGACAGTCACCAAAGTCATCACAGGCCAACTGGCAGCCTGATCAGCAGCCTACCTACAGCCCAGCTGCTAGTGCAGGGATTACACCTTGTAGAAGCACTCAAATGTATAAAGAAAACCACCTAGACACACTTGGGGTTTCCCGGGTGTTTGACATTTGCCATTTGTTTTGTATTATAAAGGTTTTTCATTACTGAAGGTAACATTCACTGTGGAAAATGCTTATTCTTTCATGCCTTAATTGTGAGCTGCTGACTTCACCCTTCTCCCTTATTGAGCTGCCAGTGTGGGCACAGCCCTCCTTTGATAAGTGTCTCAGGTGGGCCAGAGCGCGTGGTTAAGCTGGGCGCTAGGCACAGAACCCAAATAGAAAGTGGGTGACAGACTGAATGCATTGAGATGAGTCTTTATTGAGTTCGCTCTGAGAGACCATCATGGTGGCTGGAAGCAGGTGAGTATGAAACTGTCTCTTGGCTCCTTGGCCTGTCGCTCAATGTGCCTGGCCTCTGGTGCAAGGGTTCAACATCCAGTGCTGCCTGTTAATTAGCCTCTTCTGCATCGTCCTCGTCAGTTGAGGAGTGTCGTACAATCATGTCCTCGTCATGCAAGGCCTCCCCCTCTACAGTGTTAGATTGTGCACAGCACAGCATACCACCAGGATACACTAGACCCTCATTGGGACATACTTCAGGGCTCCCCCCGGATCGATCCAGGCATCGGAATCTCATCTTCAACAGCCCAATGGCCCGCTCAATGGCTGCTTGGGTGGAGCTGTGGCAAGTGTTGTACCTATCCTCTGCTGCATTGCAAGGCTCCCTCACAAGCATCAATAGCCATGTCTTCAATGAGTTGCACTTGACCCCGAGAATCCATCCCTGAAAAGCGAGTGGGGGGGCCAGAAAAGCACCGGCACCTGGGACTGTCGAAGTATATATGTGTTGTGGTGGCTTCCTGGGAACACCTGAAGGAATTGCTTTCGGTGGTTGCAAACCAATTGAATGTTGATGGAATGGAAGCCGTTCCTGTTGATGAAGGCAGCTGGCTGGTCCATTGGACTCTTGATGGCCACATAGAGTCATTTATGGCACAGAAGAAGGCCATTCGACCCATCGAGTCTGTGCCGGCTCTCCACGGAGCCATGCTGTCAGTCCCACTCCCCGGCTCAATCCCCATAGCCCTGCAAAGTCTATTTCTCTCAGGTGGACATCCAACTCCCTCTTGAAGTCATTGATTGTCTCCACTTCCACCACCCTTGTGGGCAGCAAGTTCCAGGTCATTACCATCAGCTGCATAAAAAAAATGCCAACTCATATTCCCCCACATCTTTTGCCCAAAACTTTCAATCAGTGTCTCCTAGTCCTTGTGCTATTTGTTAATGGGAACGGTATTTCTTTGTATAACTTATTTAGGGCTGTCATAATCTTGTACGCTTCCATTAAATCTCCCTTCAATCTTCTTTCTTCTAAGGAACATGCATGCAATCTATCAGACCTTGCACCTGGTGGAATCCAGCGATGGCTCCGAATCTGATAGCCCTCTCGGCCTGACTGTCAGGGTCGATCCAGTAGTGCACAGTCACCGGCCCTCATGACCAAGGTTGGTCACCTCCTTGATGCAATGGTGGGCTGCTTCTTGGAAGATGCCACACATGCCAGGCATGTAAAAGTTAAGTGCTATGGTGATCGTCAAGGCCATGGGCATATGATGACCACCGAATCCCATAGGTCGCAACTCACCCTGCACTCGGATACATAAGTCGGTGACAGCCTCCTTGGAGAGCCATAGTCTTTGCTGACAATGCCGCTTGGACATTTGGAGGTAGCTGATTCAAGTCTGGTACAATCTGGCGCAGGTGGGCCCTTCTTGGCATGGCTGGCTGCTGCTGCTTTCGTCGTGGAGCTTCACAGACAGGCGCAGATGCCTCCTAGCCCTCCCTCCATCGCAGGCGCTGCATCACCGCATAGGGGTCCAAAAAGACACGGTGTATGAGCTCCATTCCAGGTGACCAGTCAGCCTCCTGAGCCCTGTCCTTGGAGAGATGAAGTTGCCTTTGCATCTTTGCCTTTGCTACTCCTCTCACCTGTCTCACTAATGGCCCTCAGTGCCCACCCTTGCTGATAGCCAACCCTCTTACCCAATAGTATGGCCACTCAACCTTCTCACCTAGCAGTATGGCCAGCCGTGCAGACCACCTGAAACCAAGCCCACCTGGTACTGCCACCCAAGACCAAGACGCCTTGTGCAGATTGCACAGCACTGCAGGCCAACAGTGGCCTCCGCTCCCCGCTTTCCCCAATCCAGTGCTGGTCATGGCTGCCAGCCATCGCAGCACTGAGTTCTCGCCACAGTGTCGCCAGCTTTCAACGGCCGTGAGGGCCGCCCATCGTCCAGTTAATTCCAAGTTCCCCACTGAATCGCTTTCAGTTATATGCAAATATATTATGAGCAACTATTCTACAATTTAAATGGCAGTGCCATCGCGTAGGGGCGGCAACGCCACCTTGGTGCTTTCCCACCGCCGACTACATACAGAACAGACATCACGACGTCAGATTTCCAGGCAGTCATGTCCGTCGCTGTTCTTCATCCCCCTCCCGCCTCCATTCCTACTCCAAATAGGCTGACTAAATTCAGCCCCTGGTAGGATCCAGAGGCAAAAATTTGAACGCGGTGATGACTTTGACAGGCAGTGGACATCGTGGTCACCAGGTCCAGCAGGGAGCATGTCTTCTAGAATATTGCAGATGCATGCTACCATCCAACGCAACAATGTGAGCCTCCTGAAGAACTCCTGTTCCCACATGTCAAACAAACTCAAACTTTGCCTGTATACTCTATGCTGTGGGTAATGCCTCCTCTGCTTTCTAGCTACAAGTCTCTGAACAGCGGGCTGCTGTTGCTAGTGCTGATCATATTGTTGTTCATTCAAAGTCCAATCTAAGGCAGCCAAGGTGCCACCCATCCTAATGTGGTTCAGTAAACCTCCATAGTGTAGAAAGTAAACTCTCAGCAAAAGTACTGTGAACAAACAATTTCCCAATAACTGTACTGAGTATTTATTGCAGTATTTCCATGAGTTTTAATCAGCCCCTCAGTTGCTTTTATGCTCTTGCCTTGCTTTCACTGGCAAGTTTCAGGAAGCCTGGGAAATCCATGAATGCAGCTTTAAATTTTAAAGTGCGTTGAAATATTGTTCCAATTGAGTGATTAGCATATATTAATGGTAAACCTCTCCCGAGGGAATTGCATACAAATGGCCTAATGTGTTCGAGTTACTGCGGAAGGCAGTGGGTTGTAGTCAACTGTGGAGCAGGCTTCCTAACATGCTCACATTTTTGCCACTTTTACCCCACCCCCCACCAGCACCCAAATCCACACACTCCATCAGGTTAAAATTCCCCTCAGCTCTTTAATTCAGAATTTTTCAGGCAGTGAAAATACAAACCCTAAATTAGCCTGAAATATTTTGATTACATGTAAATTGAATGTACTAAATTTTCAGTTATCTAACTGTGACTACTGACCTACTTGGAATTGTAAGGAACCTAGAGGAATGTTAAGTTGCTTCTAAAGTAATACGGATGAAGCATCAATAATTTCCATTGATTTGCTCATTTCTGGTGACTGAAATAAAACAATTGAATTGTGTAACAAAGTCTGGTTCTTCATTTACGACTTCACTTAACTATCACTGGAAATGATTAAAAGATTAAACAGTACCACTTTAACCAGAATATTTTAGCAGATTTTACCACCTAACTTTTTTCTTTGCCCTTCCACAGAAGCACTTTCATCTACCAGTCAGCTTTCTGCCACTATGCTATGAGGCTTTAGGAGCTGCAACAGTTTTCTAAATTATGAAAACTCTGTTGCGCTCAGCGTTAACCATTTCAGTATTTTGTGGCCATTGCCTTTCATAAATATTGCAAGGATAAACCAAGGTTCCTGTAACTTGTAGAAGCGTGTTAATGGTCAATAAGGCGACTCACCACCACCTTCTCAAGGGCAATTAGGAACGGGCCTTGCCAGTGATGCCCACATCCTGTGAATGAATTTTAAAAAGTATTATGTCCACTATTGCCACTGCATGGAAGTACTTAAAGGACTGAAGTCCCAGAAGTAGCAATGTATTTATATGGCGGATGTGTAAAGAGTAGCGCACAGAACTAACAGAAGCAGCAAAGCAGACAGAATTGGATGTCTAACACACATTCAAGACAATAATCAAAGTAGAAGTTCAGAGTTCATAATTCGTAATTCAGAAGTTCAGATTACAACCTTGTAATCAGTCCCTTATGTGTTCTGTTTTCATTTTATATTAGGTGTGTTTATTTATTGGTCCATTTTTGTGGCAGCAGAAGCCATCACTGCAGATGTCTGCTGTAAATGTGCTTCATATCCATGCATTATAATTGCATACAGAAATAACTATTTTTGATATTATTATTGCATTACTTAGCACCTTTAATCCATATTGCAATGCAATTTTAATCCTACACTACCCTCCCCCCACCACCCTAGTTAAAATCGCCCAGGTTATCTAATTGCCCTGGAGATGCCAGCAGCTGACTATTCCTGATTTTAAGCCACTCAACTGATGTCATCGGAATCCAATTGCAATTTTAACTTGGAGTCTTGCGTGGGAAAGCAAAGTGAAGACAGTGGTGAAGATTAGAGCCAAAAAAAGGCCCAAAATGTTTTTAATACGTTTATTCTTTACTTTCTCTCTGTGGCCCAAAGAGGAAGAGTACTCCTCCAGCCCTGACAAGGAAAACTAAGGCTTGCATATCATGGATTCGTCCCCAAGCTCCCCACTCTTCCTGCTTACAGGAACACTGTGCGTCCCAGCTGCCAATTCTGCTGCCTACCTGGTCTCAGTAAGCAGTCTCCTGGCCATACATTCTTCTACTGCCAGCCGGAATGGGCATGAAAGTCAGTCAATGAGGCTCGGGTGTTAACAATTCAGGCCACATTTCTAGTGTGGCAGTTAAGTTTCTAACTCGCCCTTCTAGTCACCCATCGAAAACTGACCAAACTTTTGATTCTGTTACCCATTACTGATTAAAAAGATCTTTATTTACATTGTAAATACTATAAATCCTGAAGTCATTCCTTTTGTTGCTGTACCATTTTGTCTCTCCTTTTATTTACGTTCTGTGTTTCTCAACTCTTTCTTGTCTCATCTGAGCTCTTATTGCTTATTTATTCTGGGCATCTAAGTTACCATCACCTTTTTATTCTGCCAACATTTGTGTATAAATTATATATCTGAAGACTTCTTGTTCCTGTTTGATGTCCACAACAAGTTTGATGTTGATCTAGGATAGAAGTGTTAATATGGCTCCAGAACAATAAAGCTGCACTGTGCTAACAACTTTGTAAAAATAACAAACAAACAATGTTATTGAAATGCAGTGCTGCATTTGTGGTGAATATGATGAGACATTAAACCAAGTTTCCCTGCTCAGGTGAATCTAAAAGATGTCATGGTGCTTCTGAAACAAGAGCATTGAGTTGTCCCTGTGCATTTATTTCTTATCAATCACTGCCGAAACAGAGTATCTGGTTATAATCTCATTGTTGTTTGTGGGATCTTGCTGTGTGCAAATTAGCTGCCAGATTTATCTGCATTATTAAAGTGACTACAAGCCAAAAGTACTCAGTGGACTTTTTTTTTGGATGTACTGAGGTCATGAAAGGCACTATACAAACCAAGTTAATTGGAGGAAGACACAAAGAGGCTGCAAAGAGATATAGACAGGTTAATTGAGTGGACAACACAGTGGCAGATGGAGTATAATGTGGGGAAGTGTGAAGTTATTCACTTTGGTATTAAGAGTAGAAAAGCTGAATATTTTTTAAAAGGTGTGAATCTTGTAAATTTTGTTCAGAGAGACTTGGGCGTACTTTTACAAGGAATGCAGAAAGTTAGCATGCAGGTACAGCAAGCAATTAGGAAGCCTAATGACATGTTGACCTTTATTGTACAGGGCTTTTGTGAGACCACACCTGGAGTACAATGCGCAGTTTTGGTCACCAAATTTAAAGAAGGATATACTTGCATTGGAGACGATACGGTGAAGGTTCGCTCGATTGGTCCCTGGGATGAGAGGGTCAACCTATGATGAGAGGCTGAATAAATTGGGTCTATATTCTCTGGAGTTTAGAAGAATGAGAGGTGATCTCATTGAAACATGCAAGATTCTAAGAGGTGTTTCCCCTGGCTGGGGAATCTAGAACAAGAAGGCCCAGTTTCAGGATAAGACACTGATCATTTAGGACTGAGATGAGGAGAAATTTCTTTTCTCAGAGGTTGTGTTTCTTTGGAATTTTCTACCCCAGTGGGTTGTGAATACTCCATCGTTGAATATACTTAAGGTTGAAATAGACAGATTTTTGGTCTGTCAGGGAATCAAAGGATGTGGGGAGTGGGCAGGAAAGTGGAGTTGAAGCAGAAGATCGGTCATGATTGTATTGAATGGCGGAGCAGGCTCGACGGGCCAAATGGTCTACTCCTGCTCCTATTTTTCTGTTCTTATGTTCTTTCTCGTCAATATTGCAGAATGGAATTACAATCCCTTAACAGCTTATCTTAGTCATATCAGTCACTACTCTTACAAGAAAATGTACTTATTAGATGGAAAGTAACTAACCTATCAGAGTGTTTTAGTGCCTGTGGGCATCTTTGAAATACCAAAAATTGTACAATCCTTTGTTAGACAAATGGGAGTTGACTCAACTAATAGATTTTAAATGTATTTTTCAGCCTTAATATCATCCCCTTCTATAATTCATTTGAAACAGAAGTCTCCACTTGGCTTTTCTGATGGAGCAATCAGTGCATCCAGTGAGTAGCTAAGTCAAAAGACATGAAAGGTCCTGGGTTGATCCCTGTTATGTGCTGAATTAGTTGATCTTAACTAAGATGGTGATGGGGCACTTCATTTGGTCTCAGCAACCCCTTCTTAGGGAAGGTAAAATCTGTCAGGGTTTCATTGACCTCTGCAGGAAGTGTGTGCATGTGTGAGAATAAACATTGATCTTAGTAGTAATGTCTGTCATGGGAAAGTAACCTTCCAAATTTCACTGGCCACTTTGGCAAGATATTTGACCCTAGCAAGTAGTCAGTACATAAACTTTATGGAGAAAAATTAGCCAGGGTGCATGTTACTTCAGATAGCAGATAAGGAGATATACTTCAGTTAGCTTTGTATAACTTTTGTAATTATCCACTTAATCTAGTAGACTGCTGCTGTATGGGGTAATGTTGGTGACATTTAACACCATTTGGGGAATAAACCAAGATCCTTGTAAAGTGGACCTTTGTTTATCCTAGATAAAAAATACATCCATTCCAAGGATTTTAAGTATGTTATCAATCAATCAAAGTTACTAAAATGTGAATTGGTTACATGTTTATGACGGTCAAAGACCCTTCCTTACAGCAGGTTATGTGGAAGTTATGAAAAAGAAAGATACACAGCTCTGAGCAGTTTAGGGAAGATTTAATGTTTCAGTGAATGCCATTGTTGACGGCTGGCGTGTGAATTTCCGAGGGGATTCTCCCATTCATTTGCCATAACTTAATTTTCCTGGGATTTTTATGAATCTTCCATTGCAGTTACAATGTACGTGTGGAAGAAGCCCTGTGAAAATTCACTCACAGGGTCACTAAAGTTGAAGTTTCTAATTCAGTCATACTTTAAAACCCCTGGAGCCAGATAACTGAGTATTTCCACTCCCAAGATGATCAGCAGCTGGTCAATTTTTTCATAGTAATTGAAATCCATATCGGTTTTTGTGCTGTAAAACTGCATTTTTATGTAATAAAGAGTAACCCATGAAATTTTCATTTTAAAGTTGCAGTTGTTTCTTTGTCATTATTACTCTTGTTTCCCAGTTAAACAACGCCTCGATTTTAAAATTCTCATCCTCGTTTTCAAGTCCCTCCATGGCCTCACCCCTCCCTATCTCTGTAACCTCCTCCAGCCCCACAACCCTTCAGGATACATACTCTCCTCCATGTTTGGCTTCTTGAGCATCCTCAATTTTAATCACTGCACCATTGGCGGCCGTGCCTTTAGCTGCCAAGGCACAAAGCTCTGTAATTCCCTCCCTAAATCTCTCTGCCTTTCTACCTCACTTTCCTCCATTAAGATACTCCTTAAAACCTACCTCTTTAACTAAGCTTTTAGTCATCTGCCATAATATCTCCTTATGTGGCTCGGTTTAAAATTTTGTTTGATAATGCTCCTGTGAAGCGCCTTGGGATGTTTTACTACCTTAAAGGTGCTATATAACTACAAATTATTGTTGTTGTTGTCATTCACAAGCAATGGCTATTTTAGTTTTGGCTTCTTCTGAAATGCAATAGTTAACTTATTTGGTCCAAAGACAATAATGTTTCTTTTGTAGCAAGAGTGATTAATCCTTGTAACTGAGTAATAAGCAGGGTTGTGTCAGACCTAACTATCCTCCTGTATGCCATTCTTATGAATGGAAACTCCAGTGCTGGTGACAAAGGTAGTGAGCAAAGATGGAAGGTCTTGTTTTGATTATGTAGTAGTATTTAATTGTAGTTATAATGAACTATAGAATAAAGTTTTTAAAAATCTGATAAAGCTCTGACATAGGCTAATAAATAATGCATTAAGAAAGCAGTGTTAGAGAGTTTAATGTGTGAGCTTAATGATAAGTTTGTGCAATCTGAAATAAGCCCAGTTTCCATTTCTTTAAGCCATTGTTGCTGATCTGTTTATTGATTTACATCACATACTTTGCATTTTAACAATTCCTATTAAAAGTTGTGAGGGGTGAAATTCACTTTCGGGGTTGGGGGTGCAAAGCGGGAGGTAGCGAAGCAGCTGCCTGTTATACACCCTGCCTAAATTTCCATTTCCCTCTGCTACCACCTGTTGTGCACTTACTAAAGTTGGATTTCATTCGAAATGAAAAATGCGACAGGGAGAGGGAAAGAACTGTTTAGGCTGAGGTATACAATGATGATAAGGAGAGGGGAGATGAGCAAGAACAGTCATGGAATCTGAAAAGATTGAGAAAATGGAGATGTACAGGTAAATACTCGGGTGAGATGCAGAAATGACTTGGATGTGAATGTAGGGGGCATGATTCGTAAGTTTGCAGATGACATCAAAATTGGTGGTATAGTGGACAGTGAAGAAGGTTGTCTAAGGTTATAACAGGATATAGATCAAGTGGACAAGGGATTGGCAAATGGAATTTAATGCAGACAAGTGTGAAGTGATGCATTTTGGGAAGTTAAACCAGGGCAGGACATATACAGTGAATGGCAGGGCCCTGGGGAGTGCTGTTGAGCAGAGAGACCTTGGGCTGCAAGTACATAGTTCCCTGAAAGTGGCAACACAGGTAGACAAGGTGGTGAAGAAGGCGTATGGCATGCTTGCCTTCATCGGCCGAGGCATTGAGTACAAGAGTTGGGACGTCATGTTACAGTTGCACATAACGTCGGTTAGGCTGCATTTGGAGTACTGTGTGCAGTTCTGGTCGGCGCACTACAGGAAAGATGTGATTAAGCTAGAGAGGGTGCAGAAAAGATTCACAAGGATGTTGCCTGGTTTGGAGGGCTTGAGTTATAAAGAGAGATTGGATAGGCTGGGTCTGTTTTCCCTGGAGCGAAGGAGGCTGAGAGGGGACATGATAGAGGTATATAAAATTATGAGAGGCATGGATAGGGTAGATAGCCAGAGTCTATTTCCCATGGTAGGGGTGACTAAAACTAGAGTGTATAGATTTAAGGTGAGAAGGAGGAGATTTAGAGGGGGTCAAAGGGGTAAATTTTTCACACAAAGAATAGTGGGTATCTGGAATGAGCTGCCAGAGGAGGTGGTGGAGGCAGGAACAGCAGCAATATTTAAGAGGCATCTGGACAGGTACTTGAATGAGCAAGGCATAGAGGGTGATGGAATTAATGCAGGCAGGTGGGATTAGTATAGATAGGCATTATGGTTGGCATGGACGCGGTGGGCCGAAGGGCCTGTTTCTATGCTGTATGACTCTGTGACTCTATGACTCTAAATGCTGGTACGACACGTGAAATATATCAGTGGGAGCCTGAGATAATTGGCAAAAGAACCAGAGGGGAGATAAGAGATAAGAAGAATTTATTTTACACAGTGAGTTATGATGATCTAGAATGCACTGACTGAAAGGGAGGTGGTTGCAGATTCAATAGTAACTTTTAAAAGGGAATAATTGGATACATACCTGAAAAAAAGCATGGGGTGGCACTAATTGGAAAGGTCTTTCAACGAGCAGACATAGGCACAATGATTTGAATGAGCTGCTTTTGTGCTGTAAGATTCTTTTTAACCCCCAAAAATGGGAGGGTTTGGGTTAGGTGGGATGTTTAAAAGCACTTCCAACTCACCCAGTTCTGTTTTTAATGGAGGAAAGGTAGGCAATAATGAGGTTGTGAGCTCAGATTTAACCTGTCTTCCATGTTTAATGCTGGCCAGCTGGGTTAAACAAATCTTAGGAGACCAAGTGCCTGAAGCAAAAAGTGCTTCCTGGAAAAGCTAAGTGCCTTTACAGAACTCCTTGTGGGACAGGAGGGGAATCTGTGTTTCCTCCAAGCCGACCAAGCTTACCTTCTTCCCTGGCCACCATCAGACATATCCCCACATCCACCACTGCACATCTGCTCCCCCAGGATCAGTGATCAGACCATTCCCCAGGAAGGGGGGATCAGCATACCTCTCTCTGTCCCTCAGATCCAGACTCCGCACCACCACCCCCCCAAAGCACTACAATCTCACTAACTCAACTGTAGGCTTCCTACCTGCTCCTGAGGCTGCCACATCCTCCAGAGTGTTTCCTGCCCAACAGGAAGCCAATCCTGCCAATCAGGCTGACTTCTGGGAGGAGAACCTGCAAGAAATAAAAAAGACGCATGCAGGGGTAAACTTGGACTTCTCCCAAACAAATCTTCACCCCTTCCCTGCTGACGGAACTCACCCCAGTCAATATCAGGGCCTATGATTCTAAGATGGTTGACAGAAAAATAAAAGTTGTTCAAATCAAGAAATTACCCATTGTGAATAAAGCCTTGTATTATGATCAACTAGATAAGAGTGGAGCCTGTTATGCATCTCCCTCTCCTTTCATCCCATGATTGATGGGCGTATCAAGGCCCTGGAATTTCCTTCTGAAACCTCTCCATCTCTTCACCTCCCTGTCCTCCTTTAAGACCCTTCTTAAAACTAACATTTTTGCCCAAGCTTTTGGTCACCGCTTCTAATTTCTCCTTCTTTACTTTGCCACCCATTTTTTTCTCCTTACATCTCTGTAAAATGTCTTGGAATGTTGTCCTATGTTAAAGGTGCTATTTAAAATGCAAGTTGTTGTAATTGCTGTTTAAACCTGTAAATTTTAATTTGCATTTGAAAAGTCACATCACCTCAGTGCAGCAGAATAATTTCCATTGTTTTTTCCTTTCTGCAGTGTGAAGATGGTGCTGTTGTGGACCCTGGGTGATCTCTTTAAGACTACCTACTTCATTACTAATGCAACTCCAGTACAATTCTGGGTTTGTGGGGCTGTTCAGATTTGCATTGACATTGCAATTTTCTTTCAGGTGTTCACCTATGGGCAAGGAGAGCATGAAAAACACATCTAACACAATTACATAGTGGCTGCATGAGCTGTATAATACTGTGCAAGATGTGGCTAGAAGATTTTTCTTTCTTTCCATTTCTATGGATGAATATCCTGTGCTGTGGCCAGTTGTTTATAGTATCTAAAAGTGCCTTAACCAAAGAAAGCATTTCCTGTCAAAATTTCTTTCCTACAGGATGCATTCTGTTGTTGTCTAAAATCTCCAAATGATAAACCAAAACATACCTCCAACACGCAATGGTGGCTTTCAATGTCTTCTATGATTTAGCTATCAGTAAGGAGAGGCCAACAAGAACAGCAGCAGCAAGAACAGAGAACCACACTCGCCTTTGTTAACAAGCATACAATAAGGTCTGATGAGATGACTATTGCTGAAATACGTGGATGGTTCTAGAAATCTCCTCAAGCCTTAACATAAAACCCATTTTGTATTATAGGCTAAACCTCCTGTGTACAGGCTGATGGAAAGACCTTTAGTCACCATGATTGTGTTGCCTGTCATTTCCCCCCGTGCACTGGTGATGGGCTTGGTTCCCCACTGTCAGCACACATTCAGAAAATTACTCCCTATTATCATCCTTTAATACATCTAGGGCAAATGTTTAAAATCTAATTACAGTTGATACTGTCGTTATACCCTTTATAGAGGTCTGATGTCATATTTAATGACAGTATATAAAAACTAAACTATATAGAGGAAAATTTCATCTAAACTGTTTGGGAGTCCTTGAAAAATGCTGCTGATTTGGACCCTGGATCAGTGAGAACATATTTCCAGTGTGATCTATTAAAGGATCAATTCCAGGATTTTATTACATGATATTGTCCATTGGAAGCTCTGATAGTGGTCCTTGTACTGTTCCTTCTACTGTTTCCCTCTATCTGTACCTTCTGTGCTTTGTGGTTCACATTGTTGCACTGTTTTAAAAAGAAAACAATTATGTGGCTTTATTCTTGGCCTGTTCCTCAAGCAATATATTGTGTGGTGGTTAGTCATTTGGTAATTTCCAAACCAAATATACCAACTATATGTGAAATTTAGTTAGATGTAATATAACTGTAAAGGGCACTGAAGGAGGATACTTGGAGGAAAAGTGACCCTGGATAATGAGTGTGATTAGGATGTGCATTATTGCTGAAAATATTATCTAAAGTGATCTACATATTATTACTGGAAAAGTGTTTTAAAAAATATTTCCAGCTTAGTAGGCTATGTTTAACTATCCGAAAGGGAAATGAAGTTCTCCTTTGCCAAAGCTGTTCCTTAAGGTAAAGTTAAGGAAGTTGATCCTTAAAAACACAATGTACTTTTTATTTATATAAGAAGCGAACAGTCCAGTGGAAATGCATTCATTGTACTACAAATAATCAGACACCCCCAGTTTGTTGGGAAGTAGGACACATTCTCTATGGTTGAAAAATTCTTTCTATGTTGTACTTCTAGCAATATTGCACTGATTAGATCGAAAACTTGCTTTTATGTTATAACATTAACTGCCCTTCTGATGGGGGTTTCAGGGAAACATATTTCTTTAGCACTCAGAATTGACTGCAGGGGGGACAATCATGGATGTCCACCCACAACGGACACAAAAGCGTCAGAGTGACCACACTGCCTGCCCATGCTTGCCAGCGTGAGAACCATGCCATTGGAAGCCCAGGCCTCATTTAAATGCTAGCGGTGAGCTGCAGCTTGTCAGGTATAGGTGGGCAGGAAATTGCCTGCCTCCCAAATTGAGCTGGCAGGTCAGCTTAGTTTGGTGGGACCAGGTGTGTTTCTGATTCTGAGGTGGGGCTCGAACAGAGCGAGATGACAGCTGGCCACACTTTTGTTTGTGTGTGGATGCAGGAGGAGCATTCCTGCTCCTCTTGTCCTATGAAATTAAAATTTAGGATTATTGGGCTGTTTTGTGAGCTGCCTCCAGAGGTCCATTTAAGGGCTGCTGATTAGACAGCACAATGCCTTCTACAAATGGGTGGAGCGTGATCCTAAAAATTGCAGTTGAGTCCTATGACCAACATAGAACCCTGATTACATGTTTAAGCATCCTCCTGGCTGTTTCAGGTGGGCAGGATGCTCACCCATTTGCAAGCCTATCTGGAAATTCCATTAGGGAGCCAATGGACTTGATTTTTGCCAGCCCTTGGAGACAGGCTGGGAGGCAGCGAGGCGCAAAAAGTGGCATGGGGTGGCATTGGGCAGTGTGCCTGACGTTGCCCTGACCCCCCCCCCCCCTCCCATGCCATACTGTCTGCAGCGGGCACAAGGGCAAAAAGGAAGTCTGCTGGGAGGCCAATTAAGCCATTAAGGGCCTCTTAAGGGCTGCCTCCTGCCTCCGCTGACATTCAGCCAATAATGGAGACTCATGTCGATGCGTGGAGACACTACCAGATGAGACCTGGTGGCCTCCTAGTGAGCTCAAGTTGGGGAACCCTCCTCTGGGGTCGATCCATGGCCCATGGAGGGCCACCCCCACCCCTGTGGCAAGACACCCCCCTCACATGCCCTCACCAACCCCCCACTCCAACCCCCTCACTGGGGCCTGCCTGCCTGACTGGCCCTGGCAACCCTAATACCACTTACCTTGGTCCAGGTGTCTCCTCCATCTTAACTGCTCTGGGCCTCCTGCAGTACCGGCAGTGGCCACTGCTCCCAGTGGTGCTGCTGAGCTGCCAGCTCTCCGATTGGCCGGCAGCTCTTGGAGCAGATCTTATTCTTTAATTGGCTGTCTGCCATTGAATTCAGCCAGGGGTCTGATCAAGGGCTTAGGCAGTGTCTCCCCCCACCTTAAGGCCCGTCACTGGGACCCCTGTCGTCAATTTAATTTCAGCCTCTCATGTGCCACTGAGGTGGTCCAGCTACCCCGCCTCCTTCCCCTGAAATTCAATTGCTGGACATCTGTTTTTTAAGGCAGTTAAAGGACAACCAGCAGTTGAAAATCACCCCCACTATTTCATAACAAAGGCTTTCAGAGTCATTAAGAGGAATTATTTCTTTCCTTTGCTCCTTACCCCCATTTTAGACCGTGCTCAAAAATTGGAATTGCAAAAATAATTAAATAAAAGACAAATCAAAACAGAAATTGCTGGAAACACTCAGTAGGTCAGGCATCATCTGTGAAGAGAGAAATCGAGTTAATGTTTCAGGTCGATGAACTTCCGTCAGAACTCAGCATCTGCAGTATTTTGTGTTTGTAATGAAAAGACTGTTACTACTTTTATTTATCAGTAGAGGCACTTTTTTATGTTAATATTTAACAGAGCGAAATACACTGTAGCATTCTATCATCTGACCAATACATCAACAAGTTCATTCTGTTGCTAATTATGACATTCTTAAAATGTAACTGCAGGATTTTACAATTGTCAAATCTACCTCCACCTTAATCATTGGCCATTTACTTTATAACATTTAGTATTAATTGGAATATAGAACATTTTTCATCTTTCCATACATGATTAATTCCTTTGCTTCAGAATATACCATGCTGGATTTTCTCAGCTGTCCCACCAGACTCCCATTGTACCTCTGGCAAGAGTCTGGTGGACCAACCTGGAAAATGGCTAGGTTTAGTTGGAAATCCCATTCGTTCTTGTAAAGGGTGGAGCATCCACCTGTACCTTGCCCAGCCAGCCATTTCTGAGGGGCAGTGCTGAGGATCAAGACTCCATATGTTGGGGGTTCCTCATCTTGCATTGGACATGAACAAATCTAGATGTCAGCCCAGTTAGATGAGACATACCAGCCTTCAGAAGGGCAGAGATGAGCCCCACCAGGAGAAGTAGACCCAAGAGACAACCTGAACCCTGAAAGTGATGGGATTGCATTAGGATCTCCAGAGGAGAGTGAAAGAGGGCTATGGGCCACCATTTTCTAATGAAGTTCAGTCCTTTGCTTCCCAATCATCCTCTCTCCCTACCTCCCAGATGGAACCAGACAGTTGAGTTTCCAGCAGCATGAGACTGGCAGGCACCAGAGATGCAGCCATAGTGCTGTGGGTGCTCACTGATTTTATGCAAATAATGCATCCTATCACTTACCCCCGCAACTCTGGCAGGGTCACTGCTACACTGCACCAGTGTTAAAACGCCAACACAATTATTGGGATTGATACCTGCGCATATTTGAGGCTTTTATATGATTTTCTTTTTCTGTCTATATGTATTTTTGCACAAAAGATTAAGCACAGTCTTCCAAAATGTATTGAAGTTGCGTAAATAAAGCAGACTCTACTAGTGCATTGAGAAAATGAATGTCAGATGGTTTGTGCAGATGCAATTATAAGTGGTGATATTTCTCCTCACCTTTCAGAAAGGTTTGATTTCTTAGTCTATCCTGTTACAGAATGTACTTCCACTGTGTTTCTCAGGTTCAGCTGTACTGAGCTCCAGCAGGGCTGGGCGACTTTATATTACATTATTAATCATGTTTTTTTGTATGTGGATCATGCTCTGGTGGTGAATTTACCTGAGATGTCAATGCCAATCATTGTCTTATACATTGTTTTTGAACTGTTAGCTAATACTTGCTTCTATATGGTGAAGATGATATTGGGGTAACTACTGAAGGGCTGCTGTATGTTCATGTACAGTTCACAGCTTGAAATTAACCCATTATTTCTTTTGCCAATTCCTTTTGATAATTTAAGGATGTTGATCCTCTGAATGAACAAAATATCATTGGAAGATTTAAAGAACACATTCTCCCAATGTGCAGAAACAGGTTCTCTGTCATTCCTATCGGTATAACCTGAAACATTTTAGTTTAATTCTTTTTAATTTTGGTGTAGATAAATGACTACAGTCACTGCAGGATTGATTTTATTACACATTATGAAATTGTAGTCCGTCAGTTTGGAAAAAAGCCATGCAGAATGACAGCATTTGATTTATAACATGATGTATAGCACTTCAGTTTAGTTCACCTGTTCATTCATATATGTATGATAGAGTTTTATTTTCAGCAGCTTGGTAATACATAAGATCCTTTAACACAAAAAAAGTATTATTTGAAGTCATTTGTGATACAATATACAGTCCACAGTGACTGAACCAGCATGTACTCTGATTTTTGTTTTAAATTTGTGATTTTATATACATATAAATAGTACTGGCTACCTCTCAGTGAATTTAAAGTAGTAACTACTCTCAGAGTTTAGGTGACACTGACAGAAGCAGCAGCACAAGAGTTTAAGCCAAGCCTCTTTATTTATGCCAAGAGAAAAAAATGCTACACAACTGAACCTCAACCTCAGCTCTTTGTATCAATACAAAGAATCAGTGGTGAAGCTTCATCCAGGACTTCTGTCCATGAAATCCTCTCCCGGACTCCCTCATTACTTGGAACTTGTGCGGAGAATTTCACATACATAGTTAATTATCACTTGCTGAATCAGGGTTGCCAGAACATGTACTTGGGAATGAGAAATCTGCAACTTCCTTGATGATGTCCAATTTTGTCTTGTGTGCTGCCAGCATCACTGGTGTCAAATCTGTGAGGTATCTGTTATGTTTCCAGTTGCCTCCAGCTGGATGCTGTTAAGCCACCTGTTCTCCACAACAAAATAGACTGAGTTCTTCCCTGGAGCTATGTCTCGTAGTTCACTGAATGGTGCCCGGTATAGTGCAGGGGGGGGTGATTTTGTGTAGATACAGTCCCAGTGCCTCGCTAGTTGAATGGGTCACACAATTGATCCTCTAATGTTATATCCCCGCCTCTGACCCATACTCCTATCTGAAGAAGCTCCATGCCAAGCTCGAAGCTTCACAAAATTTCCCCCGATAATTATACAAACATTGTAGATGAGTTTTATGTTGATCTATGCAAGCAACTATGTGTCTTCTTTTAACCTTCTAAGTCAAATATAACTTTTAAGAATGTATATATAAATTTTCCTGTTTACGTTCAAATATTTTTTCAGGAAGAAAGAACTTGCATTCATACAAGTGTATCTTATTCTGCTAAATAGCTTAAGGATTTGCATTTTGATGTATCGTTTCCTATATCATTGCTGATATATAAAATGAATACTGGAGTGTTGTATTAAAGCATTTAATGAAAATGTATTTTCTCATTTATTTCATATCAATGATTTGTTAATTTTATATATATATATTTAACCCTAATATCTGAGTTACATTTAAGTTAACAGTCCTTTGAATTGAAACAGAACTCTGAATGTGTTCATTTTGGGCTTGATACATGAAACAGAGGGATAAAAATTGACGTGTGCTGTGTTTTGGGTATGAGAGTCACAATTTGGTGCTGCCACCTCATTTACCTGATTGTAGCATAGGGTCGAGCATATGCCACATTGCTGGCTATCTCTCTGCTCACCGGGGAGCTAATGGCATGTGGTGTAGCCAGCTTCCTGTACTTAAATGCAGTCTATCTCTCTTTAAGGGAAACTGCAATGAATTACAGGAGGCTGCTGTTGAATACTATTACTCCAATTCTAAGCAAGGAAAATGGAACACCAGGGTAGAGAGAGGATTCCAGGGTCATGGATGCAGCACTGGAGGCATTAGTGGTAGACATGGACAGGAGGAGAGACACCATGGTTTCTGTGGGAAGCCAGCAGACCCTCAAAAGATTCAGAAGAGATTGGGAGCATGGGGCCATGGAGATCAATTCCTTGCATATGGACCCAAAGACCTGGCAACAGTGCCACAAGAAGTCTAATGACCTAAGACAGATGGTCAAGGTAAGTAAATGCATCTTCACATGACATCTCCTACCCACTGGACCACCAGCCTCTCACACCACTCAATACACCACACTCCCATCACGCACCAAGCACCGGTCCCTGGCACTCAGGACTCATGCATAATATCCAGATACTCCACCGCTCACAGACTTAACAATGCTGCCAGCCTCACACCCACCTCTGGCTGCCTCCACATACCTCCAACTATTCAGCTATGAGAGGCACACCACCCAAACACAGTGCAACACAATCACGGACATTCAGTCCTCTCGCTTGCAGAACAAAGTGGCACACAATAGAAGGGAGCAGAGCAAAACCAGCAGGGAACAAGGACGCCTGCATCTCCTGAGCCCTACAGAGGAGATGGTTCTCCACATCATGGCACCAGCTGCAACAAAGCCCGTGGAGTCCGGCATCACTCAGAACATTCAGGATGATGGTATGTTCCTGTCTTATTCCTCTTCTCAACTCCCAGCTCAGCCTTATCCTGCTATCTGTCATGATGAGAAAGCTGTAGATGGAGTAACCATGGACCTGTTTTGATGAAAGGTCGCACACCTGAAACATTAATTCTGTTTCTCTCTCCACAGATGCTGCCTGACCTGCTAAGTGTTTCCAGCATTTTCTGTTTTTATTTCAGATTACCAGCATTCTGCAGTATTTTACTTTTGAGACCATGGACTTCTTTCTTTCCACACCATTTCCCCACCCCCATCCCTCACTCCAACCCTCCCCTTCTTATTTTCTGTGTTCAGACACCAAGAACTGCTGCCTGCCCAGCCACAGCAGCTCCAGGAGGAGGAGAGAGAGAGCAACAGCACAGCACTGATGAAGAGGCCCCTTCACCTGATCTGACACTTGCAGCCACCAGCTCAGATGCTGGCAATGCACCTTAAAGGCTAGCACAGGGTTGGGATCAGCATGTGTTGAGTTACTGGGCATAAATTGGCTGCAACTAGGCCGGGGTAAAGGATGCTTCATGTGCCATCTCACCGGAGGGTGAGGTCGCATCCAGGGGCTCATAGCAGGACCTCGAAGGGGCAACATAGAGGAGAACGCTGATGGGCATGCACATCAAGATGCTGGCTGCATTGACTGGCCTGATAGACAGCCTTCTGTCACTGTGAAGAAGGAGTCCAGTTCCAACTAGGTAGATGGGATGGCATCGAGCTTGCCTTCTCTGTAGCCTTTGCTCCATTTCCCACTGTATTGCGGACCCAGAGGCACTGCAGCTGCAGCCCACATACCTGCTGCAGCCTTTGTGTGGAAAAGTCACCAAATCCTCTGGCTTCTCTTGTAAGGATGCAGCAACAATCCCTACCGAACCCAAGAAATCAGCACAACATCTCCAAAAGCTCTCCAGAGTATTTTCAGATACTTTGCAATAGCAGAAGTTCTTCAGAACTACCTTACTTGCAATTTGGATGCCTGGACTTTTAAATAACACTAGCACTGGGCCCTTCTTGCAGCTGAATGCTTGATCTTTTGTTGAGTGACATATAAATTTGTTGAATGCACCTGCATAGTTCAAATTTGGAAAATAGGCGTCACATCAGGCAGTGGGGCTGAGTAACATCATGATAGGACTAGTTCAGTTGCTTCCAGTGCTCCCAGGGATGCCCACGAGTGCCCTTCTCAAGATTGTGCACCTGGAGTGCCGCGTCAGAAGTATCTGATGGCGCAGTGAGCACTCCCAGAAGGGCAATCAGCATCTGTAATGCCATCTCCAGTGGCACCATGAATACGAAATTCCTGCCCAGATCATCTAAAAATACGCTCAGCAAAACGGACATATAATTACATTGAAACTGGATCTAGTACTAGATATGCATTTGTTGAGATCATGAAGCTGGATTTTCCCGCAGTCCGTGGGAGCCCGATGTCAGGAGCAAATGGGGATCCTGAGCCCGCACTTGCCGGCAGCAAGACCAGCGGCACAATCTTTCTGGAGGTGGGCGGGCTTCAGAAGCTGCAGGCCCAATCAGAGGACCCACAGCTCTGGAGCCTCAGCAGCCCCACCAGGCGAGGTAGATCAGGTACCATGAGGGCACCTCGTTGGCCAACACACATGGGCTGCTCTGAAGATTCCCGAAACTAGTAGGACCATTGGAGTGGAGAGGAAACCCCGCCACAGGATCAGATGTGGCTGCAATTGCGACCTTTCATCACACAGCCCCATTATTAGGGCATGGAACCACTTGCTGCAATGACAACCCCTGCCCCTCCTTCACAGCCTGCCATAGGGAGACTGCCTCCAATGAGCTGACAGCCTCTACACAGAGCCGGGGGTGGGGGGGGTGGGTGGTGAGCCACTCCGCCAATGAGAAAGTTCCAGCAATGCTGCAAAACCATCGCTAATTGGGGCTTTAACTAGCCCAATTGGCTGTGGGCAGCCGATCGATCCGGTTACCAGCCTGGGAAAGTTCTCAGCAGTGAAAATGTGTCAGAAGCTATCCCCATGCGGCTCCCCACTGTTTTCCTGTCCCCCCGCCCCACCTCCCCCAACCCTATCTCCATGAGGCTGGGAAAATTGAGCCCCATGAATGCTTGGATGGTATGAAGAATTGAGCATAGTACTCAAGTGTGACCTATTTAGTACATTGTAATTTTAGTAACTGGTAATTCTATTAGACTGAATGAATAATATTTTTTTATAAATTGTTATATCAGTGATGTCCAGGAAGGAAATACAGGGTGGATAATTGAAGCTACATGAAGCTCAGATTCAAGGAAAGCTCCAGCATGAGATCCTGCAATTAAATTATCCTCAAGCAGTTGTAAAAAAAACCCCACAGCGTATCTGATTTTAATGCACAACAGTCAGTTAACAACTAATAGGTGGGAGGCAGGATTAGCTTACAGTGAAATACTAAATGCAGGCTAATATGTAAATTATGTGGCACTGAAAGGGCAAGAGTGATACCGAAGGAATGAAGAATAGGAGAGGAAATAAATGCTCTTACTTGCAGCTGTCACTGATCTTGCCATCATCAATATCCACTGCTGATATCCAAACTATTAGCCTGCTCCTCAAAATTTGCCAGTTCTCTTACGTCTGAGAGTCTTTCTGCCAGTGACCTGGGCAGTGTGGGCCAGTTTCTTCTTGAACAATATTTACAGAAGTAGGTGAAGGAAACAACTGAAGGGAATCTTCCAGCTGGCAGCAGACAGCTGATGTAACCAGAAGGACAATTACTAGAGGGACCCTGGAACATGCAAGAAGGGCTTGTGAGGTGACCTCCAGACTTAGAATTCAGGTGGAAGAGTTACAGAGTCACTGAACCACAGTACATTGTGAATAAAACTTTCATTCCATTTACATAGTGAAGGTGCTTGGTCCCATTGGCTAAAGTGAAAAGGTAAGGGGTTGTTAATTGTATATTAAAGGTTCAACTGTATAGAGGTGGTGGGCATTCACTTGAGCCCCTTCAAATAGACACAGACTAAAACTGTGATTGTTGGGTTAGAAGGTGTATGCTTGTAAAGTGTAACAATTGGCTGCAGTTCCATCCTTCACCAACTGGCTTTCTGGTATAGAACAATGGTAATACTTCTGTTGCCTTAGCTGTCCTTGTCAGATCATTAAACATTTTTCAGCACTGTTTCACTGGCCAGGGGATGAAAGAGGTAGCATTCTGAGACACTGCAACCTCCCTCCACATGGCGCTGATGAATGTTTTGGTGGCCTCCTTCCTTACAAGTGCAGCAGGTGGTCGGTACTCTAGCATACCTCATGCAGGAGATTCTGTAGGTCAGTATCTGAGAAATTCTAGGCTCAACTTCTGCCACCATGTGCCTTCCTTGTGTGTCACCAAATTGTATAACCTTCAGCAACAAGAATCCAACCCACCCTTTCACCCTGACCCCCTGAAATTTACATCTGTGTTACATGGGAATTGCACTCCCTGCTTGTCATTCAATATTTAAATGAATGGACTGTTCTGGCAGGCTCAGTGGCAAAATTGACCAGTGCGTGGAAGCCTTTCCCTACTGCCATGACTGCATCACAAATGGCAATGTAGATTTGCAGGGCTATTTTATTTAATCATTATCAAGTCTTTTAACCAAAAAAGAGATATTTGCAACAAGATAAGCATATTGAAAAAAAATACAATAAAAATATGATTTGAATTCAACAAATTCAATTCTCATCATGAGCTGAAGTTGCAAATTACTAACAAATGATCATTGTGTTTCACAATTTCATGGTTTACTTTAGGATATTCCCTGAATTTATTTAGCATTATTTTAATACATTATAAAGCCCCTGCTGCTAACCTAGACACAATGGAAACATGAAATACTGGTTCCCCTTAGTATACATTTTCAATATCAAAAATGACACAAGTAATCCTTGCAAAATATTAATAGCATCCAATAATGTACTTGTTCCTCCTAAAACTAAAATAATGGGTTGACTTAAAACATGAGGCCCAACTCCTGCACCTTTTCTCACTAAATTACTGACTACCCAACTTCCCATCATGGCCTCTCTAGGAACATAGGAATAATGGAACAGGAGTAGGCCATTAAGTCCATTGAGCCTGTTTCACCATTCAATTAGATTGTGACTAATCTGTACCTTAAACTCTATCTATCCAGCTAGTTCCATAACCCTTAATAGCCTTGTTAATTGATATTGTAATGGTTCCCTCTCCTCAGGTATGGTCTCCCTCTCTTTCAAATCTTCTATCATCATCCACTTGACCCTTCTGTCCTTCTAAATTAGCACTACATTTCCAACCTCCCTTTCTGTTTCCAAAGTCTTTGAATATGGTGTCGCCTCACACATTCATAGCCATTTTTCTTGCAACTCATTGTTTGAATCCCACTGTGGTTCAGTGATTCTGTAATTGTTCTAACCTTGACAATGGCCCTAATCAAAAACGTAAATGACATTCTATGTGACTGTGGCCAGTGTGCACTCTCCCTCCTCATCCTTCTCAATCTCTCTGCAGCCTTCTACATGGTTGACCATGGCATCCTCCTCAAATGCATCTCCTCCATTGTCCAGCTGACAGAGATTGCCTGCGTTTTGTTTTACTCTTACCTATTCAGTCATTGCAGGAGATTCTTTGGCTATGTCCTGTCTTCTTGCCCCGTACTATTACCTCTGAAGTCCTTGAAGCAACTCTGGAGTGTTATGTAACGCCTCAACTCCCTTTGCCTCACCCTTGATGGCCATACCTTCAGCCATCTAGTCCCTAAGCTCTGGAATTCCTTCTCTAAGTCTCTGTCTCCCCACCAATCACCAGCAAACCCTCTGGCCTCTGGGTACTTGCTGCAATGAACTGAAGCCTGAGGACAGACTCCCGGAGACATCGCCTCTTCGTGTCAAGACTACCAGCCTTTGTGTCATTCTTTACATGGACTAACCCGATACACTCCATCTGGATATTTTCCACCATCTTCGGTGCACTAGTGACTTCATGTTTTGTGACAATTCATAAACCTCGGCATACTGGAAGTTTTGTGACAGCTGGTCCAGCTGTGTCAACAATATAAAACATTTATGTAGCCATTTGAAGCTCCCATGGCTGTACTACAAGGTTATTGTTCCAATGCACTTGATTGGAGAACCATTGTAAGCAGTCAGCCTAGTCATGGTGGTTGTACCATAGATTTCCATTTCTTTAAGTACATGTCCTTCAGTATACGGATGGGCAGAATATTTGCACTTGCTCTAGTGTTGATTTTTATTTTGAGTTTATACTCACCAGTTTTTTGTGGACTTATAATCCCGATCATGGCCAATGCCTTCGATTGCATGATAGCATTGATCAAAATTAACTATGTGAAATGCTTAAATAAAAGAAAAATACTACAAGCGCTGAAAATCTGAAATAAAAACAAAAAGTGCTGGAAATACGCAGTAGGTCTGGCAGCATCTGTGGAGATAGAAGCAAAGTAAGCGTTTTAGGTCTGTGTTCTGATGAAAGGTCACAGTCGTGAAACGTTAACTGCTTCTCTCTCCACAGATGCTGCCAGACCTGGTAAGTATTTCCAGCTCCTTTTGTTTTTATTATGTCCAATACTTGCTTGCTGTTCACATGAGTGCATTTTTCATCTGTGTCCTCCTGGCAATCTGACTCTCTGCTGACCTGATGTACCTGCTTGGGCTTTTGTTGTGTTGGCATACCTTTTGTTGCATTTGCCATCCTGTCCTGCAGCCGTTCTCTCTGCATGTGATCTGCCACTTTTCCTGTGTGCAGTATCTGAGCTCAGCCTTCTGCACTGCCTTGCCCAATGTCCTTGCATGCCACTAGCTTTGCACTGGTCGTGGTACACCAGACAACAGCGAATTGGGTGAGTCAGGCATCATTTGCCACAAGGCTTAGCAGTCTTCTGAGCCTTGGTTATCATACCAATTGTCGTAGTCATCCCCAACGCTTGTAACTGTTGGCACCTAGCCATGATGGCTTCAAATTTCCTTCCATCATTGAGTAGTGCATCTATGGTGTGCCCTTTCTTCGTTTCTAGCAGGTCTTTTTGAAAGGCCTCATTGGGGTAGACACAATTACTAGTTCTATAACCCATTCTGACAATTCGATGTCTGTGAAGTCGTATTCTTGAGCTTTGTTTCGGCACTTTGCAACAAACTGGACAATGGACTCATCGTGCCTTTGCCAGTAGGTCATAAGCACAAGCCTGTGTACTCGGAAATTGACCTTCACCTTGAATTGCTCCTCCAGGAATGTCCATAGCTTGCTAGGGTCCTTCTGATCCTCGGCTGACAATCCTGATGTGTTGATCCATTGTAGGCCTTGCTGCCCAGTGCGATCTTGATTTATATGACTTGTTTTTCTGGTTCGCTCACGTCTTGATCCAGGAAACACAGCTCCATTTGCGGGCAAAACAGTTTGAAATCAGATGCTATATCTGATGCCTTCCAATCCATAATTGGATACTTGAAAGCCATTGTCTGGATAATCCTGCTTTTTTTTTTTATAACCATTGGACCTTTTACAGGTTTTCATTTTCACAGGCACTTTCCTTTACAGGCTCTCTGCTTTACAGGTTTTCTGTCTCACAGGTATAGCTTTCTGTTTCCTTTTTAGACAGATTCTTTTTACAGGCCTGCCCCTTTTAAGAGTGAGAGGCTACAGCTTTCTTTGTTTACACAACTTGTTTTGTTAAAACCAAGAGGGCAGTTTTCTTTATTTACCCAGGTTGTGTTTTTTTAAAAACTGAATGCAGTATTGTTTAAGAAATCTTCAACTTGCAATACTGGCAGCTGCCACAACCAGCCTTTTACATTTGTGATGGACCTCCAGTGGTGCTGTTGAGCTCTTCCCACTCTTTATGGCTTAGGCCCCACCCATGTAGGAAAAAAAATGGAAAAACTAAAGCCACAGCCAGATTAGTTGAAAGCACCGATCTTCTGGCAAATTGCCTGCTGTATTCACAGAGTTCCAACACCTTCCGGGGTCCTGTCTGCAGTCTGATCTTGCTGTACTGTTGTAGGGTATCCTGCCAACTGCTCTCCACCTGAACTTTCAACCATTCTAGGTAGGCAATCTGCTGTTCTTTGTTTGCTCTTGGTGTGTTCTTCAGAAAAAAATCAAACTTTGCCATGATATAATATTTGGTGGTATTCAGAAAAATAAATCCCGAATGTTGCCACCATATAATATTACTTGCTCCTTTCATATGTGAACTATTGTAAGATTCACAGGACTACAAGTAATATCTAAAGAAAAGGTTTATTTTATTATACTTTAAACACACACACACATTATATATATAGCTGCTACAGGAGCCTCACCAACACATGTCTCACTCTGTCAGGTTACACCCACAACTCCCTGGTCATGTGTGACATGACATTATTTCCTCCAGTGACCTTCACTTACAGCCTCTTAAGTTGGTCTCCACTCTGTGCACAACATCCACCTCTTCTTTAAAACCTACCTCTTTCACCAAGCTTTTAATCACCTGTCCTAATATGTTGTTCTTAGTCCAGGTGTCAATGCTTACCTTATTATACTCCTGCAAACATCTTGTGGTATTTTCCTATGTTAAACGTGCCATATAAGTGCAAGCTGTTATCAGAATTCTGGACTTAAGTCCAATGCTTATGGTATATTTTTAATGGGCTATTCAAATAATAAATAAATAGGTGAAGCTATTAAAAAGAAAGAAGCATTGCAGATCTAATGATAGCTATATTCTTAACATTGTAATTTGTCAAGTCAAATATTTGTTATTCATGGACCATAATCTCCAAATTGATCTGTTTTGAATATTTGACACTAATTTATTAAAACACACTAAATCATCATTTATGTACTCCCTTTGAGATTACAAACCTAATTCCACATTATATTATGAATAATGCCTTTCTGTTTCAAAATAATTGAAGTAAATATTACTGCACCAGCTGTATCATGAGATAAGATTAATGCTAAATGGATAGATGTCTATGATGTGAAGTCTTTAGGGAATTGTGTTAAAGTCCTTGTAGTTTTGACCTAACCTAATCTCAATGTTTGCATGAATGCCAAAACTAAGACCTCAAGAAAGTATATAATGTGGAGAAATTGGAAGTTATCCACGTTGTAGGAAAAATATAAAAGCAGAATATTTTTTAAATGGTTAAAGGCTGGAAAATTTTGGTATTCAGAGGGATCTGGCTGACCTTGTGCACGAATCACAGAAAGTTAATGTGCAGGTACAGCAAGCAATTAGGAAAGCAAATGGTATGTTAGCTTTTAGTACAAAGGAATTAGAGTATGCGTATGTATAGACCATGCATTTGGGCTCCATAATGCCGCTGGTGCTGACAGTAGGGAAGTTCAGAAGTAATAAAATTGTGCGAACCACGCTTCCGGTCATCTTTGGTGTATCCCATGCGGTGCCCCATGCTTGGCAACATAAAGTGAGGACAGGTTGTATAGTAATGTCAGTCAGCTATTCTGGCTGATTTGACGCACATCTTTCAAACTTGATCTGCACGGGTCTGCTGAATGCCTCTGCTAATCACTGTCAACTGCACAAAGAGCTCCCAACAAGGGACAGGCATCCAACTTGCAGGTAAGGTGCTTTTGACTTACTTCTGCTATGGAGATGTTTTTGGAAGTAGTGTCTTGTTTTTGAAGGTCTGTTGGTGTTGGAGAAAATCCAGATTGTGCCCAATTGTTGAACAAATTCTCCGGACTCAGACATTGAGAACAAACACTTTATTGCATGATATCATGGGGGCGCACACCTTACCTAAAGGCGGTCCACTGCTACTCCCAAAGAGCTACAGATCGCCGTGCATTTATATAGTATAACAGAGGCAGAGCTAACAGTTTCACAATTAGATAAACGCCCACAAGATGATCACAACACCGCCTACTTGACTGTGCACCATGCAGAGTCCGAGGTCAGCAAAACATCAGTTTCAACAATAACAAGCTAGTTCCTTAATTCAATGCCCACTCCAGACACCATATCTGGCCGTAATGTCTGATTGTGGTTAGCTGCTCTGTCTACAATTTATGACCGTTGGTTGTGGTTAGATTAGCTACAAGCTGTGTCCTGCTTTTCTGCTTCTACAAAGTTAAGTAATAATTAGCAAAGCTCAGAAAAATTTCTCCAACAATCCCTCCTTTTATCATACCGTGATAACACAGCATCATTATGAGTATGGGGGAGGCAGGGGCTTAAAGTAATCATTGAAGCATAATATCTTTTTCTGCCATCGCGCTGTACCAGCCGCAAGGCCAAGCTAGCAATACATGATTGATTAATCTCAGCTTAAATGTCCCCATAATATTCTGTTCTTAAAATTCTAAAATTCCGTTCTCACAGTCCCCTCTTAACTCTTCTACAACCCTTTTAAGAATCCTTCCCTTGATCCCACCTAGGTGCCTTTAATGGTCTCTATTTGTCTAGAAACAGCCTTCAACACCCAGAGGGGTCGCACTCAATACGTTGTCTGCTTATATCTCAAGGGGGCAGCGGGAACTCTGTAAAGGCATAAGTTTTGCAGGGGCTTCAAATACTTGCTTACAAAATAAAAGGTGGTACACTTGTACATTTACCATCTCATTTAAGCATCACTGTTACATAATCGATTGTACAAACATAATACAATTTCATAAAGTACATTGATCATTCATTTGCTCACTTTAAGAATATACGAAAAGGTTATACAATTACCCTTTTATGGCATAACTAATTGTCCCTCCTTTGACAGAGCAAGTTCGAACACTAATTGCTTTTCGGGTAGCTGTCCAACCTGTGTTCATACATCCTCTTGCATCGCCTAATTAATTTCTTAAGTTGCCAAATTAAGTATGTCACATCTAACACCATGATACCCAAAACCACTATCAGGACATGGGAGATAATTCTGAACCAGGGGTGTATCTGCACGTCTGACCCCCAGTTCCATAAGTCCTCCTGCCAGGTAGAATCATTTATCTTGTCAATCTCATCTTGTAGCATCTTCGACTGTTCCAGCTTGCAATGGTTTCTGGGTTGATTGTTGCTCACCGGACAAGTCCGTTTATGTCCATACTGGTACTCCTTCGCTGTGGTGGTTAAGCAATATCTCCCCTTTCCCATATAGGCCACATGGGTTAGTCCTGACAATGCTTTCCTAGCCTCCCTGGTGCAATTTACAGTGGTATTAAATCCATATTTTGAATCTGCCAATTTATCTAAAGGATGAGGACATATGACCACCTGGTTTTCCAGACTACACTCAGACAATGGACAATGTTGTTCCAATTACCTCTTTTCCAATTTCCATAACATAGGGTAAAATATAATTGTATTTTATGTAATCTATTTATCATTTTCTCATTACCAAATTCCTGTCTCAACAATTGTTACAGTAATACCTTGTACAACTCTCGGGTCTTCTCAGGGCACCAGTCAGGTAGCTGGATATCTGAGAAAATCAATATTACCGGTACCAACTCAAGCTTTATATTATCATATACAATTTTATTAGTTTTTATTATCGCAAGTCCATTTTCTGGTCCTGTAGTCAAGGCCGGGCAAGGGAGACCAGTCACTTGTGGCTGTTGGGTCGTAACCTTACTCGTCGGTAATTCGAATGTGGGGTTAACCGTGGGGGTTGTTGCTTCTTGTCTGTTTAATCTCACAACCTGAAATAGGAACTGTCCTTTTTTTTATCTTAGAGCTTTAATATCTTGCGCTAGGGGGAGTTCGAGGATTGTCTGCACTCACTTTTGCTCTGTCTCATGCTTTCCCTGTGTTATTACTATTCCCAAATAAGAAACCTTTTCCTTCATTATCTGTGCCATTTTCAGCTTAACTTTCACTCTAACCTTCTGAAGGAAGGTGGAATATCGATGGATTATTATAAAATCCCTGGGAGAGACACGTCCAGATATACTGTTGTCCCTTGAACGTAAACGCAAATTTATATTGACACTCTTGTGCCAACTGTATGGATCAGAACCCATTGCTAATGTCCAACACAGTAAACCACTGATTTGTTATTTTCTAAAACTTTGATTGTCCTCTTAAATATGAGATAAATTTCCCTTTGAGTGCTTTAAATAACCACTCATATCAATTAAATTTTGTTTATTGATTCCAATTTCTTATGCCCAGACTTGGTTGTACTTTTTGTACGTTAAGGACAGAAGTGTTTGCAACTATCTTTCCTTCTCAAGCATTTTGTCTCATTGATAAAGATGCTATGATATTTGATGTCTGCAATTAAGTTTTAAATTCTCAAAGCTGCTGGATCTCTTGTTGTGGCATCAGTTCTCATGTGGCCTTGGAACCTGCCATCACCTGCTTAAAAAGAATCCATTGTGGCTCTGCCCCTGAGCCCAATGGGTTAATTTGTCCAATTCTATCTGTCAACTTAGAAATGTAAAATTTGGCAATGTCCAATATGTATACATTTGACTCTCAGAAATGCAAAATAACTGCAGCGGGTTAAGTTCTTTGTTTGTCTCCAAGGGGGCGGAGCAAAACATTCTCAGCTACATCACTTTACGAAACTTTTTTTTTCTGATCGAAAAGAACTAACCATTTAAAATTTTTTCAATCCTTTTGGTATCCTTAGGGTTTAAAAACAACAAAATCATGTGTAACATTTTCAACTTCAAAGGAAAGCATCTCCATCAGGAAAGACAGCATTTTAGATTAAACTCCAATTGTTTCCAAACTTTTAGTATCTCTTGTAAGAGGTTCCGAATCCAAGGATTTTATAACAAATATGATTCCAATTCCAATTCACTGCAGTAATATTTTTTTTAAAATCAAAACTGCCGATGTTATATGAGTGAGTCCCACGTCCGGAACTTAAGACTCCTCCAAAACATGACATAATAAACTTGAAAGTTCATTATTGCAACAAATGAAATTTCCAGTTCTTCAACTTAAACAGGTCAATTAACCTTAACAGTATTAATTCAATTCAGACTTATTAACTTATAATACTTATTAACTACACACAACAGAACAGAATAGCATGTGCTTATTTTAAAAGATAGGTAAATTTTCTTGCTCTTTCTTCAGGCGCCTTTTCAAATGACTGTAATAAAACCAAAAACTAAAGAAAAAGTTATTTAACATTCTTACAACAAAAGATTTAACACCAGGTCCTTACACAAACTTTAATCTTTCCCATTATCTCCTTTTTTTATTTATCTCTCCCTTAAAACAATATAACAGTCAGTAAAACATGTCTTCAAATTTAGATTGTAAAATAAAACAATAGCACAGTTTCCAATTAAAACAATGTTCCAAACCCCAAATTAGATTTCTGCCAGACATCTTCAGACCTTCAAGGCTGAAGCTTATCCCTCAGAAAATTGTTCATTGCCTTTTCACAGTTGCAAAACAAACTAAAAATAAAACTTTAACTTAAAATATAATTCAATTTTATATCCCATTCCTGGGTGCACAATCTTAAATCGAAATGAACACACTCAACAATCACTTTTCACACTCATTCAATTCCAAACAACTCAATAGACCCATGCTTCCAACATCAAAGCCAGACAACAAAGAGTCAATGACAATCAGTTCTACAGAACACAAGTTGTACAGAACACAAATTGTAAAACCCAGATATTTAATTCATTCGCGGAAGCTTCCGACATTCTCACAGTCGAATCAAAGACACAGTAACTTGTTTTTACTCTAAAACATACCTATCTTTAAAACACATATCTACCGTGGCGCTTCTGCGTCTCCTTCGAGGGGGGAAACGGATGTGGGTCGCCTTTCTCCAGAGGACATGGATTACTCGTCCCCGGGGGCGACCCTTCCTTCTTGGAAGCCGTTGAGTCTATTCTTACTTCTACTTTCTCAAAACCTTCTAATTTTACGAGTTCTTTCTATGGAGTAAACAACATTAACACAAACAAAAGACGAACCACACACAAGGAGACGAACAGGCGCAGTTAATGTTAAATTCTCAAGGTCAGCTAACCGGCTCACCCCTGTCTCCTCAGGTCAACGATATTTTCGTTCTCCAACTCTTGTCACCCGCGTCTTTCTCTAGGGCCAGATCAGCGGGTGTACTCAGGAGCCCCGAAAACGTGCCTGTTGGGTCAATTTGGTAATTTAGTTCCAGCCCCAGTCATCTCTGTCCCATATCTTGTCACCGTATTTTACTCACTTCCCATGTGTGAGATTTAACTTCGTATACTCAACGGGATCAGCTATTCGGCCCAGCCGACTATGCCAGATTCCTAAATTTACTGGATTTTCCACTTATCTCCTTTTCAACTTCCCTTCGCAGAATTACTCACTTCCCATGTGTGAGATTTAACTTACTCAATTTTAGACCTTTTCTGATCAGGTTTCAGCCAATTCTTCCTTGACCCCTCTAGTCCCCCTCTCCCAGTTATCTGGCCTTCACGTGGGGCCCAGTCGCCCTCTTAATTCCGGCTCAGGCTGGGTGATTGAGACATTAGGGTCGCAGAAAAGTTGACTTACCCCTGATCCTGTCGATTAGTTTTTTCACTAGGTTCTTTTGGATCCCGTGAACTCAGGGATCCTGCTGACTATGCCAAAACTGTTGGAGAAAATCCAGATTGTGCCCAATTGTTGAACAAATTCTCCGGACTCAGACATTGAGAACAAACACTTTACTGCATGATATCATGGGGGCGCACACCTTACCTAAAGGCGGTCCAGTGCTACTCCCAAAGAGCTAAAGATCGCCATGGATTTATATAGTATAACAGAGGCAGAGCTAACAGTTTCACAATTAGATAAATGCCCACAAGATGATCACAACACCGCCTACTTGACTGTGCACCATGCAGAGTCCAAGGTCAGCAAAACATCAGTTTCAACAATAACAAGCTAGTTCCTTAATTCAATGCCCACTCCAGACATCATATCTGGCCGTAATGTCTGATTGTGGTTAGATGCTTTGTCTACAATTTATGACCGTTGGTTGTGGTTAGATTAGCTACAAGCTGTGTTCTGCTTTTCTGCTTCTACAAAGTTAAGTAATAATTAGCAAAGCTCAGAAAAATTTCTCCAACAGTTGGTGAGCTTGTGCATCCATTCAGGGAGGGCAGAGGATTTTGTCACCTGCACTCTGCAAGAGGTGCGGGGGCTGCCTTTGCAGTGCCTCTGGGTCTGCAACATGAACAATAAATGGAACAGAGGCTGCAGTGAGGAGAAGCTCTGCAAAGAGGTGGGAAGGAGGAGAGATCTCCACAGAATGTCCTACACACCATGGGTTTTCTGAGAGCAATTCTCAAACCTCTGACTGAACCAGGAGCTGGGACCAATGCCTGAGGTGACTCAGGTTCACCAAGGAGGTGGCTACAGAACTCTGCCACCTTCATAAACATGACCTGAAGCCTCACACCAGGGTGAGGAGGGCACTGCCAGTAGTCTTATAGGTCACAGTGGCATTAAACATCTACATGGCCAGATTTTCCCGTCAGAAGCAGGCGAGATATCCAGCATCTTGCAGTACATCGTCTATTGATGCATTCAGGAGGTGACAGAGGCCCTACATGCCAAGAAAGGTAAATACATTGTGTTCTTTCTAAGGAGGGAGAAGGAGGATGAGAGGGCACATGGATTTGTCAGGATAGCAGGATTCACAATGGTGCAGGGAGCCATTGACTGAACGCACATGGTTCTGTGGGCCCCCTTGTCAATGGCAAAAGGTATCGAAACCATAAGGGCTACCATTCCATGAATGTGACTGTGACCATGCACAGTACATCATGTCAGTGAATTCCTTATATCCTGTCAGTAGCCACAATGCCTTCATTCTGAGGCACCTGCCATTCCCGCCATCTTCGCACCTCCGAGGGAAATCAGAGGGTGGCTGCTCGGGGACCCTGACCTATACATATGGCCGATAACCCCATTTTGATCATGTGAGGACAGCAGGCATATTGGCAGCGTTCCCTTGGCCAAGATCCTACAATAAAAGCCACCAACAATGACCTTTCCAGAAACATAACATCCACTATCCACCCTTGTCTATTCCCTTTATGTCTGTCTTGCGGGTGTCTTACACAGTGCTTCTCCAGTGACTGCAGTTTCGCTGGTAGAAGGCTGCAGATGTTCACTTGCAGAGACTGCCGATGGCCTTGCATGATGACCTTGAGCAGCTCTAGGCCTTGAAGGCCTGGCTTCGGACTGCACCACCTCGGCATGGTGGCAGCAGTCTGAGCGGGCTGGCTGAGAGGCACACCCTCCAGTAAGCTAGCACACGAGCCGTTTCTCCCCACAGCCTGGCTGCAGCCCACTTGTGCACAGTAACCCATGTGCAGATTCCAACTCTATACTACCCTCTAAATTTCATGCAGTGTCAGTATCTCAGCAGGTGGCTGCAAGTGTCAGGTTACATGATGGTGTTTCTTCATCAGTGGTGTGGTGTTGCTATTTCTCTTCCCCCTGGGGCTGCTGTGGCAGGGCAGGCAGTAGTTCTTAAGTATCTGAAAGCATAAAATAAAAAGGGGGGGTATGGATGATGGAAGGGGGTGGGATGTAAACCAAGAGGTCTATGGTCACAACATCTGCAGCTGGAAAACATGTCAGACAGCAGGCTGATGATGAGGTGGGAGTTGAGAAAGAGCATAAGGCAGTAACATACCATCAAACTGAATTCTCTTGTCAATGGCGAATACTACATGCTCAGTCACAGCCAAACATACAAACATACGAATTAGGAGCAGGAGTAGGCAACTTGGCCCTTCAAGCCAGCTCCGCCATTCAATAAGTTCATGGCTGAACTGAATACTCCACATTTCCACCTACCTCCGATAACCTTCCACCCCCTTGCTTATCAAACCCATGATGCTGAGAGCTATCTCCTCTATCAGGATCAGGAGATGAAGGTGTGCCTGTCTCCCACCAGTTCAGCTTTCGTCCTTTCTATTGTGAGCAATCTTGTCCTGCAAGATAGAGGGAAGAATGTTAGTGATTGTGTTGCACTTGATTTGCTTTTTTTTATTCGTCCATGGGATGTATGCATCGCTGGCTAGGCCAGCATTTATTGCCCATCCCTAATTGCCCTAATTGAGAAGGTGATGGTGAGTTGCCTTCTTGAACCACTTGGGGTGTAGGTACACCCACAGTGCTGTTAGTGTTATGTGCCTGCCATAGCTGAATAGCTGGAGGTATGTGGAGGCAACAAGAGGTGGGTTTGAGACTGGAATTATTGGAAGGTGTGTGAGGGTAAGGTAGAGTATCTGAATGTTAGGCCTGAGTTCTGAGTGCTGGGGACTGCAGACAAGTGAGTAATGGGGGGGGGGGGGGTGGTTCTTGTGTGGTGCATTGGGCAGCATGAGAGGTTGGTGGGGTAGTGGGTATGCGATGTCCTTTAAAGTTGTATTCACTGATCTTGATCGCCTGCATGAGATCATTAAACTTTTTCTGGCATTGCTGCCAGGTCCTCGGAGTTCAACTCCCTAGTCAGCTGCTCCCATTCCTTTTGGAGGGCGTTCCTTGAGGGCCTCCTGGCACCTCCACCCCTCACCCTGCCTGCAGAAACATGTCGTGTCTCCTACTGTTCACCTCCACAACTAAAGCTTCCAGCGTTGCATCTGTGAACTGCAGAGCCCTCTCTTTGCCCTGGTGCTCCATTTCCTTTTTCTCCAATTCCAGCACTGTCAATCAGCAGCAGCCTTCTTTCATTCAGTGCAGCTTCCCTTTAAGAGGGACAGACTGTCTTTAAGAGCAGAAGACTAACTGGAACACATGCTAGCCTCGTGCACTGTTAGGCCCTCTGTTGAGCCCACAGCCAGCCAGTAGCACTGGTTGTGCTGGGCTGCACACAGAAATCATTCTAATGAGGAAGCAGCATGAATTTTGCATGCTGCCTGCCTCACTATGAACGGGTACAGACTGATCACGAATCACATTTCCTGTGTCGGAAAATGGGTACAAATACATTTTTGGGTATGGATGATACCAAAAAGCCCAAAAAGTCTGACAGCAATTATAAAGGGACTTGGTGAGACAGTACAATTTTGGTCTCCTTACCTGAGCAAGTATATACTTGACTTGGAGGAAGTGCAACAAAGGTTCACTAGACTGATTCTTGGGACGAGAGTTGGCCGATGAGGAGACATTGAGTAGACTAGGCCTATATTCCCTAAAGTTTAGAAGAGTGAGAGGTGATCTCATTGAAACAAATAAAATTCTTAAGGGGCTTGACAGGGTAGATGCTGGGAGAATGTTTCCCCTGGATGGGGAATCTAGAACTAGCAGTCACAGTCTCAGAATAAGGGATCGGCCATTTAGCACTGAGATAAGGAGAAATTTCTTCACTCAAAAGGTTGTGAATTTTGGAATTCTCTATCACAGAGAGCTGCGATACAAAGGGAGTTAAGGGACATGGGGATAGTGTGGAAAGGTGTAGCTGAGGTAGAAGATCAGCTATGTTCTTATTGAATAGCGGAAGCCGCTGGCAAGGCCAAATGACCCACTCCTGCTCCTATCTCTTATCTTCTAATGTAACAAAACATGCCTCTGCTTATTACATGTGATGACATTGTAAACATGTTCATGAAGATCTCTTCTAGTCCATTTCCAGCAGAAGCACAAGCAAGTTAAACTTTCATGAGCACATTAGGGGAAGACTTTCCAATGGATGATGTTTTTGGCACCAGTATTATTTTAACACCAATGCTATTTATTGTAAACAGGGGAACATCTGACTTAAGTTAACATTATTGTGGATTTTCCCTTGTTATGCAATTCTTTGTAGAAGATGAATGACCAAAGTAAAATATCCAACAATATAAAAGTGACTTCTCTCCTAATGTAATTACTCAAAAACTCCAAGCTATCAGTTTAAAATTGCAATCTACACAATATTGTCCAGTGTGCTTTCAGTCCACAAATTACAGTTTCCTGGTCTTAAGAGGACCAAAGCATAGAGGGTGATTCTAACCTAACCTGATCAGCATGAAACTAGTGGGATTGGGTTGACTGCTCGTTTTACACCTCCTTCAATTTTAATCTCCATTGACTTCAAAGGCCTTAAAATTCAATCACATTTTTATTCAAGTGTATGTCCATAATTTTTTTAATAGGAGTGAATTATTGCAATACTAATGATGTTAATTGACATAACATTAAATTCTTTTGATGACCATTTGTTCCACACATCTATCATCCTGTGAGAAGAATATTCTAATCTCTGGCCTGATGTGAAACCTATCAACTTTGTATTCAAGTTCTTTGGTTCTGAGATCACAATTGAAGTTAAATGGAAGGGAAAGAAAGAATTTGCATGTATATTGCGCCTTTTAAGACTTCAGGATATCTTATGAGCATACGAATTAGAAGCAGGAGAAGGCCACTTGGCCCTTTGAGCCTGCTCCGCCTTTCAATAAGTTCATGGCCGACCTGATTACTCCACATTTCCACCTATCCCCGATAACCTTCCACCCCCTTGCTTATCAAGAATCTATCTACCTCTGCCTTAAAAATGTTCAAAGAATCTGCTTCCACTGCCTTTTGAGGAAAAGAGTTCTAAAGACTCACAACCCTCTGACAGGACATATACAGTGAATGGCAGGGCGCTCGGAGTGTTGTTGAGCAGAGAGACCTTGGGGTGCATAGTTCCCTGAAAGTGGCAACACAGGTAGACAGGGTGGTGAAGAAGGCGTATGGCACGCTTGCCTTAATCGGCCGAGGCATTGAGTACAAGAGTTGTGATGTCATGTTACAGTTGTATATAACGTC
This sequence comes from Heterodontus francisci, assembly GCF_036365525.1. Classification (NCBI taxonomy): domain Eukaryota; kingdom Metazoa; phylum Chordata; class Chondrichthyes; order Heterodontiformes; family Heterodontidae; genus Heterodontus; species Heterodontus francisci. Next base: position 23,995,511 of record NC_090387.1, on the reverse strand, counting down.
GGTTAGGCCGCATTTGGAGTACTGTGTGCAATTCTGGTCGTTGCACTACAGGAAAGATGCGATTAAGCTAGAGAGGGTGCAGAAAAGATTCACAAGGATGTTGCCTGGTTTGGAGGGCTTGAGTTATAAAGAGAGATTGGATAGGCTGGGTCTATTTTCCCTGGAGCGAAGGAGGCTGAGAGGGGACATGATAGAGGTATATAAAATTATGAGAGGCATAGATAGGGTAGATAGCCAGAGTCTGTTTCCCACGGTAGGGGTGACTAAAACTGGAGGGCATAGATTTAAGGTGAGAGAGAGGAGGTTTAAAGGGGATCAAAGGGGTATTTTTCGCACAAAGAATAGTGGGTATTTGGAATCAGCTGCCAGAGGAGGTGGTGGAGGCAGGAATAGTAGCAACATTTAAGAGGCATCTGGACAGGTACTTGAATGAGCAAGGCATAGAGGGATATGGAATTAATGCAGGCAGGTGGGATTAGTATAGATAGGCATTATGGTCGGCATGGAAGCGATGGGCTGAAGGGCCTGCTTCTATGCTGTATGGCTCTATGACTTTATGACATCCACTGGTTCCCCTTTATCCACAGCACATGTAACTCCCTCAAAGAACTACAAAAAATTGGTTAAACATGATCTCCCTTTCACAAAACCATGTTGACTCTGCCTGATTACCTTGAATTTTTCTAAATGCCCTGCTAAAACATCTTTAATAATAGCTTCTAACATTTTCCCTAAGACAGATGTTAAGCTAACTGGCCTGTAGTTTCTTGCTTTCTGTCTCCCTCCCTTTTTGAATAAAGGAGTTACATTCGCTATTGTCCAATCTAAAGGAACCTTCCCTGAATCTAGGGAATTTTGGAAAATCAAAACCAATACATCAACTATCTCACTAGCCACTTCTTTTAACACCCTAGGATGAAGTCCATCAGGACCCGGGGACCTGTCAGCCTGCAGCTCCAACAATTTATTCAGTACCACTTCCCTGGTGATTGTAATTTTCTTGAGTTCCTCCCTCCCATCCATTTCCTGACTTATAGCTAATACTGGGATGTTACTTGTATCCGCAATAGTGAAGACCGATGCAAAATATCTGTTCAATTCATCTGCCATCTCCTTATTATCCATTATTAATTCCCCAGACTCACCTTCTATAGGACTTCTATATCGCAAAGCGCTTACAGCTAATGATGTACTTCTGAATAGTTGTAACATAGGAAATAATCATTTAAAGATTTAACTAGTCTGATTTATGATCAAATGTGTTGATGATGCATTCCACTCCATTCTCAGTGTTATGTTGGCAACCACCTCTGTTTTTTTAAAATTTATGGCTGGAATGCTGCTGAGAGCTACTTTCGCACTGCCACCATAACATCTCCAGAATGATGTGGAGTCATACTAAGAACCCATAGCCTTTGATGTGAAAGCAACACCACTGAGCCAAGCAGATATTTTGCATTAATTAGAGTTACTTACAAAACATAGGCAAGAATTGTACGTTCCCCCTCCACCGCAGGTGCGGGCTGGAGGCAGTGGGGGGTGTAAAATTGATTGAGAGGTGGGTGGGTGGGGGGGGGGGGGGTGTCATTCCCGTCGCCTTCCCACCCCCGCTGCAATTTTACAAGTGACAGCAGTGGTGACAAGCAGCCTGCCCGCCCCAGGCCATTTAAGACCCTTAAATGGCCAATTTACCACCACCTAAGTGCCTCCTCCCACCGCCACTGGTATATTACCAATGGCGGGAGGGCACCTCAAAGCCTCCGGAGGTCGCTCTGTAAAGCCTGGCGGCCTCCTGTGGGCTGGGGGTAGGGAGCCCTCCTGATTGGGCACCCTGTGCCCCATGGAGGCCCCCCACGGCACAAGCCACCCCACTTCACTACATTCCCCCCCCAACCAACTCTCCCCACCTCATTGGGGCCTGGCCGATTGTACCCGGTGAAGCTCCACATACTTATCTTCATTCCAGGGCCGGCATCCATCTTGATCCTCTCCCTGGCTGCAATCCCAGCAGTGGCCACCACTCCCGGAGGCACTGCTGGGACTGAGAGCTGCCAGCCTGCTGGTTGGCCGACAGCTCTTGGAGGCAGGACTTGGAGACAGAAGTTCTGCCTGAGGCCAATTAAGGCCCTAGCCTCATAAAATTATAGCATGGCTTCCAGGCCTGGCAGTGGGCGGGGCCTCCAGCCCAACCTAAAATTCCAGCCATACAATTTTGAACCAATCTATTTCTTATAGGGGCTCTATGGAAAATTTTTACTTTGTTTACTGATCAAAAAAGGTATTTTTTGAAATAAGATATTTTTGTTCATTTATCTTTGTACCTCATGATGCGAAGACGTTAATTATTGAGGCTACGAAGGCTTTTGATGAATTTTCTTGAAAGACAATGCAAATTTTAGAACTCAGGCCATAAATTTGCAGCCCCTCATATCACCCTGCACCCCACACCATTTCACATCTATCATTCTCCAATTCAGTTTTGGATTTGGCAAAAACAGCAATCCGACCCTTATAATTTTATAATGGTTTCCAGAATCAAAATGTTTGCCTGTGTCCAGGATACCAATCATTTTCTGTAAACTGCTGTATCTAATTTCACATCTTCACCCAGTTTCACATATTAAGAAGTTACATATTACTTTTTTTATCTCAATGCAATTTCATCTTCCCATTGTTATCTTAATAACCTCCCCAATTACCCCGAGCTACTGAAATCATCATTATTACATCTTGGTACCATGCAATATTTCTTATTCCTCTAACTGTTCATTAATTTATGACTTGTCTGTAGTGGAAAAAAAGAATAGCGATAAAGTTATTTTTTCAACAGGTCTGCAGGATGCAGAACATTCTGATTAGTTTTTGGGAAATTTTAGTCAATCAAAAGACACTTAACGGCCAATTTAGTGACAGTGCAAATCATAAGTGCATGCAAGCATACCAGGATTGTGCCCTCACTAAATTTGACAAGCAATCCTTTCCAATCAACCATAAGTGCCATTTGCCAGATCAGTTAGGCTTCTGTACATTGGTTCATCAAACAATTAAAAGAAGCCTCGTTTGTCAGAGGTAACATTTTCAACACTTTGCCCAAACAAGGATGGCAACAACTGAGAGGGCAGAACACTCTGATCAGGTGACAGGTTTACCAAAACTGCAGGAGATCATTAATGAAACACATCTAACTATCAAACCCCATGGTTTATACCTTGGGGCAGCTTTCATTCTGTTAAGTTGCAGGTTCTTAGAACTTAATCGTGCATTTGAATGCCTTAACTTTTTGAACATCCATTGCGCCATAATTATTTGAAAGATCAGACTAACTAGATAAATGGCTGCCAGGATACCTTAAGTACTCAGTGCAACCCTTGCTATTAAATTCCTTTAGAAACTCATGAAGAACCCATGAGAGGCAGAACAAAAATGCAGTAAAGCTCACACTTCCAATCAAAGTCTGGTGGGGAATACCATCAGCATACAGAAGCAATGTTTCTGTTACTTGGAGAAATTGAAATAAGAGAGAAAGTTTCTGCACTACAGCCTCAACACGGTCTCCAAAATCAGCTGTTTGCCAGAAACTGCACAATTTCACCATCCAGAGAGGAGTAATCATGAAGCAAGAGAACCAGGAGGCATAGCCTCAAGCCTTGGTCAAGAAAGAGGAATAAAATTAATTGAAGTCAGTTTTCAGCCAATTATGCACCAATCATTAATTGATAGGACTTTCACTTAAGACTCTAAATCAGCCTATTTGGCATGTGAATATCATGCACTCAATTACAACCAACTCGACCTCAACTACCTCACATGTCCATCAACTTATGGGTTGACATCTTAAGATGTCCTTTCTCAAAAAAAAACTTTGACAGTTATTGAAATAAAAGGCAACTATTTTATTTTTCTCTTGGGGGATTTTGCGCTCTCCCCCACAGCAGGTTTGAAGGTGGGGAGAACATTTAATTGGACGGGATGGTGGCGGGAGGGAATCCCATCACCTTCCCGCCTCCACCCCAATGAAGTCTGGGGCAGGGAGGTTCTTGGACAGCCATCCCGCTCCGCCGCCAATGGAAGCCCTTAAGTGGGCAATTAATGCTTAATTAAGGGCCTCATCCCACCATCGCTGGTATTAGCTCAGTGGCGGGCAGGCCTGTCACCATGTGGGAGGTCCCCAAGCAAACCCTTGTGGGTTGCTTGCTGGCTCTGGGGGGGTTCCTCATTAAAAGTCACTGAGAGCCACTCTCCTGCCCTTGCTACCAACCCCCCCTCCGCGACCCTCACCCCATGAAATCCCTCCCGTCATGACTGACCTGTGTCCTGGATCCTTCAACGATCACGGGCCGCTGGTAGTTGCATTACCGGCAGCAGCCACTGCCTCCACTGTGGCGTAGCTCAGTAAAAGAGCTTCTGGCCTCTGATTGGCTGGCAGCTCTCAACTGGTAGGACTTCTGTCACCGGTGACCTTAATCCTAGGGAAGGCCCACCGCTGTCCACTTAAGTGTCTAACTGGTATGTAATGTAGCAGGCCATCCCTAGAGGAGGTAACGTGGCGCTTCGCCTACATAAAATCCCCCCTTTAGTGTTCTGTGTAAGTGCAATTACTTGTTGGTCCTCTGGGACTTTTCTTTGGTGACAGTGTATGGTGTAGATTTTTGGCTTTCAGAGTTCGATGCACAGAAGCATTGAATATGGTATCAAAACTGAAAGGGGGGAAACAAGCAGAGGGCCTGTGAGGGAGCAGCACAGCAGCAAGAGTTTAAAAGCAGAGGGCCAGTGAGGGAGCAGCACTGAGGCAGGAGTTTAAAAGCTGAGGGCCTGTGAGGGACCAGCACAGAGGCAAGAGTTTAAAAGCTGAGGGCATGTGAGGGAGCAGCACAGAGGCAAGAGTTTAAAAGCAGAGGGCCTGTGAGGGAGCAGCACAGAGGCAAGAGTTTGAAAGCAGAGGGCCTATGAGAGAGCAGCACAGAGGCAAGAGTTTGAAAGCAGAGGGCCTATGAGAGAGCAGCACAGAGGCAAGAGTTTGAAAGCAGAAGGCCTATGAGAGAGCAGCACAGAGGCAAGAGTTTGAAAGCAGAGGGCCTATGAGAGAGCAGCACAGAGGCAAGAGTTTGAAAGCAGAAGGCCTATGAGAGAGCAGCACAGAGGCAAGAGTTTGAAAGCAGAGGGCCTATGAGAGAGCAGCACAGAGGCAAGATTTTAAAAGCAGAGGGCCTGCGAGGGAGCAGCACAGAGGCAAGAGTTTAAAAGCAGAGGGCCTGTGAGGGAGCAGCACAGAGGCAAGATTTTAAAAGCAGAGGGCCTGTGAGGGAGCAGCACAGAGGCAAGAGTTTAAAAGCAGAGGGCCTGTGAGAGAGCAGCACAGAGGCAAGAGTTTAAAAGCAGAGGGCCTGTGAGAGAGCAGCACAGAGGCAAGAAATTGAAAGCAGAGGGCCTGTCAGTGAGCAGCACAGAGGCAAGAGTTTAAAAGCAAAGGGCCTGTGAAGGAGCAGCACAGCGGCAAGAAATTAAAAGCGGAGGGCCTGTGAGGGAGCTGCACTGAGGTAAGTGTTTAAAAGCAGAGGGCCTGTGATGGAGCAGCACAGAGGCAAGAAATTAATAGCGGACGGCCTGTGATGGAGCAGCACAGAGGCAGGTGTTTAAAAGCAGTGGGCCTATGAGGGAGCAGCACAGAGGCAAGAGTTTAAAAGCGGAGGGCCTGTGAGGGAGCAGCACAGAGGCAGGAGTTTAAAAGCAGTGGGCCTACGAGTGAGCAGGACAGAGGCAAGCGTTTAAAAGCGGAGGGTCTGTGAGGGAGCAGCACAGAGGCAAGAGTTTAAAAGCTGAGGGTCTGTGAGGGAGCAGCACAGGGGCAAGAGTTAAAAAGCTGAGGGCCTGTGAGGGAGCGGCACAGGGGCAAGAGTTAAAAAGCTGAGGGCCTGTGAGGGAGCAGCACAGAGGCAAGAGTTTAAAAGCTGAGGGTCTGTGAGGGAGCAGCACAGGGGCAAGAGTTAAAAAGCTGAGGGCCTGTGAGGGAGCGGCACAGGGGCAAGAGTTAAAAAGCTGAGGGCCTGTGAGGGAGCAGCACAGGGGCAAGAGTTAAAAAGCAGAGGGCCTGTGAGAGCAGCACAGAGGCAAGAAATTGAAAGCAGAGGGCCTGTCAGTGAGCAGCACAGAGGCAAGAGTTTAAAAGCAAAGGGCCTGTGAAGGAGCAGCACAGCGGCAAGAAATTAAAAGCGGAGGGCCTGTGAGGGAGCTGCACTGAGGTAAGTGTTTAAAAGCAGAGGGCCTGTGATGGAGCAGCACAGAGGCAGGAGTTTAAAAGCAGTGGGCCTACGAGTGAGCAGGACAGAGGCAAGCGTTTAAAAGCGGAGGGTCTGTGAGGGAGCAGCACAGAGGCAAGAAATTAATAGCGGACGGCCTGTGATGGAGCAGCACAGAGGCAGGTGTTTAAAAGCAGCGGGCCTATGAGGGAGCTAGGTAGTCTGTGCTTTCTGAGCTGACCAACAGTGTTCTAAAGAAAATCAAGTATGACGTCAGTGGGAAGCAGATAATTGGTGAGTTTTTTAATTTTATTTCTCGAAACTTGGCTATTTATTGGTAATAGTAAGGTTTGTTAGTTTTAGCAGTGTTTATCGGTCGTTGGGTTTATTTGTTGTACCAAGGTTTATTATCTAATAGAAAGAGGAATTGCAGGGCTGCTCCAACCTCTGGAGTGCACATTCTGTGCTATGTGGGAATTGCAGGATGCCTCTCATAGCCTGGATAACCACATGTACGGGAAGTGTCGTCAGTTGCAGCAGCTCGATGTCTGGGTTTCAGAACTTGAGCAGCAGCTGGTGTCACTGCGGTGCTTCCGTGAGTTTGAAAACTTTATGGATAATGTGTTTATAGATAGGGTCACTCTGCAGCTTAAGAACATGCAAGGAGAGAGGGAATGGGTGACCACCAGACAGTCAAGAAGAAACAAACGGGCAATGCAGTAGACCCCGGAGTGCATCTCACTCTCAAACCAGTATTCGGTTCTGAATACTGAGGAAAGTGATGGTTTATCTGGGGAAGGCAGCCATAGCCAAGATCATGGCACCACGGCTGGTTCAGCAGCACAGGGAGGCACACAGAAGACTGGAAGAGCAATAGTGATAGGAGATTCAATAGTTCAAGGAATAGACAGGTGTTTCTGCAGCTGCATATGTGAATCCAGGATGTTGTGTTGCCTGAAATGAGAACAGCAAGTGCCGGAAATACTCAACAGCTCTAGCAGCATCTGTGGAGAGAGAAACGTTTCAGGTCTGCGACCCTTCGTCAGAAGGGTCTGTTCGAGTTAATTAAGGATAACCAGCATGGATTTGTAAAAGGCCGATCATGCTTGAGCAATCTAATAGAATTTTTTGATCAAGTAACAGAGAAGGTTGATGACAGAAATGCGATGGATGTTGTTTAAATGGATTTTAAGGAAGTATTTAATAAGGTACCACATAAAAGGTTAGTTAACAAAAATGAGGCTCATGAAATATGAAGGTCGGTGTCCAATTGAATAAAAAATTGGTTTAATGACAGAAAACTGAGTTGTAGAAAATGGTTGTTTTTCAGACTGGAGGGTCTGTGCTAGGACCACTACTTTTTTTGCTGTATAAAATTACTTGGATCTTGGAATACAGAATCAAATCTCAAAATTTGCTGATGACACCAAACTTGGAGGTGTGGCAAACAGTGAGGATGATATGAACCACTTGCAACAGGACATGTATAGGCTAACATAATGGACGGAGAGGTGGCAGATGGAATTTAATACTGACAAGTGTGAGGTGTTGCATTTCAACAGAAGGAATAGGGAGAGGCAATAAATACTTAGTGGCACATTTCTAAAGAGTGTTCAGGAACACAGGGACCTGAGGGTTGTTAAGACCAAAGTGGGAGGAGGGCACTGTCTTTTCTAGTTTCACTTCTCCACAGGTCACAACAAATATTTAAATGTTTACCCAGTTACCAATACAGCCAATAATATACTCTATTTTTTTTTATCCCAGAATAAAATATACCAACCAGATATCTTTAATAAACAACAAAATTATCAGCTTATTATGAAACAAGGCTTAATCAGTAATGAAGCAAAGCATTAACACACAGATTGAAATATCAAAGTTCCCTTTTTAAATTTCCCAATTACACACACTGGAAAAAATACAGAAATTCTCTCTGCAGAGGTCTGTTACAAAAAAAAAAGACAAAAAACTATTTTCACCAAATACTTGCTGAATCTTGATGAAAAGAGAAGATATGGAAGGATGTCAGTTGTCCCTTTTTTGGACTGGCCTTTGGGTATATGGAGACGGGTTACTGGGATCATTCCAGAAGCAGTCCATTCTGTAGATGTGGAGAATTATTCTAGTAGGCTTTCTAGGAGAAATGTGGCATCAGGGTTTTCCATCAGCACACACTTGAATCGCAGGACTTTTTTCCCAGCTTCTCAGGAGCTATGCAGCACCAGGGATTTTAGCTCTGCCACAATGGATCTTTGCAAGATTTCTTCAAAGACGTATAGAAAGAGGTGAGCTGGGTAGTTTCTTTTTCCTTGGCAGGAAAAACACCAACTGTCTTCAAACAGTTCGCACCCAACCAAACTGAAAACAAATGTCCAAACCCCAGAGAATCGACCTCCTGACCTCCATAAACCTTGACATGTGCTTCTCTGTAACCATTTTCCCTAGGTCAGCAAGGGATCTGTTGTTTACTGAGACCAAAGCACATGAATTCCAGCACAGGTGGCTTTCAAACAACATCTCAAGTATCCTTTTGGTGAACTTGATTAAAAAAAAAATACATTCATAGAATCTTTTCAGTTTTAACACAAGTATTCAAAAACGGAAATTTTTTATAAATGGAAGTACTTTTGTAACAGGGTGCATGTGCATCGATCTTTGAAGGTGGGAGCACAGATTGAGAGAGTGGTAAGTAAAGCATATGGGATCTTGGGCTTCATAAGTAGAGGCATGGTGTACAAAAACAGGTAAGTTACACTGAACCTTTATAAAGCTCTGGTTAGGCCCCAACTGGAATATTGCATTTGGTTCTGATCACTAACTTTAGGAAAGATGTGAGGGTCCTCGAGAGGATGCAGAGGCGATTTACCAGAATGGTTCCAGGGGTGGAGGATTTAAATTATAAGGTTAGGTTGGTAAAGCTGAGTTTGTTCTCCTTAGAACAAAGGAGATTGAGGGGAGATTTAATAGAGGTGTTCAAGATTATGACTGGCTTAGATAAGTTAGACAAGGAAAAACTGTTCCCATTAACTAATGGTACAAGGACTAGGGGACACTGATTAAAGGTTTTGGGAAAGTGATGGAGGGGGAATATGAGGAAGAACTTTTTTACGCAGCGGGTGGTAATGACCTGGAACTTAGTGCCCTCAGGGGTCGCGTAAGCAGAGACAATCAATGACTTCAAGAGAAAATTGGATGAACACTTGAAGGAAATAAACGCAGGGCTATGGGGATCAAGCACGGGAGTGGGACTGACTGAACAGCTCCATGGAGAGTCGGCATGAACTTGATGGGCCAAATGGCCACCTTCTGAGCCGTAAATATCTCTAAGACTATGACTCTATATGGGGATAAGGCAGGAAAGTGGAGTTCATCGATGATCTTATTGAGTGGCGGAGCAGGCACGAAGGCCAAATGACCTACTCCTGCTTTTTTTATGTTCTTATCATGAGTGTTTTCTCCTACATAATTCACTCCTAAGTGCTTCCTTCCTTGTGATTTGTGCTTCTCCTGCCCCTGAATTGGAATTCCCAATGTGCAGTCACTGTTGTGATGTAGGCAAAGACAGTGGATCATTTGCACACAAAATCCCAAAACCGCATCGGAATGACCAGATAATCTGTTTTTGTTTTGACGGTGTTGGTTGGGGACAGGATGTGGGCCAGAACACTGCGCGAACTCCCTATTCTTCTTTGAAATTACTATGGGATATTTTGCATCCACCTGAGCGGTCAACCAAATCACCAGTTGAATGTCTCATCTAAAAGATAGCTGGGTAAAGTTTTATCTTTACCATGTGGGCAAAGCACATAAAGGAAGACAAGATTGCACATTCCCTACAGTCAACTAGATTTTTCCTCTACTCATTTCAATGGAAGGAAAATCTGCCAAATTCAGTTACCAGCATGAGGTACTCCCTACTAAACTTTCCTTTTGGCGATCTTAATGCCCAAGCGGTAAAATACAAATCTGCCACTGCTCAGTACTGCACTAAAGGCAACATCATAGTTCCCTGCTGGGACCCTTGCTGTTTGTAGTGTACATTAATGATTTAGATGTGAATATAGGAGGTATGATCAATAAGTTTGCAGATGACACGAAAATTGGTGGTGTCGTAAATAGTGAGGAGGAAAGCCTTAATTTACAGGACGATATTGATGGGCTGGTAAGATGGGCAGAACTGTGGCAAATGGAATTTAATCCTGAGAAGTTTGAGGCAATGCATTTAGGGAGGAATAACAAGGCAAGGGAATATACAATGGATGGTCGGACCCTAAGAAGTACAAAGGGTCAGTGGGACCTTGGTGTACTTGTCCATAGATCACTGAAGGTAGCAGCACAGGTAGATAAAGGTGATTAGGAAAGCATACAGGATACTTGTCTTTATTAGCTGAGGCATAGAATATAAGAGCAGGGAGGTTATGATGGAGCTGTATAAAATGCTAGTTAGGCCACAGCTGGAGTACTGTGTACAGTAGTGGGCACCACACTATAGGAAGGATGTAATTGCACTGGAGAGGGTGCAGAGGAAATTCACCAGGATGTTGCCTGGGCTGGAGCATTTCAGCTATGACGAGAGACTGAAAAGGCGAGGGTTGTTTCCCTTAGAACAGAGAAGGCTGAGGGGAGATATGAATGAGGTGTACAAAATTATGAGGGGCATTGATAGGTTAGATAGGAAGAAACATTTTCCCTTAGCGGAGGGGTCAATAACCAGGGGGCATAGATTTAAGGTAAGGGACAGGAGGTTCAGAGGGGATTTGAGGAAAAAGTTTTTCACCCAGAGGGTGGTTGAAATCGAGAATGCATTGCCTGAAGAGGTGGTAGAGGCAGGAACCCTCAACATTTAAGAAGTATTTAGCTGAGCACTTGAAATGCCATAGCATACAAGGCTACAGGCCAAGTGCTGGAAAATGGGATTAGAATAGTTAGGTGCTTGATGGTCGGCACAGACATGATGGGCCAAAGGGCCTGTTTCTGTGCTGTATAACTCTGACTCCCTCTGTACTGCACCTTATATTAATGGCTCAGAGCTTTAGTAGAACTTGCATGCATAACCTTCTGATACAGAGGCTGAAGCACCATCAACTTAATCAAACTGACCAGAATGTGCTACGCTAACCAGCCTGAACCAAGCTGACCTTGCTGAGCCAAACTGAGCTTGTGAATATATGTTAGTGATGTTGTTGGGACCACAGTTTGTTCAGCTTAAACTAAATATTGGCCCATATTTTATGATTGTAAGGATGGGGAAACTATCAACATTCATCATCACTCTGTGAAACTGACAGCAACTTCTTGCATCCGCACTTTCGCAGTTAAACAGGGAAATCTAGAAGTTGCTGTCATTGATTCCCCACTCCTCCATGGGGTATGTTGTTAAATCCTTGCAGATAGAAATCTTAGAAATTACTTGAATTGACATGAACTACTACTTTTAATCCTATTAGTCTCGCTGTAAAATCTCTTGAAAAAGTTACAGGCGCAAAGTACTGAGGATGCTGAAAATCTGAAAAATAGAAAATGTTGGAAATCCTTAGCAAATCTGGCAGCATCAAAACATTCTCTTTCCACATATACTGTCAGATCTGTTGAATATTCCCAGCATTTTCTGCTTTTAATTTGAAAAAGTTATGCCTTGTTGAATGAGGTGTAACTGGGTTTTTAATGGTGTGCTAAGTCATAATTACTTCTAAAAACCTCTCTGGCCCTGAAAAACGAATCTTATATTTGTGGAATGCTAAATTTCTCCTTTTATATAAAAAAAACTATGGTTTGTTCTTGATATTTCAGCTTCTACCTTAATTCATGTGTATGTTCCAATCTTAATTTCAGTCTCTGAATAATGATTAAAAAGTGCTTTTTACTTCCTGGCTTGCTCCCTGTGAGAATTCTTCAGTGTGATGTATTACTTAGTCTGCTTGATAACATCACTCTTGTGGACATGGGAGATTCCCACAGCTGGGCTGGAATTTAATGGTGAGGTGGTGGCCCCACCCACTGGCTATAAAGTTGGGGGAGAGACCACCTGTGCTGGGCCTGGAAGCCATGCTGCTATTTTGCTTTGCCCAGGCTCTAAATTGGCTGTGGTTGGGGTTTTGGCTCCTCTGAGGCAGGAAGTCCCGCCTCCAATCAGAGAATTGCCAGCCAATCAGAGGGCCTGAGGGAGCGATGGCACCCAGCAAGAAGAAGATGATGGACACCGGCCTCCACAAAGGTAAGTGGGGGTCAAGCCTCACCGGGGACACTCGACTAGGCCCCGGTGCGGGGTGTGGTCAGAGTCTAGGGCAGGGAGTTGCTTTGGGGGCAGGTGACCCGTACTGCTGGGGGGCCTTCTATGTGGCACAGGGTGCCCAATCAGGAGAGACAGCCCCAGCCCGCAAGAAGGCCGCCAGGTATTACTAGGCTGCCTCCTCAGGTGCTGAAGTGCTCGTCTGCTGCGAGTAAAATATCAGCGGTGGTGGGAAGAGGCCCTTAACTAGCAATTAATTGGCCACTTAAGGGCCTCAATTGGTCTGGGGCAGGCAGAGCTTTTGCCACCTTCCCTGTCACTAGTAAAATTACAGCGGGGGCAGGTAGGAGACTAGCACGGCACCCACCACCTCCTACACGATTTTATGCCCTCCCTCCTCCTAGCCCAATCCTGGAGGTGGTGGGGGTGGGGGGGGTGGGGTGCGTTAAGTGTCGGCCCTGGCGCCAGAATAAAATTAATGTGGAGAAAGGTGGAGGTCCGTGTCAGCGACCTTGCTAGATCTTTGTCTGCAGCTTTCTTCAAGGTCACCGACATGCACCATCAATTCGCCCCTGACCGCAAAATCTGGGCCTTTGTTAATTGTGTCCTCGGTACAAAGAAGGTTTGCTGGAAAGGAAATAAAATTCCCAGAAAATCACAAAAAAATGAAAGGAATGTTAATTGTTTGGCTTTTCTTTGTTAAAAGAAGCAACTGCATACAGAAAAAAAGTCTCCAAGGAAATTAACAGAAACAGGTCCAATCCTGGGACTAATAATAAAAAATAAGTTTAAGCCAGAAAAAGCCTGAATAATCAAAAGTAACGTGATGCTGTGAAATACTAATTGGTTATTTCACTGTATTATTCTGTCGAAAGTCTACTGGTGTACCAAGGGCAACCCTTTCTGCAGTGAAATATATTCCCAATTTCCCCTGTTTAACCTTGACTCTGTATAAATTTATATTACTTTATTCTTGAGTGGTTTTTAATCACTGTCTGCTGTCAGTAGTATAATTGATCCTTTTTTTGAAATTATGTAAACATAAAAAAGTACAAGTAAAGATTAGCTGGTCCATCCTGACAGGGTGCAATTTCAGCATATCATGCACACAGCTCTGGGTATTTTCTCCCTCACCCCAAAAGTGATCAACAAGCCAGGACACCATGGTAACTTTGTGACTCAACCACCAATGACACACTTACCTTCTATTTGCATATATGTTAGCTCCTCTCAGGAATTTGTGCTGCTCCCTTTTGAATGCTTGTATCAAATACACATTTTTGTTTATTGTTTTAATGGGATATAGGCATCACTGGCAAGGCCAGCATTTGTTGCCCATCCCTAATTGCCCTTGCCAACTGAGTTGCTTGCTAGGCCATTTTTAAGTGTCAACCACATTGCTGTGGGTCTGGAATCACATGTAGGCCAGACTAGGTAAGGACAGCAGATTTCCTTCCCTAAAGGACATTAGTGAACGAGATGGGTTTTTATGATAGTTTCATGGCACCATTAATGAGACTAGCTTTCAATTCAGATCTTATTAATTAATTGAATTAATTAATTAATTATTTAGATTCTACCAGCTGCCATTTGAACCCATTTTCCCAGGGCATTAGCCTTTGCCACCGTCTTCCCCCATGCCAGGACCTTTCCTGTGGTTGACTGCAATAAGGAGTGGCCCCCAGTATATAACCTTGTTCTTTGCTTTTGTAACTCATACTCATTCCTTGGTCTTACCTAACCTACCTAACTTGAATAGCTTATCCACCTGGACTGAGTCTAATACCTTCATTATTTTAAAGACTTCAATCAAATCTCCTTGAATTCTAAGTTTTGCTCAAGTAAAAAGCCCCAACTCTGTTAGCCTATCCTGGTAGCTGAGGACACTTAAATTATCAAATTGGTGATGCTCCTCTGAACCTCCAGGGCTTCTGTATCCTTCACATGTGAGAAGACCAAAATTGGATACATTGGGCTGAATTTTACTAGCCTTCCGACGTCGGGAGTCCTGGCGGGGGGCCCAGAAATTTCTTCCAGGAGAGGCCCCGTTGCATTTTACTGGCGGCAGCGAGGGCTCAATGCAGCCCCCCGACGCTTGGCGGCGGGGCCTTCATTTTAATATGCAAATGATATGACAATTAAAGAATAATAATCTACTTGGTAGCGACAGCCGTCCCAGGTCGATATTCTGGCCGCCGACTGGAATACCCGTGCCTTCGGAACTCCATTCTGAGGCATGACACTGGTGGGGAAGTGGGGGGAGGAGTGAAAATTTCAGGGTGGGAAGTGGGGGACGGGAAAACTGCTCCGATTGGGTGTGGGGATGGTGGGAAGGGGTTGAGGGTCAAAGGTGCTGCAATTGCCGGGGGGGGGCGGGGTTGAAAATTCGTCATTTAAATAATTGGTTTTCCGGGGGTGGGGTGGGTTACTTTATTTATTGATAACTCAGTGGGGGAGGGGTTGGAAAGGAGATTGAACGTATCATAAAAAATTTTATTTCTCATTTCAGGGTGGCAGCACCTTTTAAAAATTTAAATCTACCTGAAGGGCTTGAAGCCTTTTAAAAATGGCGCCGGTGCCAGAAGCGGCTGCCAGGGATGGAGCAGCCAGCTCCTCTATGTCATCAAGGGCGGAGAGCACCCCCTCCATTTAAATGAGCCCCTGCGCGAAATATCGTGGGGGCTCAGCAATGGCAGATCTGCGTGGGCAGACCGCCGAGATCAGAGTGCACCATCGCAATTTGCGGCGTGTTCATAAAATTCAGCCCCATAGTTTGATCTAGCCCGACTAAAGCTTTACACAAAAGATAGTTTTTCTTGCAACATTGGGTAAGTCTCCTGCTACCCCCACCTCTGACAGCCCCCTCAGGTAACCCCTTTCCCTAAGCCTAACACAGAGTATTTTCTAGCTTTGTTCTATTTCCCCTTCAGCTCTCATCCACTCAACTCCTCTGTGTGGTCAGGCGACCAAAAGCATGATCAAATAGTAAGTTTTAAAGAGCGTCTTAAAGGAGCAGCGAGGTGGAGAGGTTTAGGGAGGAATCCTCCAGAGCTAAGAGCTTAGACAGCTGAAGGCACAACCACCAGTGGTAGGGTAAAGTAGGGGATGCCCAAGAGGCCAGAGTTGGAGGTACACAGTTCTTGAAGGATTGTAGGGCTGGAGGCCGTTACAATGAAGTCAGCCATTGTTTAAATGTCGTACTGCAACACATAATGCAAAATTTACGCGATAAATAATTTTAGATATTTTTATTTTTTTAAAGAAAAATGAAATAAAGAACCTAATAAATATGGGCGAAAAATCTGTTTAATTCAGTCTTGGAAGTTTTCATTTTTCTCTACATCAGAATTGATGATATGAAATCAAGAGACTAGCAGATAGCAACAAATACGAATTCAAACATTTTATTAAAAACAAACGAAACTCCACATATTCATAACCTAATAGTGAACTCAATTTTCAATTCCACTCGTAGAGGGCTGAATGTATCACAGAAACATGGGAATTTTGAATACATTTTTAGCAACAAATGCTAAGATTATGAGCATGATCTTTGGATCCTAATGGCTTTCAATAAATTGTGCAGTATTTCAGCAACTACCTTAATAACAAGATCAAAGTTGTCATTAACATGGCATTTTTCTCTACATCAGATTTGATGATATGAAATCAAGAGACTAGCAGATAGCAACAAATACGAATTCAAACATTTTATTAAAAACAAACTTTGCTTTGAATCCCAAGCTAATGAGCTAGAAAATTGATCTATATTTATTTTATCGCTGTAGATCATTGATACATTTGTTCAATTAAAAAGCCATACACAAGGCATGATAAATATAGCACAGATCATTTTAAGTACTTTTAGCTTATCACAGGGTACACATTTCCAATAATGGGTACTTTTTAGGTTGTGTCCTTTCCAAGAATTTCTGAGCTGGAAAGATGTTTGATTTAAATATTTGTGTTATGATAAATAATAAAATACATTTTTGCTTAGCAGTTTAGCTGTTGTCAAGGTTTTTTTTATCAGCACATGTAATCAGCATTAAGAATTGCATTCAAAAGAGCCCAAAGGATAGTAGCAAAGTAGTTAAAAATGAAAGAAACCTTGATCTGTTACATTCTGGTCTGAAGCATCTCCTGAGCAAAAGTTTTCCCAACAGAAGTAGAGAAAAGCAACTGTGCACTGCCATGGGTTATCACTTTCATCTCAGGGACCTGAATCTGAATCCAACCCAAACTGATAGGATGAAAGTTCCTTATTTCCACCAGTTGTAATGGCCCTAACTGAAATAAGTTTGGGTATTTTCAATCTTGTCCAAGAGGCAGCACAACGCTGCTTATAATTCAGTATTAATTGGCAATAAATGTCACAAGGATGATTGGGATGGAGGAAATGCCATAAGAGGATGAAGTTAATGTTGCAGTAGAGAAGAGAGGAAGTAGACACATTGGATAGGATAAAAATAGATAGAAAAGCGATGCTAAATAGGTTAGCATCACTCAAAGTTAACAAGTCAACAAGGGGGGGGGGAGGGTGCGGGCACGGTGGTGGCAGGGCAGAGGGACCCGCGGCGCATATTCACATCTTTGAAGGTGGCAAGGCAAGTTGATAAGGTGCTTAAGGCTTAAGAAAGCATATTGGATACTTGGCTTTGTAAATAGGGGCACTGAATACAATTAGGCCTCAATTGAAGTATTGTGCACAATTCAAGGCATCACTCATTAGGAAGGATGCCAAGGATCTGGATCTGGAGAGGGATAGAGGAGGTTTAGCAGAATGATACCAAGGATGATGGTCTTCAGTTATGTGAAGAGATCGGAATAGCTGGGATTGCTTTCCTAAGAGTAGAGAAAGTTAAGCAGAGACCAAATAGAGGTATTCAATATTATGAGGGGTTTTGATAAAGTAGGGAGAAGCTGTTTCCTCTGGCAAGCAGGTTGGTATCCAAGGTCATGGATTTAAAATAACTGGCAAAAGAACTAGAGGGGAAATGAAGAGATGGAACGCACCATCTGAAAGTGTGGTGGAATCTGATTCCATAGGAACTTTCAAAAGGAAATTGGACATGCACTTGAAGAGGACTAATTTGCAGGGTTACAGTGAGAAAGCCAGGGTGTGAGACTAAATTGGGCAGCTCTTCCTTGCAGGTGTGGGTGCACACCTTAGTTACAGCCCCTCTGTTGAGCCTGAGTCTCACTGTGGCATTCTGTTTCTTGAGATAGGATATATTTTCCAAGCCCCCAGACCACTAACGCATGCAGTGAGTGCTTACTAAAAAAAACCATTGGGGCACTGCCTGCAAATTTCTATCCATCATTGGTCAGAAAATGATGCTAAGTGCACCTTTAATTATTGGATAAGTCAATTGTAGTTTATAATGACAATAAACATTTGTTTGTGGTAGATTCACTGCTTGGGTTAATTTGGTCTTTACACTGTGTGTATCCTACATCCCTTCTGTGATCCCTCGCTGTCCTCCCCTCCTACTCCTGCAGTAAGAGATAGTTGTAGCCACTGTACCCATGCTCTGTGGCTGGAAACACCCCTGTATTACTTAAGGCAACGATGTGGTGATGCTAAAAAATCTTTCCCTTTGCACAGCTGACTAACAGCAGTTGTGTGCTTGAATTTAGGAATCAGTTTCTATTCATATTTCTCATGTGAAATTCTGCATGCATTTGTCATGATGTTGAAAAATTCTGCCCATTCTCGGACAGAACTGAGATTCAGAGTAGCCAATGGATGAAAGAGCCATCATCGGTGTCTACTGGGCATGCTCTCCTGCTTTCCCATATCTACTTTTTGTTAAAATTAATCCACAGAGGAAAATATAATCCGCAGTAAAATTGCTTAGGTTAAAAATGTTGTGCCTGATTTTTGCAGCCACAGGATTAACAAAGAGGCAATAAGTATACATCACAGCCTGGAATCTGAAAAGGCAAAATCTCAGCAGCTATGTTGGATCTCACCTGCTGGTGAACTCTGCAAATGACCCTGACAAATATTGTTGGCTCAGGGGGAGGATCCAAGAGGAGCTCTGGCACATTGGCACTACATCTGCAGCAATCTCTGCCAAAGAAACCAGACATGCCGAACAACCAAAGCCTACCACAAACCAGGGGGGAAGGGGTGGTGGGGGTGTGGATGCTCCAGATTTCGTACCCCAACCTTTAAAGCTTTTCATCCTGTCCTGAGTGACAACACGTACCACGCAAGGATCTAGAAGTGTAAATGCAAAAAGCATGCTATTGTTATTCAATATTAAGAATGACTGCTGTAGTTTTTAGACACTTTACCCCTCTGGCATAAAACAACACTTCTAACATCCAACAAAGGTTTCCTTTTATAATGTCATTCAGTTTTGGTGAGTTAGCATTGAATTACTGCACTGTAAGTGTGAGATTAACACGTCATGATGTCACATAAGACGTTGACTAGGTACTACAATGCTCTTTTTCCTTTTGCAACAATTGTCAAGAAAAAACTATATGCCAATTGAGAAATATTAATTTCATCAGTTGGAAACTTACATTAGACTTTTAATGGAGAAAATCTTGCAGTTAACTTTTTTAAAAACTGGCAGCCATGATAGCCACTGCAATTTGCATCTGAAACACCTTTGCACATTCCAAGGCCCCAACCGGAGACAGAGTCTAACAAGAAGCTCGGCCAGAACAATGCTTTGGCTAATTGAGTGGATTACCCATATTATCCAGATCATCCTCGTTTGTGGGATATTCAAAGCCACTTCTAGGCATTCATAAGTGGAGATGTCCCTCCAGGGGTTAAACACTGACAACACCACCTGAGAGAGCTTTTGGGTTTTAGACTTTGGACCTCATTAAAAACAATGGGGATTGAGAGAACCATGTGACCATCTGCCCCTCTGAAAAAACTGGGAGTTTACTTACACTCAGACAGAGACAAGCAGTAACTGAGTGTGCAGCAGCAGAGAAAGCAGTGCGCCTCCCTTTTTTTCTCCCTCTCTCTCTTTCTCCAGAAAACATCAAGTTTGAAAACCGTCTGCGACTGTGGACCCTCCAAACCTACAGACTGCTACAGCCAGAGACCAGGGGAAGAGAACCACATACCAGTCTGCCTTCAACAAAACTCTAAGCAAAGATGGCCAGCCACAAAGTGCACTTTGGCCGACCAATGACTTCAAGAGTACAACTCCAGTCAGACAACCACTGAATCATCCAACCTCAAACTGTGTATTTAAACTTCTATTTATTTTGGACTTTAATCGAAACAAAAACCTACTTTCCACTTTGTAACCTATTTGTGTGTGTGTGATTCTTGTGTGAATCTGTGCTCGAATGTGTAGCGTAATTTTTTTATTATTTTTAAATTGGGTTTAGATTGTCAAGTATAATAAACTTACCTCTTTCTTGTTTAAACTCAAGAAAACCTGTCCAACTGTGTTTTTTAAGATCACAGTAAAGAAAAAAGGTAAAACACTCAGAGGTGTTAAGCACAACCACTGTTTAAAAGAAATAAACACCGCTGCAATCAAATAAGAGAAAGGGCAAGATGGGAGCCTGAGATCCTCTCCTCACCTGGCTGTCACACAATGTTAGCTATTATTCCCGTTCTAAGGAATGGAAAACACTTAAAATTTCCAATTGAACAAATATCAATACATTCCAAGAAAATATCAATTGTTAACATGTTTAGCTAGATAGACAATATACCTCTTTGTTTTGTGGCATGATGTACAACTCATGGTATTGTTTTATTTTTCCCTAATATCAAAAATATGTAATTGTTTCCATGGAAATTAGTGACACAAATCAACTCTTAATTTAATGAAGAATAACTACAAAATGTTGCTTGGACATACTTTGATTAGACAATAATTTGTAAATTGCAATTTATCACCTAGTTTGATGGAGGGTAAATTGTAATTTTGAAGACAATCACCGAGATGGACGATAACCAGCCCGAAGGTGATTGACTATCGTGAAATTTAGGAAGAGGAAAAAACTAAGTTTTAAATTTGGAGCAATTACTTCAATGTTGCTGCAGTTCTGCTTCATTAAAAGTTGTTAATCAATGTTTTCTCATTTGCTTCCAAGGAGACTAATGAACTCACAAAGAAACAAAGGATCTACTGGAAGAACAGTACTGTGAACTGGAAATCCTACCAGTTAGAAAATAATCTGGAAAAAATACTGAAGTGGCTCCATAAAAAAAATTGGTTCTTAACAAGGAAGGTCCCCTTCAACTATTCGCCCCTTCTATTATTTTGGGTGGAGTTACATATTTCAGTGATATAACTTAGATGGAGTGCTTCAGGGTGCAGTTATGTTGCACAAGGTAGGTAATTTTATCCGGATGGCGGGGGGAGGGTGGGGGAGGCGGGGGTCTCGACATGCCGAAAAAGCGATGTCGAGATCCCCCCGTTACCTCTTCTGGGGAAGGCCCGCCGAATCTAGTGCCAATCAGGTACTTACATGGACAGCACCGGGCGTTCCACAGGATCGAGGAACCCATCTCCAGATGTCCCGCCCTTGGAGAGCTGCTGGCTAATCAGAGGCCGGCAGCTGCAGCGCCACTGCCACCTTGGCTGCTAGAGATGCATCTAACAGAGGCCGAGGAGCGTCGCTGGGCCCAGGCCTGAGGTAAGTCAGGGTGGGAGGGGTCTCATGGGGTGGGGGTCTCAGGTGAGGGGGGCAGGGAGGGTGTCAGCAGCAAGGGCAGGGAGGCGGCTCTCAGCGCCCCCGCCGCCCCCCCCACCCCACCCTCCCGATGTGCCAGGTCCCTTGTTCAGGCACTAAGTGTCTTTTAACAAGGGACCTAACCCTCCCCCGCACCTCGATGCCAGGAAGCAGCCTGCACAATTTTTCATGCCCACTTCCTGTGCGGCAACAAGGCCTCTTCCCGCTGTACAGCCAATTGCAGCTGTGGTGGAAATAGGTCCTTAATTGAGCATTAATTGCCCAGTTAAGGGCCTCAATTGGCAGTGGTGCAGGAAGGGTGTTCACAGGCCTTCTTGCCCCGTACTAAATTTTGGCAGAGATGGGATGGTGGCAGAAACTCCCCGCCACCATCCCAAACGATTTTATGCTCTCCCCACCTCCAAACCTGCCACAGGGGAGAGCATAAAACTCACCCCCTCCGGAGTTGGTTTGCAATGGAACTCCAAGGAACTCTTCGTTGATGGGCTGAATTTTATTAGCGCACCGCTAATCATGGCGACACGCTTTGAAGTCGGCGGCCTTCAGGCCCGGATGCGCCGTTGCTAAGCCCCTACGATATTTTGCGTGGGGGCTCATTTATAAGGGGGCGGAGAGGCTGTCCCTGATGACATAGAGGGGGCGGCCATTCCATCCCCAGTAACAGCGTCCGGCGCCACCGCACAGGCACCGGTGCCATTTTTAAAGGGCTTCAAGCGCTGCAGTTTAATTTAAATTTATAAAGGTTCTACTGTATGAAAATTGAACATAAAATTTTATTTCAACTTTGAATCCCCTGTCACACACCCCCACTGAGTTCACCATAAATAAAATGACCTACCCCCCCACCCCCGAAAACCACTTTTTAATATGTTGGCCTTTCACCACCCACCACGCCCCCCTTCAGCACTTTTGACCCTCAACCCCTTCCCACCGTCCCTACAACCAATTACAATAGTTCTCTCCTACAGCTCCCACCCCACCCCACCCTGAAATTTTCACTCCTCCCCCCCTGCCCACCAGTGTCACACCTCGGAACGGCAGGGCGTCCGGCCAGTGGCTGTAAGATCGGTGTAGGATGGCCGCAGGGACAAGGTAAGTTGATTTAAATTTATTTGCATTGATGTTAATATGTAAATGAAGGCCTTGCCGCCGTGTGGCGGGGGCGGGGAGCACCGTGGCTTTGCCGCCGCCGCCGGTCGAATGCGACAGGCCCTTGTCGGTTTAGGGTGTCATGGCAGGCCTCTCCCGGAAGAATTTTACGGGTCCCCCCGCCATGACCCCTGATGCCATAAAATCCAGCCCTATGTTTCTGAAGCTGGTTCTCAGTTCCATCTAAGTTCAGCATAATAACATCAGAGTTCTGTATGTTTAAGGGAATTTCACCTGCCCCAATCTGAATCCAGATTTACATTGTAACTTTAGGCATCATTACAGTTGGAGTATAACCACACCTTTTCCACACAGATGGTTCACTAATAGTTCAAAAAGTAGCCCCTTCTTCTGATTTGAATAGCATTTTTGAATAACTAGGACCAACTGAAGCTGAATCCTTCTCTATTTTGATGCAATATCAGCTGAATTTAAAAAAACATAAGGAATGAGAACCTTTGTAACAAAGCTTCAGTTACATGGCTGAACTGAAAGCAATAATTTGTGCAGAAGATCTCGATACCTACAACATGGCTACACAGAGAACAGGATTGGCAACTAAATATTGATAGATATAACACATTTAGGAAGGGAAGGAGGGGAGGTGGAGTAGCTGTACTAGTTGAAGATAATGGGCTTAATTTTACTAGTCCTTTGGTGACAGACTGGGAAGCTGGATGGCTGGCAAAATGGCACAGGAAGGCATTGGATAGTGCACCTGATGTTTTCCTGCCAACATGCCAGTTTTCCAGGGGCAGGAAAGCTGGCAGACGGCCTGCCTGTCCAAAGTCCAATTGAGACACTTAAGTGGCCAATTAAGGGCCTTTTCCTGCTTCTGTTGGCATTTAACAGGGGCTGGGGCACCCATCTCCATGTGGGAAGACCAAGTAAACCCTGATGGCTTCCCAGCATGCTCTGGGTAAAGGGACCCTCCTTTTTGGGCACTCTGTGGCCCACCAAGGAGACCCCTGTCAGCAGTGGCTGCCCCTGTGGCAAGGCACCACCTGCCCACAGTGACTCTCCACCACACACCCCCCCCCCCCCCCCCCCCCCACCGCCCCCCAACAACCGACTCCCTTCGCTGGGGCCTGCCTGACTGGCCCTGGTGCCCCCAGACCCCACTTACCTGACTTTGAGGCCACACAGCCATCGATGCACCCTCATTCTCCAAGTGCAGCCCCAACAGTGGCACTGCTGAGGCTGCTGTCTCTCTGATTTGGCCGGCAGCTCTTGGGAGCAGGCTACCGTCCTTAATGCAGTCCCGGGTCCTGCCGCCTGCCGAGGTGGGGTTGCTCCCCAACTTTTGGCCCCGTGGCAGGACCCCTGCTGCCTCTGCTAAATCCAGCCCAACATAACGGTGGTAGAAAGAAAAGATCTGACTCGCACAAAGATTGATGGATTCAATATGGATTAAGTTAAAATATAAGGCAGCATCATCCTACTAGATGTACACTATAAACCACCAAATCGTGGAATGGAATTGGAGCAACAAATATGTGAGATGAGTAGAAGGCATAGAATAGTCATGGGAAATTTCAACTACCTCAAATAAACTGGCAAGAAGAAGTAGCAAAAGAAGAAAAGGGAATTGAATTTTTACAGTCTATCCAGGGCTCCAGACTCATTCAGCAGATTAAAAAAATCCAACAAGAAAAGAAGCACTGTTGAATCTTGTAATAGGCAATGAACAAAAACAGATAGGAGAAGTAAACGTAAAAGAGCATCTTACTAGTGATAACAATATTATAAGGTTCAAGATTTGGATTGAAAGTAACATAAATAGGACAAAGACTAAGGTAATAAATAGTAAAAGAGCAAATTCTGAGGAAATGAAGGTGGAACTTAATAAGATAAACTGGGAGAAAATCTTTAATAACAAAGAACAGAAAACCAGTGGAAAATCAGTAAAAGGGTAATCAATAGAATTCAAGAGAAATGCAATCCACTAAAAGCCAATGAAACCCGTGACCTCGACCACCTAGAAGGACAAGGGCAGTAGATGCATGGGAACACCACCACCTGCAAGTTCCCCTCCAAGCCACACTGCATCCTGACTTGGAATTATATCGCTGTTCCTTCAGCCACTGAGTCAAAATCCTGGAACTCCCTACTTAACAGCACTTGCTGTACCTACATCCCAAGGACTGCAATAGTTCAAGAAGGCAGCTCACCACCACCTTCTCAAGGGCAATTAGGGATGGGCAATAAATGCTGGCCTAGCCAGCGATGCTCACATCCCATTAACGAATAAAAACAAAACTTATGGGACACCGTGAATGAATGAAGAACTAATGAAGAGGTAAAGGAATCTAAAGAAATAGAGATATAAGTACTTAAATACTAAAGGAAAGGACAAAAAGGAATATGAAGAACTTAAGAGAGAAGTTAAGAAAACCATCGGGGAATCAAGACAAATTCCAGAATCAAATTACCAAGGAATATAAAAAATAAATAATAAAGTGTTGTACTGACGTAAGTAACAAAAGGAAGTTAAAGTAGGGATAGGACCACGAAAGGATGAGCAAGATAAATTCCCAGGTAATGACAGAAAAATGGCAGAAGTATTAGATAACTACTTTGCTTCAGTTTTTACTAAAGAAGATAACGAAATAGAGAATGAACTTAAAAAGAATATCAATACTGCTGGAATAGAAAATGAGAAAATAATTGACTAATAATTACCACCAAGAATATGCAAGGAAACTATGGAGGAGGTAGCAGAAGCACAAGTTTATATATATAAATGGTTCATCGAAGATGGGATAGTGCCAGAGGACTGGCAGACAGCTAAAGGGAGATAGAACAAAACCTAGGAAATATAGGCCAGTCAGCTTAATGTCAGTAATAAGAAAGATACTGGAATCTATACTAAAATATGTGATAGAAAAGCATCTAGAGATAGAAAATGTAATAAAAAATAGTCAATAAGGATTCTGAAAGGCAAACTCATGCTTAACTAACCTGATAGAATTCTTTGAAGAGGTAGTGGAAAGAATAGACAAGGTGAGTGCATTGACAAGGTACCATATGGTAGGAAAGCAAAATACTGCAGATGCTGATAATCTGAAATAAAAACAGAAAATGCTGGAAACACTCAGCAGATCAGATAGCATCTGTGGAGAGAGAAACACAGTTAACGTTTCAGGACTTTCATCAGAATGGTTCTGAATGGGTTGGGCAGGTTAGATGTGGAAAGAATAGCCCTGATATTTTCGGAGTTGCATTTCCAGACTGCGGGGAAAGGTTATGGACGGGTTTCCTGAAAGTCGTGCAGTTTTTAACTGCAGTACTTCTTTTAAATTTCTGCTCCAGGATTCCTACCCAACAGTCAGCATAGATTCCTGCAGCATGCAACAGAGGAGCAAGTAGGGAGGCAGAGAGAGATTACTATCAGGGTTCTAGTAGGGGGTTGGGGTAGGAGAAATCTTGGAGGGGTGGAGTTTATAGTCGGGGGCAAGATCATGGTTGGGGGAGCAGGGTGGAGATGGTGGTTTGTGGGAGAAATCACTGGGGTAGGGATGGTCGGGGGGAGCGATCGCTGACGGGGTTGGCAATGGTGGTCGGGTGGTTCAATTGTGGTCAAGAGTGAGGTCTGATTATGGAGGGGTCAGTTAGATCATAGAGGATTCACAGGGTAAACTTGTTGGCCTGCTCCTTGGGATCCACAAGCAGTGCGATAAAGACACTTACCTGATGAATCCAGCCCTTCTCAATTCCTTTTACCTGCCAGGTTTCCTGAGTCCTGGGAAGAATAGCTGATATAAGCTAAAAATAAAAAAGTTGTTAAAATGGAGGCACAAAGTGTCCTTCAAAGGTTTTACTGGCTGCCCTGCATCCTGCAAGTGTCTGTCCTGCATCCCATCTCCATTAAAACCAGAAGTGGGAAGATTCAAGGTTGGTTGGATTCCTGTTTCAGATTTTTAGCATTTTAACTTCCCACCTCTCCCAAATCCACCCATTTCCACTTGTGAGAATACCCAAAACTAGGAGTCAAAATTTAAGTTACTTACTAATAAGGCCAATGGGGAAATGAGAAATGTCTTTACTTGGAAAGTGGTTAGAATGTGGACTTGCTACCACAGGAAATGGTTGAATTAAGTAGCTTAGCTGCTATCAATAGGAAACTAGATGAGTATTTGAGAGAAAAAGGGATAGAAAGATATGCTGAAAGGCTGTGTTGAGGTAGATGGAATGGCAGCAGATTTGTGTGGGTAAAAGCACCAGCACAGACCAATTGGGCCGAATGGCCTGTTTCTGTGCTGTATATTCTGTGCAATTCAGCACAAGTAAGAAACATCAGTGAATCAATCAATAAAATTAGAAGTAATTAAAAGACATTTTTCTCTGCATCACCAAATTAATTGGAACAATCTTGGTCTTCAGAAACTAATATTTTTGTGTCACTCAAGCCTTCATTCTCTGTCTGCTTTGCTGCTTTTTGGATGCGCTTCAGATGGGCTTGTGCTCTCTCTTGCTCTTGTTTTAGCTCCAAATATGCACGGGAAAATGCATGGAAAATGGATGTTGCAGGAAATGCCATTATTAGGATCCCACTAAGGATGCTACTAAGAGCTACCACCTGACCAGGAATAGTTCGAGGTACCATGTCACCATATCCAACTGTTGTCATGGAAATGATAGCCCACCAGTATGATGCGGGAATACTGTTGAAGTCTTTTCCTTTGCCCGTTTCATTCTCTGCAAGGTATACCAGTGGTGCAAATAGTGTGACAGACACACAGAGGAAAAGAAGAAGGAGTCCAAATTCACGAATACTGCGGTGGACTGTAAGACCCAATGTTTGAAGTCCTAGGGAGTGCCTAGCAAGGCGCATGACATATAGAATTCTCAAGGCGCGCAATATTCGGAGGACCAGGCCTAATTTTTCCAAATAGATGTTACTTCCCGAAGGTTTGTTGCTGTCTGCAGGTCCTTTGTCAACCAAAAGTGCAACATAATATGGCAGAATTGCCAATATGTCTATAATGTTCAAAGGGCCTCTCAGAAACTGCCATTTGCTTCGTGCTTGGATAAACCGAAGCACAAATTCCAAGGAGAACCAGGCCACACAGGTGGTTTCTATTATAAACATGTTATAGCACCTCTGGGAACATTTATCCTGTAGACAAAATGCAGAAAAAAGAATTACATAGCATTAATAACAAAGAAATGCATTATTTAAAAGCAAAATACTGCAGATGCTGGAAATTTGAAATAAAACAGAAAATGCTGGAAATACTCAGCAGGTCTGGCAGCATCTGTGGAGGGAGAATCAGAGTTAATGTTTCAGGTCAATGGCCTTTCATCAGAACTTTCAGGGTCATCGACCTGAAATGGTAACTCTGTTTCTCTGTCCACAAATGCATTATTTAATCAGATGTAGTCAGCAGTTCATAAAATATGAACACATTGGCTTGGAATTTGCGATTGGAATGACAGCAAAACTGTCAGTATTTTCCATCATTACCCTGTGAAACTGACAGCAACATCTGGCTTTTGCACATGTGCAGTTGAAAGTGGAAATCCAGATTTACTGTTAGTGATTCTCTGTTCCTCCAAAGGGTGCACCGTTGAATTTGCCACAAACAACAATCTTTAGAATTCACTGATCTGATTAGAACCTCCCCTTCTATGCTGTAATATCACCGTTAAAACCGCCTGAAAAAATTATGCCTCGTTAATGAGGTGTAACTGGGTATTATATCAGCGCACTATGTCATAACTACTGCTGAACAACATTTCTAGCCCTGGAAAACTAATTTTATATTTATGTATTGTCAATTTTTTCCAATATGATAAAAAAAATTCCAGGTTTTTAATACAATTAAAAATTAGTTTTGAAGTTTGTTTCTGATAGTGCAGCTTCAAATGTGTATGTCCCAATATTTATTTCTTTCACTGTAAAATTTAAATTAGAAATGAGGGATAATCAATGCATTTTACTTCCTGGTTTGCTGCCTGTGAGAATTCTTCAATCTGATTATCCTGCTTAACCTACTTGATGACATCACTGTTGCTGGATGCCTGGAGATCCCTTTGACTTAGTTCCAGATTCAAATTAACCACATAGATTGCTAAATCTTCAAGAGTAGCTTTCTTCGAGGTCAATGGTGAGCACTGTTGCCTCACCACTGACCACAAAATTGGGGTCAAAAATTCAAACTTAATAAATAATAAAACTTATCATTTATTAATCTTACACATTACTGATTAAGACATTCATTATTAGCATTTAAAGGTATGTGGCAAATACTTACTTTATTACAAACTATAACCAGAAGAAACCCACTAAACTCAAAGCTTAAGCTCAATGATAGCACACTTGCTGATGAATCAGAAAGCTATCGGTTCACATCCCATTCAGAAACTTGAGCACATAATCTAGGCTGACAATTGAGTGCTCTACTGAAGACATGTTCCCTGTTGAAGCTGCTATATGTTGGATGAAATGTTAAACCAAGATCCCATCTGTTATATCAGGTGGATAGAAAAGATCCCATAGCAGTATCTGAAGAAGAGCAAGAGAGTTGACCTGGTATATTGGTCAAAGTCTATGCCTCAGTCAATACCATCAAAACAGATTATCCAGTCATTTATGTCAAAACTGTGGGCTGGATTTTACGAGCGGTGAGCTCAAAAAATGCCGGCCCACCCATGCAAGTTGCACGCCAAAGAGCCACCACGATCTTAAGCGCGGTGGATCATTTAAATAGCTGGGGCGGCCCCCACCCCCCCACAAATCTCGTGGAGGGGACGGGCTGTCCATCCCCGGCAATGGCGTCGCTGCCTGTGCGCAGGCGCCTTTTGTACACTTACCTTTTACATCTGACCTTCTCCCACCAAACTGCACAAAGTTTAAGGTTCAACCCATCCCACCATCCCCTACACCCATGAGGTGTATTTGACCCCATTTCCACCCCACTCCCCACCGCACTGATCAACTTACCTCTTCCCCCCTCCCCACCACAGTGCGGCACCTTGATTCCCTGGACAGGGATCTGAAGGCGCAGGAGTGCTGGTCGCTGTGCAGAAGATCGTGGCGGGCCCTCAAGATCGCATGTAAGTCTATTTAAATGTATTAATTTTATTCATTTGAATATTGAAATTTTGGTCCCATCGCCCAGTGGCGGGGGAGGGGGGAGGTGGTGCCGCCACAGAGCCTCGCCACCACCGGGAGGTCCGTGGCGGGGCCTCATCTGGAGCCATCTTCAGGCCCCCCCTACCACGGAACCGGACGTCTGGGGAGAACTAAATCTAGCCCTGCATGTGGGACCATGCTGTGTGTGAATTGGCTGCTGTGATTCCCTACATGACAACAGTGAAAATACTTTAAATGTATTTCAATTGCAGTGAATTACTTTGGGAATCCAGAGGCCGTGAAAGGCAATATATAAATGCAAGTTCATTTTACATATTTCAGTTTTTACAAAATGCGTGGGAAATATTTCACTAAACTGAAAATTCTAAGATTACAGTCTAGGTATTACATATTAGAGGACATGCTCTTACTGTTTTCATATCACATTTCTCTGTCTGATGTCTTAATGGAGAAATTAGACTTCTTAATAACATTATCAAATAGAATAACACTTCCACTAAAATAGCAGACAGAGGAATTGTTATATGTGTACCCTGAAATATGGTTCAAATTTTTGTCTTCTGGAGATCAGAATGACTATTTGACAGACTTCCAAGTCAATTGAAATCAGCCCTCATTTCATCATCAGGAAGGAGATCAACGTAGAGTTTGTGCTGTTGAAATAGTGACAGTTAGTCATCCACAGAACAAATATGTGCTGGCATGTTGTGTGTCACACTCTCATTGCGTAGAGTTAATTACTGTGTTTAGAGCTCTACTTGGAAAGAGAAACATTCATTAAGGACCCTAACAATAATATGGCATTAAAATCATTTTTGATGGTCCATTGCATTGCATGAGAAAACTGCCTGAAAGCAAACTTCGTGGAAGTTAAATGACTTTATTTTCCCAGTTTAAATGACTCCTTAATGTTATTTTACTTAAACTTTGCAGGCAATGCAGGCTGTTTAATATTTAAACTTGCTAACTGTATTATACGACAGACCTGTCGAGAGTGTGCATTGGCACACTGTCAACATGACATATTAGTTGCTTGTTAAAAGGCAAGAGTATCACTACAAGTGACAAATCTCACGAGATTAATCCCATTTTCTGGAGTATTTGAAGTACAGCTGAAAGTGGAATATACTGACAGAACCATAAAAAAATTATAGTATATACCTGACTTCTAGGAATTTGGACCATCTTCAAAGAGACATCTGAATCTCAGGTGTGCTTTTGTTCTGTAGGCTCAAAGATTTGACTCACACTCTTTATTGAATTCATTTTTTTCAGAAATAAAGGGGAAGAATTTCTTGCTAGAAATTCAAAGATTGGATATTTCATCAAATCCGGGTAGCAAAACATCTTATCAGGACACCTCATTCAAATTTGTTTACTGTGAAGCAACAAAGGCTCTTCAATGCATTGTGCAAAAAAGCCTCAGGTATATATTGTGAATTTTGAAAATAGCAGGTTTAAACAGAATCCATAAAGAATTCTTCAAAGGGATTGTAAAAATGTGCTGCCCCAAAAGGACACAGATGCAGAATCAATTGATGCGCTTAATAGTGAGAGAAATACTTATTTACCTACTATAGATACTTATCTGAAGCAAGGCTATTAAAAGATAAGGAGACCATATGTGGAATTTGGATTAAAGAAAAGAGCCACCATGGCTAATAATAAGGCAAAGCAAGCTCAATGGATCAAGTTACCTTATCCTGTTCCTTTGACTTTTGTTGTACAGTTTAGTTGAACTGTAAAATGTCAAACTCTGTGCCCTATTTCTCATGTTTCTGCAGCGCTCAAGGGAAGTAGCTTCTGTGCTCTGTTTATTCTGTGTTTCTGCCTTAGCTTTCAGTCTAGCATGCCATATGCTGCAGGATGTTCTCTAAGTTGATTTGCTCTGCAGTCTTTCATAGTCTTGAAAAGTTCTGTTAGGTTGCCTCGAAAGTCTCTTCCAAAGTAAACTAGTCCAAGCTTCTTCACCTTTCCTTTTCAAACCTTATATTCCTGATACCCAGAATCAGCCATATTGATTTTGTGCAATAAAATGTCAGTGAGCAAAGCTGAATTGAAATGCTTCCACAGTAAAGGTTCCTCAATATGAGTCACGGCATTGATGATCCTATGCACATAAATTTTACAGGGCTTAAAAGTAACTATTCAACATGTAGAAACATCAAAGCTGGAATTTATTTCAAGTATGTACTGTGGCAAAAAATGAAACAACTTGTTTTAGCTTGGCAGATTCCTTTAATTCAGTCACTGCTCATAAAGCTTTTTTTAAAAATAATCAACCTAAAGTCAGAACCTTGCCCCAAACGTAACTCACAATTCTTGTTTATACAGACAAAATGTTGGCATTTTTCATGTAATAAATAAAACAAGTTATTACTAAATGTTACGATTGACCGCTCCTGTTAAAGCCCCCAATCAAAATATACGATTCTGATTGTGGTGGGACCAACACACTGTTAATTCAATCCCGTTGTTCCACAAATCGGCTAGCATATCATTTAAAAACTTTCCAAATTAAAGAAAGACCCAGCCAATTAACCCCCGAATGAGGCTAACCAAACCAGGTGTCTTTAAATCAACAAATTAACTCTTTAATTAAAAGAACTAAATTCTTAAACACTATGAACATTTAAAAATAGAAAAGTTAGAGTCCTTACAAATTTACAGTCCAACGTTGTTCGAAGTCCGTCGCAGAATGTTGTTCGATGCGGGAAAAAAGGTTCTTCCACAGTAGAACAGTCCGTAGTCCAACTTCAGCAGGTGATGCTTTCCTTCTCCAGTGAATTTCAGCAATTAACAACTTGCAAACACTTTCAATGGAATCAATCTGACTTTAGAGTTTTTTAAGGGATAAAAGATTGTCACAGTCTAACTTCCCTTTCTTCAATTTAAATTACCAGAGATCTCTGTCTTGGCTTGACTTTTTAGAATTTCGAGAGATAATAATTAAACAGACAAAAATCCTATTTCCTTCAGTTTAAATGGTTGAAAGCTTTTTTTCAGTGCTGACACCACAGCTGTCTGTCTTCTGTCTGTGTTCAGTTAGGACAAATTGTCTCACGAACTGCTAGTTCAAACTGAATTGTAACAAATGTCTGGCATCAGGCTCACTCCCAGTGGCTGTATCTATGGTAACGAGAATGCACCCTTTGAATCGCAGTCTCCAAATGGCTGTTTCTAAGGCAACAAAAATGCACCTTCCTATAACTCCTAGGGCTTGCCGGCTCTAAAAGCAATACTGATCCCTTGCAAGCCTTAAAGGCAACCCGCACATTCCCAAAAAAAACTACAGGACCGTCACACTAAGAAAAATTCGAGATTGTTAGTAACAAAAGCATCTATGACTCTTACTAAGCAGAAAAAGTGAAATGAAAAAGTTAAGCACAGCATTGTCTTCAGTAAGCTAAAAATTGAAACATGGTGCTTTTCCTTAGCAACATTCCAGCTTTGATGATTCTACATGTTGAATAGTTACTTTTAAGCCCCGTAACATTTATATGCATAGGATCATCAATGCCATGACTCATATTGAGGAACCTTTACTGTGGAAGCATTTCAATTCAGCTTTGCTCACTGACATTTTATTGCACAAAATTAATATGGCTGATTCTGGGTATCAGGAATATAAGGTGCGAGGAAAGGTGAAGGAGCTTGGACTTGTTTACTTTGCAAGAGACTTTAGTGACAACCCAACGGAACCTTTCAACACTATAAAGGAAGTTGACAAAATAGATCTAAGCAAATACTAGGAGATGTGAGTTAATAATTAGGAAGCTAAGAGAAAGAAGGGAAGTCAATTGGAAAGTGTTGAACTGAATAGTAACAGAGTTGTGAACTAGCATACTGAAGTGGATATAATAGGGTTTAACAAAAACAATAACTTGCATTTATGTAGTAAAATGTCTTAAGTTATTTCATGGGGGAAATTATCAAGCAGAATTTGATACATGAGCCACATCAGGAGAAATAAGGACAAGTGGCCAAAATATTGGTCAAAGATGTGGGTTTTAATAAGTGTCTTAAAGGTAGAGAGGCAAAGAGATGCAGAGGTTTAGGATGGGAATTACAGAGCTTAAAAACTATGCAGCTGAAGGTACAGCTGCAAACGGTGGTGCAATGAAAATTGGGGATGTGCAAGAGGCCAAATTGGAGGAGTGAAGAGATCTCAGAGGATTTTAGGACAGGAGGACATTATAGAGATAGGGAGAGGTGAGGCCGTGAAGGAATTTGAAAATGAGGATAAGATTTGCTCGACTGGGAGCCAATATAGGTCAGTGAAACAATTAAAAGCAGTTCTGGAGGGAGAAGTAACTGAAGGATGTGAGGCAAAGTGGCATCTTTGGGATTGTTCGATGTAAATGTACAGGTATCTGGGCCTAATAATCTTTACATATTCCTAAAAATTCTTAGAGAAAAACAGTGTGAAACAATGCCTATAAGTACATTGATGTCCTGGTGTCCTCATGAATATTTCAGAAATTACATTGTTTTCACTGCCAGGCTTTTCCTTATGTCACAGCAATAGCCATGTAGCCCATCCATTTGAAATAACACTGCCACCTCACTTTTAAAAGTTTCTACTATATCGTTACTAGTTACCAGGACAGCTTGAAAATCTGCTTATTTAAAAAACTTCAAAAACTCCGAGAAGCCATTAAATGAAGAATACTGGTGCAAATATGAGATACGGCCTATCAATACAGTAAAAAAATCCTTACATTATTTGTTTTGAAATTTGCAAAGATGTTCATCAGTTTAAGAAAACAAGGCAAGTGCTTCATTACAGAAACAGAAGGTTTAAAGGTGGTGCATGATACAGGGACCTAAAGAAACAGTGACTTACAAAATAAAGAAGAATGTTGTTTTGAGGCAATGTAGCTTTAATTTCAAAATACGCCAGGTAGTGCAGTAACAGAACGTCTTAAAGTTCCAGTGATCTTTGCCAGACTGTGATAGAATGTGGGTTCGCATTGGCAGTCTTTCACATGATGGGTTCCCATTCTATGTTTTAGAACAAGAATGTGGAACAGAGGCCACCAGCTTCCCTTTGTAGGGGAGGGAAATTCAAAGAGCAAGTGACTACAACGCCACTATCCTGGCATCTGATTAGACACCAGCATTATCAGAGGCCAATGGAAGATTAGTTAATTGCCCTCACCAGTAAAATAAGTGCATACAATCAAAAGCACCATACTTGACTTCAAGGACTTGGTTCCTTGTCTGAGATACTATGGGTATCTCTGGCGCTGACTGCTGTAAAAATCAGTGGCAGTTAACAAGTCTGTTCTGGTCTGTGTCCTTTGCCAGCCCCTGAACATGCTCATCCTGCCTATACTGATAGGAGAACAACAATTAACCAACCATCAGACTGGTTGTTTGACAGATGTTAAGTGCCTTTTATGTTGTAAATAATGAGAAAGTGACTGCAACTGCTTAAGCAGCTGTGAGGACTTTAGATTTGGAAGCCCAAATGGCAACAAAGTGGAGCAGAAAAATGTGCCATGTCAGAGCTTATGGGCATAATGTTGGATTAGCAGCAAGAAATCTTCAAGTTAGTGGAAAAAGACCAATCTTGCATGAGTTCAGGAATATGATCATGTATTTCCAAATGATCTGGGCAGTAGAATCATTGTTTATGACTTCAAAACACTGTTTACTAAGTACTCTTGGTTTTGGGATGGATCTCATTGTAATGCTTGAAGTGATACCTTTTGGGATTCCTTGCTGTCTGAGCTCCCTTCCAATGTTTCATGTGCAGATAAAAGTGAAACTCTCTTCGGGTTTAATGCTAAAGTTTTTAATGTTACAAAAGAGTTGGCATGCAAATCAGTACTTTTTTGAAAAAACTTTACAAAAGGTCATCAGAATTTAGAGGCCAGTGATCAAAGCTTTGCACGTGTGTTCAAATATAGTTATCTGTGTTCCTTAATTCATTAGAACCCTGTTCTTTTTGCTTCAAAAATAGAAGTGAGGGAAGGTCATATCAGCACCTGCAGTATGATTTCACCATTAGGAAATCTTATTATGTTATGAAGTTTAAACCTTTTCAAGACTTTTTGTGCAAATAAAGGTGTACAAACTTTAAGAGAATCTTTGCACCACACAATTTATGTTTGTGCAGAGAGGTATTCACATCAAGCTAAGTAGTATAATTGTCAAAACCAATACACCTTAGCATGTCTGCATGCAGTGTGAGACTTCCTGGATGAAACAGTCAAACAACTCTTTGGCATTGTTCGCTGAAATCATTCATTTTATCTGTGCAATTTGCATGGGCAGGACTGTCCGATTTATGCTCTCTTATCTGAAGGAAGACACCTTTAAATGAGTGAAAACCAAACAATATTCTCATTCATCCAGGCTAACTTGAATTATTTTTGAATGAAAATTGACAGAACAGTTTTTCCTTCTCAGAGCTGGGTTAACATTGTCATAGAAAGGTGGGTTTAAAGTGTTCTATCTCTGATAAATGTTAATGGTCCCAAAATAATTAAATTTGGCCAAACTCAACCAAACTCCCAGAGCAGTTTTGACTATTGATACATCTCCCTCCAACATTAATGTGATTGACACTAATCTGAAAAAGGATGGGTAGAATGAGAACTAGAAAAGTAAATTTAATCAGAGGTGAACATGTTATAATAGTATGAACATAGAACTAAACAGATTCTGAAGCCCACCTGGCTGGGCCCAAAATTCAGAATACAGATTTGTTGTTCAATGAATGTAGCAAAAAGAAAGACTTCCATTTATATAGCACTTTACATAACCTTTGAATGTCCCAAATTGCTTTACAGCCAATTAAGTATTTCTGAAGTGCAGTCACTGTTGTAATGTAGAAAATGCAGCAGTCAATTTGTACACAGCAAGCTCCCACAGACAGCAATGTAATAATGACCAGATAATTTGTTTTTGTGATGTTGATTGAGGGATAAATATTGGCCAGGATACTAGGGATAACTCCGTTGCTCTTCTTTGAATTAGTTCCATGTGATCTTTTACATCCACCTGAGAGGGCACACAAGGCCTCGCTTTAACGTCTCATCAAAAGACAATACCTCTGACATTTGCATCACTGGAGTGTCAGATTTGATTTTTGTGCGTTAAGTCCTGGAGTTGGACTTAAACCCACAACCTTTTGACTCAGAGGCAAGAATGCTACTAACTGAGTCACAGTTGACCCAAAAGACAAAAGTAAAGGCTTTCTATTGACACATTAATCTGCTCAACCTTGTATTTATTTTACTTTAGCATTATATTGAGTGTTTAATGAAAAGCTGGTATAACAAGGTTCAGTTGGAGTTCTACCTACATATTTCATTCTTTTATTGTAAAATAACTAGTTGAACCATAAAAATCTATTAATTTTGCATTTTCACATTAAGGAGTTTATCTTTATTATAATTACATCTATATCCAGAGTTTACCCTCTCAACTACGAATTTCATTCAGTTAAAGCTTTTGGAAACTTTGCAATAGGAAATGGAAAGAAAGAAAGCACATTGCTATTACATAGCACCTTTGATGACCACAAGCTAACCCAAAGTGCTTCACAGCCAATTAAGTACTTCTGCTGTAATGCAGTGAAGTGCGGCACAACAAGGCCCTACAAACAGCAATGCGATAGATGACCAGATAGGACAAGATCTTTGACAGAGCTGCACTCCCTCAGTACGGCACTAAAACATCCAGCTGGATTATGGGCGCAAATCTCTGGAGTGGCACTTGCACATGCAACCTTCTGATTCAAAGGGGCGAGTTTCTTACTAAAGTAATTGGCATATCAGATTAGAAGTCTTCATTTCATTAATGCTATTTAGATTCTACATGACAAGTAATGGTAGTTTCGACCACAATTGTCAACCTTATTTTCAATAATTAACATCTTTGCCCAGGACATAATTTAAACAGATTAGGCATACTTATATTGGCATTCAATGTCAATATCTGTTGATACTAATCTTACTAGAAATCATGGGATTTATTGAATAATTACATGGGAACCTACTTAGAAGCAAAGACAGATACTAATCTAAGTAAACCAGATGGTAAAAATGTTGAAATTAATTTATAAGAACTCTCACATAACAAATGTTCTTTGTAAAGAAGAGTTAAACTACGGCTACGGAGGGCACAGCTGAGGAATAGGATTGACTGGGTTGATCTACAGAGAGCTGGCATGGTCTCGATGGGTTAAATGGCCTCCTTCTCTGCCAAAATGCCTCTATGACTCTCTAAGGCTCTAGCAGGACTTTGAAATATATCAGTGCATATTTAATATATGACATGAGACTTACCCTCTCTTCTTCTGTCCTTAAATCTGGCATTGTACTAATGCAAATACTAATTACTGTTATGGTGACAAATATAATAGACAGGGAGGCAAACACTTTCCCAGGAAGTCCTGATTGAGGATTTTCTACCATATCTCTGAGTTTGTCCATATAGTATCCCAATTTGGTGCTCTCAACCAGAACATTGGCTTTCTCGGTATCTGTCTGAAGCTCCTCTCCTCTTTTGATCTCAGCCACCTCACGAACTTTCTGAACGAGCTTCCTGCGGCAACACCACTCCAGGTTGGCTTCCTCTACCCCCCAGTAAAGCAGCTCTTCCTGGAAGGACATGGCGCACATCTCTCTCAAAAGTCGGAGTTTCCCAGCCGAAATGAAAGTGATGATCATTCGGAAAGCACATGGATTCCGATCAAAGAAAAACTCATTCGAGGACTTGTCATAGTCGTCACAGATCTGCACAATTTCTTCATAGCTGCTGCAAAACTTCAATCTCCCAAGTCTTGTAAGTGGAAACTCATCTAAAGTGCGCCAGGGCACCAAGTATTTGGTGCCTCCCACGTTGACGATGATGTGTCGCTTCTGGTCAATGGGGCTCAGTTGACCTGGGCGGTGGATCTGTCTGGATCGTTGGTAAAAGGCTCCTTTAGCAGGAGTGGCTTCGGCCTGAGTTATCGGAACAATGTGATTCAATGTACTGCACGACGAGTCGCTCAAATTACTGTAATCGTTATCGCTGCTTCGAGATATGATGGGCATGTTGAAGTCAGCGTGTCACAGACAGTGGCGAAGTCATCTGCGCAAAAAGAAAAGGGTTACATGGAGGCATCTGTGAAGATTTAAAATCAATAGTCAGAGCCAAAAGGGAAGGGCACTTAGTAATATGAAGCATGTAAGTAGTCAGGAGGGAACACAGTGTCCTATTGCACAAATTGATATAAGGTCATTCACCTGAAACGTTGAACCGGTTTCTCCATCGGCAGATGCTGAGTAATTCC
Organism: Heterodontus francisci; assembly: GCF_036365525.1. Lineage (NCBI taxonomy): Eukaryota > Metazoa > Chordata > Chondrichthyes > Heterodontiformes > Heterodontidae > Heterodontus > Heterodontus francisci. Next base: position 23,956,815 of record NC_090387.1, on the reverse strand, counting down.
AAGTTTTCGGTTTTGTTTATTTCAGATTTCCAGCATCGGCAATTTTTTCCTATTGTTGATATAAGCACCAATTCCGCTGACGTTAGCTCTATAATAGATTCGCTCCAGAGCAACTTTTTAAACCTGTTTTAATTCCTGGAAGGAATGCATTCCTGCTGTATCCACCTCCTATTCGTTTGCTCGCTTAGTGCTTTCTAACCAAGTTATCTGTTTAGTTAGGAATTAATAGATGTATGTGTACGGTACAATACATCTCTGCCATGAAACCATACATCATGCTCACCTCTGCAGGACCCGAGTTGCGCTTAACCTGATCTCTCTAAACCCTTGGATGCAAATTAGGATCCAAAACTGGGATTTAGATATTTTTGAGGATATAGAAGCTTTTTGCGCATTTAAAATTGGGCAGATTTGGACCCCTTTCCCTTTTAAAAACGCCTTTCAGAACACAACTTTAAAAAAAAATGAACTACTAACTAACCTGCTTCAAAGACTGGAGCCAAAAATGAAACCCCCAGTTTGTCTTCCTTTATTCACCGCCCCCACCCCCCCCCCCCCCCCCCCCCCCACACACACTCTCTCTCTCCGACATTGGTGCTATACATTTAACACCCACCTACCTTATGGGATGTCTTGGCATATACGAGTAACAGGACAGGCTGGGCTGAAACAAAAACAAGAAATGCTGGATTCACTCAGCAGGTCTGGCAGCATCTGTGGAAAGAGAAGCAGAGTTAACGTTTCGGGTCAGTGACCCTTCTTCGGAACCCCGAAGGCTGGGCTGAAACATTCTGATAGCGAAGAGCGACTGTTGACACTTGGAAAAGCAGCCAGTAATATAACGCAATTACAATCATTAAGTAACAGTAAAAAGGAGTGATGTTAGAATAATGAAGACCTGCAGGGACCGCGGAAAGCGCAGCTTTGTACACGCGGAGCAAACACAAAACTTACCATCACTTTGAAAGTAGTTTACTAGCTGTGGAAATCCACAGTGAGATCACTTGCAGGTTCCGCTATACAATATAGCACCCTTGGCATCCCATAATCAGAGTTCATAGGAAGAAATCCTTACTCTGAAATGGTCATTAAATTTTTGATTCTTCACAATCTTTGCAAAAAAAAACCCCAGATGATTCAAGGCATGACGCAGATATGGTCTCCCTGCAGGGGCTGCATTCAAAGTGACTGCGGTATTCGTGGGGCTCTGTCTTCACCCAGCTCTTCTTTACTGGGGTCCCAGAAAAGGGGAGGATGATGGGCAGACACGGAGCTCCTGCCAGAGAGAAGGACAGCACCGAGTCAAAGCCAAATCTGCACTGCTCACACTTAAACCACACATACACAGGCTGGCTTTGTAGTTCAACTGGAAGCAAAGGGATTGACTGGATACAGTGTGCATTGCCTAAACTTTGTTGCGATGTCACTGTTTCAAAGGATTCATGAGTGACATACAGGAAGATCATGGGACGAGTGCGACTAATTGGATAGCCCTATCAAGACAGCCGGGACAGACACGACGAGCCGAATGGCCTCTTTCTGTGCAGTAAGATTCTATGATAGCAGCTTTTAAACACAGGGGACCTGCTTCGGTATCACAACTCAGCTATAAACCCCTTTTTACTTATGTTTGCAAGTATTCATTTTCACACGACTTCTCCAGAAAGTTAGCTGTAACTGTGAAATCCCAGGTACTGTTAGTTTTTACGCGCGATGGACATGATTTTAGTTGATATCTGCGTGATTTCGAGCTTGTACTCGGAACCAGTTCCAGCAAGCGCTCAGTCAGAAGCTGGAATACCAGGACGGCTGGGATGTGACAGGCTGAGGCTGTAGATTTCACAGCACAAGGAAGGAACCCAGAAAGGATGGTGCACTTTCAGATTTTCACCTGCAGACACACCAGTACAGAAATCACGCTACGTTTCTCACCAGAAACGCTTAATAAAGAGGCAGTAAAAAGAACGAGCTGTGTGTCCCCAAACCAATTTCTTGGCCAGTACTCATCACTTTGTTGAACAGCAATATATTTTAGCTAGGGGATGAAATAGACAACGTATTCAAGATCAAACAGGTCCGGTGAAGAACCATTTGATGGGAAAGTGTGTGTGAAATAATAGTGGATACCAGGTTGCAACGGGGCAGCTGCAGTGCCGATTCCAGAGTGGCTCTGCAGTACACCATGACTGAACTGAAATTCAGCCCAGGACAGAGCTCTGATTACACTCGCTCAATGCCGGATTCTTCAATCAGAGCTGGAGTTAGAGGTCAGACTGCAGCCGTGACTCCTAGGGAAAGTCCCAGTGATAAAGCCCCATGTAACTGCTCTCAGAAACCTCTCCGCACTCCCCAAGGTATTTTTGAAATCCAGTGTGTCCCCACTGGGAGGCTCACTCTGCCGGGATTCCAGAGAAAGGTTGGAACCGCACTCAGGACATGTACTGAAACTTTACTGTCACTGTAGAGTGGAAATCACTTCATAGTGATGCTATAGTTGCAGTATAATTACAACCTCAGATTACCACAGCTGTCTCCAGAAAGTAAAGTATTGGCCAAATTCCAGACCCAATTTGCACCAAGCTATATTTTCATACACGAAATGAGAAGGGAGATCGATAACATTGAAGGTGTTTTGTACAGATTAAATGCGCGAGTTAAGGATGGTGTTTAACGTAGATAAATGCAAGCTTATATTTATTGTGCTATTATCCCCATGGAGATCAACAAACCAGAAGAGCCGAATTTACCCAACGACCCTAATAAAAAAACTAATGGTCAAGATTTCACATTTATAACTTTTACTCTAACAATCAAACCAAAACCAACATACCCAGAATCGAACCCGGGTCCCTGGAGCTGTGAGGCTGCAGTGGTTAGCACTGCAGCCTCACAGCTCCAGGGACCCGGGTTCGATTCTGGGTACTGCCTGTGTGGAGTTTGCAAGTTCTCCCTGTGTCTGCGTGGGTTTTCTCCGGGTGCTCCGGTTTCCTCCCACAAGCCAAAAGACTGGCAGGTTGATAGGTAAATTGGCCATTATAAATTGTCACTAGTATAGGTAGGTGGTCGGGAAATATAGGGACAGGTGGGGATGTTTGGTAGGAATATGGAATTAGTGTAGGATTAGTATAAATGGGTGGTTGATGGTCGGCACAACTCGGTGGGCCGAAGGGCCTGTTTCAGTGCTGTATCTCTAATCTAAAAAAAAATAAATTAAACGTGAATTAATAGACAAATCATGGTCAATATGTTACAAATTACACATTAACTATTCGATGCAACAAAGATAGATCTCACGGATTTACTCGACAGTCCACTCAGCGTTAGTATGGCATCATTTACAGCCACAAAGTTCTTCAAAGCTTTGCACTTCCTCATAAGCAGTCGGTGTCCAATGCAGCAATGGCTGGACAACATCCAGGTTTAGGCTGATAAATGGCAAGCAACATTCGCACCACACAAGTGCCAGGCAATGACCATCTCCAATAAGAGAGAATCTAACCCTTCCCTTGACATTCAACAGCATTGTATCACTGAATCCCCCACTATCAACATACTAGGGGTTACCATTGACCAGAAACTGAATAGGAGCAGCCAAATTAAATACTGTGGCTACAAGAGCAGGTCAGAGACTGAGAACTCTGCTGCGAGTAGCTCACCTCCTATCTTCCCAATGCCTGTCCACCACCTACAAGGCATTAGTCAGGAGTGTGATGGAATACTTGCCTGGATGAGTGCAGCTCCAACAACACTCAGGAAGCTTGGCACCATCCAGAACAAAGCAGCCCGCTTGATTGGTACCCCATCCATCACCTTAAACATTCAGTACCTCCACCACTGACCCATAGTGGCAGCAGTGTGTACCATATACAAGATGCATTGCAGCAACTCACCATGCCTCCTTCATCAGCACCTTTCAAACCCACAACCTCTTGCCCCTAGAAGGACAAGGACAGCAGATGCATGGGCACACCACCAACTGCAAGTTCGCCTCCATCCTGACTTGGAAATATATCACCGTTCCTTCACTATAGCTGGATCAAAATCCTGGGACTCCCTTCCTAAAGCACTGTGGGTGTACCCACACCAGATGGACTGCAGCGGTTCAATAAGGAAGCTCACCACCACCTTCTCAAGAGCAATTAGGGATGGGCAACAAATGCTGACCTTGCCAGCGATGCTCACATCCCATGAAAGAAAGAAAGTGAGCTTAAGGAAGCCAATCATGTGCAGGGATGCACTTTCATTATAAAATAAAATAAATAATCCTAACCTATAGAAATCATTACTGAAATCGGAACCTTTGCACAGGGACTTAAAAAGACAAGATAAAGATACATTTATTATGAGTTCATGTTTTCATCTTCTGAAGAAGTTGCTCATCTAGTTCTCGAATGTCTCTGGAATATCTTAAAACTAATCTCAGAACTGCACTAATGCATCCATTTTCCAAACCATCTGTGGTGTGTTAAAATAATTACTTGGAAACAAATTTTTTTTAAAAAGGAATGAAGAAAAGAAATTGATACGACCTTCAGAAGTTTCTAAAATTATTGTCTCCACTGAGCATGCATGACATATTAAAGCCAAAAATGGATATACTTCCAAGTGGGAGTTGATCTGATCCTTGACTCTTTAACACCTCTGTTGTATCAATAGTTAAGCTTGATATGACTATAGCTACATCCTATTTTTGCAGCTTATTTATCAGAGGAAGTACAGCATCACAGAATCCACCATTCTGACCGAATGCAGGCATGCCTTACCTCGCCCCTAAAATAGGTTTTGGGTAGGCAGGAGTTGCAGTTTTTATGAGGATGATAAATAGAAACCAAACTGCCAACCAAGCTGAGACCAAGAGCACTTCAGATTTCAAAGTGACAGTCTAGTCTGTCCATTGTGTTCTGCCTTAGGGCAGATCCTAACTCAAGCCTCATATGAGATTTATGTGCCCCTTACTCGTGTAAATACCTGTGGTTTCCCTTTGCCTTCCTTTTGCCTTTTGGAGTGGGACCTGCATCCAACCCTTCTGACTCAGAGGCAGGAATACTACCACTGAGTCAGTGGTCACTACTTTGAAGTTAAGAGTAAGGACAGTAAAACAAGTTATGCTTGAGATCAAATTGTGCTCGAAAAGACAGAGGGAAAGACTCCATTGGTGTGTTTAAATGTTCATAGATGCCATGCAGTAAAGAAGATAAGCTGTAACTGCTCACTGGGCCCCAGAGGTCAAAGGTAGAGATCAGAGGCCAAGGTTTCAGTAGCACACAGAAGCCAGATGTCAGAGGTAAGACAATTGCTTGAATATAAGGATTTATACAGTCTTGGAACCAAGCTTGAACAAAGGGTGGCAGGGGTGGGGGCATGTTGGATGGGGAAGGTGGTTAAGACAATGCAAGTTAGGGAGGAATTTCCAGTAGGGTACTGTGCTTTTGTAAAGAAAATGTTTACTTGCTCGTAATAGAATTCTAACCGCGCTGTTGGGTCTTATACTACTTAAACCTAGGATTTTCAAATGAAAACTGAACCCACCGAAATTTCATAAACCACCCCTTTTTTACAGTATACAATGTGCAGAAGGTAAGTAAACTCATCTAATGTTGTGTTTGCAGAAGCCCAATGTAAGCTATTATTCTACTGTTATATGCTGTTATAGTTTTCTATATATGTAAATATATATATATGTGATATTTGATCCGTGCTACTGACATGGGGAGCCAAAAAGGAAATATTTTGCCATCTCCAACTCTGCTGTCATTCACTTTGAAAGGCGCAGGAATTCATCAAAATATAACAAATAAAAAATGTCAAAAGAAGTTACCTAGTAATGTACTGGAATATCCTAGACACATTCTATGGAACTTTTGATTAATTATTAAATTTCAACATGCAAGAATGATGTTTTACTCTTAATCTTCCAATGTTATCAAGTTATAAATGTTTTAATCTGAAAGACAATTAAACATTTATTACTCTAGGCACCCGACAGCAACCCATGAGATTAAAGAGTACATTGTCAAAAATCAGATTGTTTGATTCTATACTAATCCTCATAGACACATCTTAGAAATAACATTCCACTCCATCTATTGATATGCAGTGGAAGATATTGCTATTAGCATAGAAAGTGGAATCAGCTGATAGAGAAACTGTTAAGAGAAAAATTGCTGTGTGCCAAATCACTTACTATAGAACTGAGTGGGATAACACACCAGGTATAATGAAATTATCACCCTGCGTGTAGGCAAAGTGCAAGCACTAATATTCTATTCACCAGCCCATGTGGAGTGATGGATTACAATTTACAATTCAGTAGAGACCCAAAGCTCCTGATCATAAATCTTTTAATCTCTATCTATGCAAAAACTGACTCTCTTAATTACATTTCTAAAATACATTAACTAGAGTTTAGCTACAGCACGAAGTTAGCTTCTAGAACTCAGTGCTATAGGCAAAGCACCCAATCAGACTAAGGTCAGGCTCACAGCCTGAAGAGGTCAGGAATAATCCACATTCTTTTAATTGGAGTCTTCAATAATATTTTGATGGCAATACTCAAATTGAAATTAAGATTGCTATCGAGAGAGTACAGCGAAGATTTACCAGACTGATTCCTGGGATGGCGGGACTGACGTATGAGGAGAGATTGAGTCGGTTAAGAATATATTCACTGGAGTTCAGAAGAGTGAGGGGGGAATCTCATAGAAACCTATAAAATTCTAACAGGACTTGACAGGGTAGATGCAGGGAGGATGTTACCGATGGTGGGGGAGTTCAGAACCAGGGGTCAGAGTCTAAGGATAGGGGGTAAACCTTTCAGGACTGAGATGAGGAGAAATTTCTTCACCCAGAGAGTGGTGAACCTGGGGAATTCGCTACCACAGAAAGCAATTGAGGCCAAAACATTGTATGTTTTCAAGAAGGAGTTAGATATAGCTCTTGGATCTAAAGGGATCAAAGGGTATGGGGCGAAAGCGGGAACAGGCTACTGAGTTGGATGATCAGCCATGATCATAATGAATGGCGAGCAGGCTCAAAGGGCTGAATGGCCTACTCCTGCTCCTATTTTCTATGTTTCTATGTTAAGACTTTTTCTGAAGCTGATTCTGTTTTATCAAATTGCCCATAATACTAAATCAAATATCTTCTGATACTGTGAAGCTCCTCATAGATTGAAATGTAGCAGTAACAAATTAAATTTAAGTTGGAGAAAGTGTTTTCTACTAATAACTAAAAGCAGAACTATATTCCAGGTCTGATACTAAGGAGCTGGTGCTTTAACTTAGGAGAAGCTCTTTTATAACTATTGTTTAATGACAAAACATTTATTTATAGAACTGTTTATACCCATAAAGAGAATAAAGTTATTTGTTTCTGGATAAACACTTCTAAGGCAACATTGAAAAATGATGTAATAGATATGGTAATGTGCGACTTTTACATTAATTAACTATAAAGAAAACGGTGCAAAACTTTTTTGAATTACACTCTAAGCAGCTTTCTGAACTGTTTCTCTTATGAAAATCAAAGCCATTACACATAATGACATTTGTATTCCTCAAAATCACTTGTGAATTGGAATATGATGTTTTATATGATTCTTTTTACAGGCTGATAATTTTCATATCAATTTATTTTCTTTTTTCTTGCAAGTATTGGAAACTCTGCAACTAGACTAATATATAATACAAAAGAGTTGTTTATTTGAATTCAGTCTAAAAAGGGCCAGCTGAAAGGAATATGGAGTCTTCATATATAATCTTAATAAATGTTAATTATAAATAGTAGGGGAATGGATTACGAAAACAAAATGTGCTGGAAATACTCAGCAGGTCTGGCAGCATCTGTGAAGAGAGAAGCAAAGTTAACGTTTCAGATCTGTGTTCTGATGAAAGGTCACAGACCTGAAATGTTAACTTTGCTTCTCTCTCCACAGATGCTGCCAGACCTGCTGAGTACTTCCAGCATGTTTTGTTTCTGTTTCAGATTTCCAGCACCTGCAATATTTTGCTTTTATTTTAGGGGAATGGATTACTTTGTTAAAGTTAGTGTGCACAAAACGTGAATATTATAGTAATTCACTGTACTGCCATTAATCCAGAGTGAGTGTAATTTTGCTCATACTGTCAAAGTTCTTCCTGTGACTGAACTAGATTAATGGACTTTAACTTACAGGGATTGTGGGGGAAGTTTGAGTAGAGGGCAGGAGTTTGGGAGGGGAGTAGATGGTGGGGTTGGCAATATGGTGTGAAGTGGGGGAAGTTAGAATTTTTCAAGTCTGTTCAGCTCCAATTAATGGCAAACAGCCAAGGTTACTCATGCATTCTTTCTGATTCACATTGCATTCAGAATGCCCTTTATAAAGATAGCATTAAGGCAATGGGAAGAACCAGCAAATCAGCGAGGAGTAGATCAGGAATCACTAAAGGCAAATGTATCTGTTTCAGTCTACACAGCAGCATGGATACTTCAGCATGTCTGAATTTGATCAGCACATTGGAAGAAGTAAAGCAGCAAAGGGTCATGTGAACATAAGACCACGGCTCCATCCAGGTAACACAGGAGGCAAAGATGAATTTGCAATACATTTTCTGTATAACCCATGTTATAAGTGCCCTGTTTTAACATGCTGGTGAACACATTAAAATCAACCCTGGCATGCAGAAGAGTAGGTAGACCTTTCTGAAAGATATGGGCTGGGATTTTACCCTAGGTGGATGGGAGCCGGCCACCGACTGAAAAGTCGGTGGCGAACCCACTCCTGCCTTGCCTGGGAATCTGACCCATATTTTGCAGGTCCCCGGGCTTCAATTAGTGCAAGGCAGGACTTCCATCCGCTTGAAGTAGGAAGTCCCGCCTAATAGAGCTGCCGGCAAATCAGCGGGCTGGCAGCTCTTGGTCCCAGCAGCGCCACCGGGAGCAGTGGCCACTGATGGGACAGCAGCCCAGCATGCAGAGAAGATGACTGGGAGCCGGGAAGGAAGGTAAGTTTTGGTTGCCTCGCCAGGCGTAATCGGTTGGGCCCTGGCGAGGCAAGGGTGGTTGATTGGTGGGGGGGGAAGGGGGGGGCGTGTTGGGTCTTGGGGGTGGTTGGGGTAGCAGGGGTGGCCCTCCATCGGGCACTGGTGCCTGATCATGAGGGCCACCTGGGATGCTTGGAAGCCACCTGGTATCATTTGGCAGCTTCTCACGGCTCCAGGATGCCCGCTTGCCACATGTAAAATCCATGTGGAGGTGGGCGAAGGCCCTTAAGTGGCCACTTAAGGGCCTTGATTGGTCTGGGGTGGACAGGCCGTTTTTCACCACCGCCGCCCTGCGTAAAGTGGCGGTGGAGGCAGGAGCAGGTCGGAAGGGTCTCCTGGTGCCTCCCGCTTCATTTTACAGCTCCCCCGCCACCATCCAGCTCGTCAGGGTGGCGTAAAATTCCAGCCATGATATTCCTGGTGTACAAAGTGCCATTCATTGCATATAATTGGTCACTCAAGGACCTAGTCAGCATTCAATGCATTTATCAATGCAGAATGTTGTGCTGTGTTCTTAAGTCGTCTTTAAATGACAACTGCAGGCTTTTATTTGGATTCAATACAAACACTATTGTCTTACTTATCTAGATTGCATGATTTCAGGTACAGGTATGAGACATTCTTGACTCCATTCAGGCCTCTAGGTAATTCTGCTACTGCTGATTGAAAAATTTCAGAGGCTGTGTTTGCTCCAAACATTAAACGCTTGTAGCTTCTTAATCCAATGTGGGTACTGAAGGTAGTTATGTATTGACTGGATTTGTCTAACTCAAATTTGTGATATCCGGTAACCAAGTCTCGGGTACTGAAAATTGTTGACCCATTCATGTCTTCAATTATCTCATCTAACGTGGACATTGGGTGCTTTCTCTGTTTTTTTGCTTTGTCCATGCAAATTCATACTTGTCCTGGGGTTTGGGGACTACAACAATTGGGCTGATCCATGGTGTTGGCTCTCCTGTCTTTTCAATGATGTCCAACTTCTCCAGTCTGTCCAATTCTTTCCCTGTGTCTTTTCTGGTATGGAATCCTCCTGTATTTCTGTTTGGGTTGGACTGCCTCATCTATGTGGAGCTTGATTTTCTAGTTTTTTCACTTTGCCGACGCCTTCGAATAATTATGGATATTTCTTCAGGATGCCTTCTTTATCAGGGAGTTCTGTCCGCTGATGGCGTCGATTGTGATCAGCTTCAATTTGCTGGCAGTTTTGAAACTTAGCAGATTTCCCTTGCTTGAGTCTACAACACGGAACTCAGTCTGACACATGGACCCCTGGGATGACTTGAGTGTAACTCGGATGATCTCGAGAACTGGCAGAGGTGTTTCTGATGCGTAGGAGAAGATTTTAGATATAGTCTTGTTCATCGCAGTTTCAGTTTACTCTGTACCCCGTGGAATGCCAGGACATCCATTATGTTGACTGTTGCTCCTGAATCAATTACTGCAGAGATTGTCGAATTGCCTATGAACATATCACACATGGGCAGGCGCCAGTACTTGTGGTTGTGAGGAAGAAAAATCTCTTGTTTTGCACATATGTAATCTTCTTTCTGACATTCAACTCTATTAATGTCTTGTGAAGGCTTTGATCGGCATACTCTTGCAAAATATCCCATTTTTCCTTAGGCTTTACACTTCGTTCCTGTCGTAGGACAAGTTCTGTAGAGAGGATATGCATCACGGTAGTGATTGCATATTCGAACGTGATACGAATGTAATCTCAGTCTTGGTCTTCCTTGATGTGCCTCAAAGCTGTTTCCTCTGGGCCCTTTGTTTGGTGTGTATCTCTGGTGAAACCTTCCTCTTGGCAATTGTTATGCATACATAGTGATTGTTTTTTTTAATCCGGTATGCAAGCCTTCTGCATGTTCCTGGGTTGTCTGTGTGGTTTGCCTTCTCTTAAACCACCTTTTTTTTGGCTAGTGTGCTCCGGTTTGCACCCCTTTTAATAATTAATTTATGGCTGCATCATGTTTATTTTCATTTTTTCTGTGTACCTGCAAAACATTTTTCGTTCCAGCCCAGGTTTTCTCTCTGATCCAGTCCTGGTTTTCTCCTGACATTTTTTGTCTCTGATTTCTTTGTCCTTGGAACCTCTGTGCTTCATCCTTTTTTCCCTCCTTGTCGCCAAAAATTGTAGTGTTGTATTGTGTTCTTAAGTCTTCTTTAAATGACACCCACAGACTTTATACTTGGATTCAACACAAACAGTATTGTTGTCTTACTTATCTGCCTTGCATGATTTCAGGTACAGGTTTTTCTCTAAAATACTGCGGATGCTGGAAATCTGAAGTAAAAACAAGAAATGCTGGAAATACCCTTCATCAAGGGTCACTGACCTGAAATGTTAACTCTGCTTCTCTCTCCACAGATGCTACCAGACCTGCTGAGTATTTCTAGCATTTCTTTTTTTTATTACAGGTTTTTCCTCACTGCTGTGTGTCTGTCCTCTGTAGAGCCATGTGCAAAGTGAGTCTCTCAAAATGGTGTCCCCTCCTTATATATGCCTGATGATGTCATCAGTTGCATCAGTGACCTGATCTCTTAAAAGTATGGTTTCTTAAAGTCACCACTGCACTACATTACAGAGAAGAATACTACTCAAAAAATGTCCAAATAGTCTGTGATTGCTGCCAAGGAATTATGCAGATGATGTGTCCATTCTGCCCATACTTTAAGGGAATTTCTCACCGGGTTTCTCAGAGATATTGTCTCTTCTTTCCCTTTTAGCCTCTGCACTGAGCAGCTTCTTATCCTCAGTGACTTCAATCTCCATTGCTGTATCTTCACTGATTTCACTGTGCTCATGTCCTTCGCTAACCTTTACCTCCATCTAAACTGTCCCACCCATATTCACAGCAACAGTTTCAGCTTTGTTATCTCACATGGCCTCTCTACCCCATCATCTTAATCATAGACAAGGCCATTTTCGACCACTTCTTTGTATCTCTCACCACCCACATCCTCCTACCCCCTTCTAACCCACGTCCTTCTGCAATAACACCTGGAAAAATTATCTTCCAAGACACTTACAGCTAAACTTTGGTTATCTTGTCAATCTGCTCTACGTCTCCCTTAGCTCCATAGTCATTGCCCTAGACTGCAGTCAAATCCAATGCTACCTATCCACCAGATTTTTGACCCATCCACTGCCAGGATGAGCTATAATTTCCTCCAGTTAAACATTGGTAAGACCAAAGTTATCGGGCTGAATTTTATGAGCCCTCCGGCGTTGGGGTAGTCGCAGGGGTGCCCAGAAAATTCTTCTGGGAGAGGCCCACCATGACCTCCGACCCCGAGAAGGCCCTGCCACATTTTACCAGCGGCAATGAGGACTTGGTGTGGCCCCCGCCCTCCCCCCCCCCCCCCCCCCACCACCACCAATCGGCAGCGGGGCTTTCATTTAAATATTAAAATGAAGTAAAATAAATGCAAATGAATTTACCTTGTCCCGGCGGCCGTCCCACGCCGATACTGTGTTTGGAGTTCCAAAGCATGACACTGGTGGGAAGTGGGGAGGAATGTAATTCTCAGGGCGGAGGGGGGGGGTGGGGAGTAGGGAAAACTCTTTTGATTGGTGGGGGCATGGTGGGAAGGGGTTAAGGTCAGGGGGGGGATGGTCGAGATCTGCATAGAAATTTCTTGGGGGGAAATGTCCAATTAATGAATCGATTCTTCCTGGGGGGGGGGGGGGGTGGATGAGGGGAGTGAAAATGTAATTCATGTGTAACTGCACTTTTCCACATTCTTTGACTTTAAAAATGCAAATGCACCTGAAGGGCTTGCAGCCGTTTAAAAATGGCGCCGCACCTGCACGGTGGCGCCAGATGCCGTTGCCGGCGACGGAGCAGCCGCCCCCTCTACGCCATCAGGGGCAACCCCTCCACCCCCTCCATTTAAATGAGTCCCCACATATAATATCGCGGGGGCTCAGCGATGGTGTATCTTCACGAGTGGACCACCGAGATGAGAGCGGCCACCATGATTTTCAACGGCTCATAAAATTCAGCCCATCATCTTCAGCCACAAACGTAATACATTTGCCACCGAATTCCAATTCTTTCTCAGCCATTGTCTGAGGTTCAACCAGATTGATTGCAACCTCAGTGTCCTATTTGACCCCATCTGTACTTCAGGTCCCATATCACAAAGACTGCCTACTTCACCTCTGTAACACTAACTACTTCACCCTTGCCTCAGCTTATCTGCTGCTGAAACACTCATCTATGCATTTGTCATCTCTAGCCTCGATTATTCCAATGCTTTTTTGGCCAGTTTTCCATCCTTTATCCACTATAATCTTTAGCTCATCCAAAACTGCTGCCTGTATCCTATCCTGCACCAAGTCCCCCTCACCTTTCACCTCTGTGCTTGCTGACAGATTGTCTCCCAATGCCTCAGATTTTAATTTTAGTATTGTATTTAAAGCCCTTCATAGCTTTGCTCTTTCTAATCTCATTAATAACCTGCAGCCCTACAAAGCTCCAAAAACTCTGCATTCCTCCAACTTTAGCCTCTTATGCATCCGCTAATCCTTTTGGCCTATTGCCAGCCATGCCTTCAGCTGTCTAGCTGCCTAAACTTTGGAATTCCTTCGCTAAATCTTTCCACTTATCCACCCCCCTCCCCTCCTTAAGACGCTCCTTAAAACTCATCTCTCTGGCCAAGCTTTTCATCATCCCTCCTACTATCTCCTTCTTTGGCTTGACATTGATATTTATCTAATTAGACATCTGTGAGGTGCCTTGGGAATTTTTCTACATTAAAAGCACTATGTAAATGCTGTTGGAAACATGGATACCACATTTGTTCCAGCAAAAACAAATTGGATGATTAAGATACCCACTCAAAATGTGGGTCATGACTGCATTATGTAATCCCAGTATCCTACCCAGCAAAGCATATTCAAGAGTCAGGAAAATTAGTGAGCAGAAATTTGGTGTGCACACACAATGGTTCTGATGTTCTGCATTATGTCTCAGAAAGAATTGATGGAATGATAGTAATATATGGATTATGAAAAAGATAGCCATTGAATGAAGCACATTTCTGGAATATGAGCAGCCATAAGCCAAGTCGCAGGAGTAAGAGAAAGAGACAGAGGATGATTTTGAGGAACTAGCAGAAGCCCAGAAGCTACAGCAGGAAGCAGTATGAATTCATCATGTTCTGAATGAACAATTCTTTCCTTAAGGTTTGACTTTATATTTCATCAAACGATTTTTGATAAACAACCACACTATGTAGAAAGCATGAGATTTGAAAGTAAACAATCACTGCAACGTTTAATGTTATGTGTTGTGTCTTTATCAAAAGTAACAATGAAAGTGTCTTTAATGTGGTGCACTGATATAACTATCTCTTATGGCACAGGAATCAATGGGTCAGCTATTTCTACTGCACTTGATGTATCATGTGTACAGCCTGCCTGAAAGAAGTGTCATGAAGCAGCTTGTGATTCAACTGGCTACTAACCCTGTTGTGTGGTAGACGCAGATAATTCTGTCTTTGTGACATAGATGTGTGTTCTAGCTGTAAGGGTTTGCTTGCTTTCAGGGTTTCTCTGAATACTTATAGACAAGGGACTGTTAGTGAACTGTTCCTATGCTTCTAGCCACATGCTTCTATTGTGGATAAAAGTCTTGACCACAAACAGCTCTTTGTTCATGTCAGACGGCTGCTGGGTCATTGAATTTCCCACCTCTGGTCCACTAAAATATTTTCCAAAACTTTGAAGCTGACCATTATTGTTCCCTGGAGTTTGCAACAACAACAACAACTGTTGTGTGTGTAGACCTACAAGATCATGTTAGTCATTTAAGAGCTATGTTGTAAGACACCACGTGATTTTGAATGTTTAGCAGTCTTGAAGGAACACAGTGAAGATGTACAGTGAACATCTTGATGTTCTCTCTGCTCTATCATTACTCAATAAAGAACCGACAATATTGCGTTACTGATCCCATCTGGAGTGGTCAGTCCTTGTGTACGGTTTCTACTAACACAGAGGTTCAAGGAACACGCAACATGCTGGCAGCGGTAAGATTTCTGAAGACCCAAAGACGCAGCACGTTAGCCCCGCTGAGTTTTTAGAAGAACTAGACACGTTACAAGCTGATAATGGTGTTAGGATTCTGAAGAGAGCACACTTCTTTTCCTCTTGGAAGATCAGATCACGTTGCAAGTCATTTTATCCCTCAAGCCTACTCAGCAATCATCTGGATCTCCAACACCCCAAATCTTCAAGCCTTCTTACCTACAAAGCAGTGCAGTCAGCAGAAACTGAGTAAGCTTCGTTTCCACTTCGGGCTGTGAAGTCGGGCAGCTACAGACTCCTGTTGACGCGATTGACTGGGATTCGGAGGCCAATTTCTCATGTCAGAAGCAACTTGAGGAAGTCTGGGCGATTTGAATGCTGTACAGAGGTAACAGACCCCGTTATTCTTGCGAGTTGTGTCGGATGGTTTAGCACCAGCACAGCAGCGAGCTACCAGATTGAAGACAAAATCAGTATAGTATCGATAAGGGGAGTGCTGTGACCCGTCGGTGGACAGTGAAATGGGTGACAGTCAAGACACAGAACGGAGGAGAATTTCACTGTTGTTTCAGGAGGTGTAATCGCTATTGCTATTTTTTGAGAGAAAATCGCCATTACAGTTTTGGGCCTTTGATTTTTCTTCATGCCAATTGCACCTTTCATGGGCAGGGCTAAGCCAAAAGCACACAAATTTGGCAACACGCCACTATCTCCAAGTAGGTCCATTAGCGGGATTACAACAAGTCTCCACAGCAAGAGTCAGCGCCACAACCTCCAAACCAGTTCACCAGTGAAACTGCAACTCTTTGTTCATTGCGGAAGATGGCAACCACACCATCCAAGTCTGTTCAGAAGTGGTGCTGCAAGTCATTCTACTATTTGCCTTTACAGTTTACCTTTCCTTCTGTAGGTGCAATAATACAGAGTTATTGCAATCATGGCTACACTTTTTCCTACTATTGTTGTGAGTGCTTCCATTCTTCCATTTTTTTGGTAAATTTTGAAGATTTTGTTTCAAAACAGAAAAGATTCCATAGATGCTGGAACTTTGTATGTTTCTTTTAAGGGAGGTCACCAGAAGGATTTTGGACTGAGCTTAAAAACAAACAATTACTGGAAGGCACCTGTCTGCAGGTAATTACTCAGTAGGGGCTGTTTTTGACTTGGGGAGATGTTTACAAACAAGTGATAGGTCAAGGTTTATAGTGGTCAAGAGGCTTGACTTCTGGAATGTTTTTTGTTTCACGTTGAATTGTTACAAAAGGCAGTTGAGGATGAACAGTGGTTTGAAAAGGAGTTGGAGAAAATTTGCCAAGAACAACAAACCACCCCAACTTTGTCTGTTCCAGCAGTTTGGAAAACTCCTGCCAGTTTTCCATCACTCGAGGAACTGAAAAGCAAGTGTAAGAAGCAGACTAAAACTGTGGCTGCATTCTTCCTTTAAGGCCTGTGTCTGAAACCTCTGTTGCTGCATTTCCTGGAAGCCGACTAAACTGATCTTCAATGTTGCCTGAAAAAAACTGTTCTAGGAAGATCGCTGTGACAGCCATCTATACGCATTTGGGACGACAAACAAAAACAAAGGACATCTTTCCATATCTTCTCTTTCTTCTTCAAGAATTATCAAGTATTTAACCCAAGTGTTTTTCTGTCTGTTTTTTTTTGTAATAGAGCTCTAAAACGCAAATCCCTTTATTTTTCCAGTTAACCGGTGTATGTCTGTGTGTGCGTATGTATGTGTGCGTGAGTGTGAGGGGCTAAGATAAAAAGGGAACTTTAATATTTAAATCTGTGTGTTTATGCTTTACTTCATTGTTGGTTAAGATTTGTTTTATAATAAACTGATAATTTGTTGTTTATTAAAGAAATCTGGTTGGTGTGTTTTATTCTGTGATAAAAATAGAGTCTATGATTGACTGTATCAGTCAGTGGGCAAAAATTTAAATTTATGTTGTGACCCATGAAGAAGTGAACTGGAATAAACAGTGCACTCCTCCCACCTTGGTCATAACATTATTAATTGAAAAGCATCTGACATGCTTTCGGAATTTCCTCTTTTCAAGCATTGAGTCAAACTTTGTTTCGATGGCCTAGCCATTGATAATCCATAGAAGCAAGCAGCAAAGATGATGCTCAGTTTAGGTTCCGCCAGGGCCACTCAGCTGTTGACCACATTACAGCCTTGGTCCAAATATGGACAAAAGACCTGAACTTCATCAGTGAGGTGAGAGTGAAAGCCCTTGACATCAAGGCAGTATTTGACCGAGTATGGCATCAAGAAGCCCCAGCAAAACTGGAATCAACGGGAATCAGGGGAAAAACTCTCCACTGGTTGGAGTCATATGTGACGGAAAGCACACCTGCCAAATTGGAACATATTAATTTTGTCATATGGAACACGACTTGAACCCTCTTACTGGACATTGCACAGAACTTGTTTTAAAAAAAGACCACAGAGTTGGACAGCTGAAACATGGCTGCACATTTGCATTCTGAGAAACAGTTGAATAGAGAGACAATGGAAGTGCTCATTGATTCAATTAACACGATTGGTCTGGGCAATCATAATAATCAACCTTCTTTGTCTGTGTAAGAGCCAGAGCTCCACACCCTACCGAGTGTGACTGGAAAACTTTGAGAATCAACAACCCTCGCAGAGGTGCAGTTTCAAACAAAGAGCTGGTCACATGACTTACCTGCTGGCCAGACTGGGAACTGTTTGAATTGTGCCTCACAGAAAAGTTTGGGAAGACTGCAATTTAAGACAAAAGAGAAGGAAGCTATCTCCCTGTCTCTCTCTCCAGCAAAGTTCCAGGGGCCCATGACAGCAGCTTGGGTCTCAAGCCAGAGGACCTCTTCAGCCTTCTGGTACCAGAGAAGCAAGTTTGAAAGTGTGAATTGAGCCCCAGCGAGAACTCCAAGACTGCAATTTCAACCAAGGATTTTACAGCAAAACAAAAGACAGTAACTGATTTCCATTTACTACTCCACCCCGCCCCCCCCACTTAATTCTTTCTCCTCCTCTGTATCGATTTGTGTGTGTGTTTGTCTCATCTGCATGCTAGCATGGTCGTGTTGCATATTTTAGTAATTTTAACCAAGTTAGAGTGGTAAGGCTAATACACTTACATCTTTCTTGTTTCAACCTGAGGAAACCTGGCTGGTTGGTTCATTTGCAATCACAATTAGAGAACAGTGAGCAAGAGCTCACTGAGGGGTTAAGCTAAAAATACTGTGTTTTAAAAAGTTAAACCATGTTAGGGTCAAACCAGGAAAGGGGCAGGAGGGGAGCCTGAGATCTCTTCCTCACCTGGTCGTAACACATACCTAGTACAAATGAAGATGGTTGTGGTTGTTGGAGGTCAATCATCTCAGTCCCAGAAGGTCACTGCAGGAGTTCCTCAGGTCAATGTCCTAACCCAAACCTTCTTCAGCTGTTTCATCAATGACCTTCCCTCCATCATAAGGTCAGAAGTGGAGATGTTCATTGATGATTGCACAATGTTCAGCACCATTCTCGACTCCTCAGATACTGAAGCAGCCCATGTCCATATTCAGCAAGACCAACAATATCCAGGTTTGGGCTGATAAGTGACAAGTAACATTCACGCCAGACAAGTGCCAGGCAATGACCATCTCAAACAAGAGAGAATCTAACCATCTCCCCTTGACATTCAATGGCATTACCATCACTCTTTCTTTTGGGCCTCCTTATCTCGAGAGACAATGGATACGCGCCTGGAGGTGGTCAGTGGTTTGTGAAGCAGCGCCTGGAGTGGCTATAAAGGCCAATTCTGGAGTGACAGGCTCTTCCACAGGTGCTGCAGAGAAATTTGTTTGTTGGGGCTGTTGCACAGTTGGCTCTCCCCTTGCGCCTCTGTCTTTTTTCCTGCCAACTACTAAGTCTCTTCGACTCGCCACAATTTAGCCCTGTCTTTATGGCTGCCCGCCAGCTCTGGCGAATGCTGGCAACTGACTCCCACGACTTGTGATCAATGTCACACGATTTCATGTCGCGTTTGCAGACGTCTTTATAACGGAGACATGGACGGCCGGTGGGTCTGATACCAGTGGCGAGCTCACTGTACAATGTGTCTTTGGGGATCCTGCCATCTTCCATGCGGCTCACATGGCCAAGCCATCTCAAGCGCCGCTGACTCAGTAGTGTGTATAAGCTGGGGATGTTGGCCGCTTCAAGGACTTCTGTGTTGGAGATATAGTCCTGCCACCTGATGCCAAGTATTCTCCGAAGGCAGCGAAGATGGAATGAATTGAGACGTCGCTCTTGGCTGGCATACGTTGTCCAGGCCTCGCTGCCGTAGAGCAAGGTACTGAGGACACAGGCCTGATACACTCGGACTTTTGTGTTCCGTGTCAGTGCGCCATTTTCCCACACTCTCTTGGCCAGTCTGGACATAGCAGTGGAAGCCTTACCCATGCGCTTGTTGATTTCTGCATCTAGAGACAGGTTACTGGTGATAGTTGAGCCTAGGTAGGTGAACTCTTGAACCACTTCCAGAGCGTGGTCGCCAATATTGATGGATGGAGCATTTCTGACATCCTGCCCCATGATGTTCGTTTTCTTGAGGCTGATGGTTAGGCCAAATTCATTGCAGGCAGACGCAAACCTGTCGATGAGACTCTGCAGGCATTCTTCAGTGTGAGATGTTAAAGCAGCATCGTCAGCAAAGAGGAGTTCTCTGATGAGGACTTTCCGTACTTTGGACTTCGCTCTTAGACGGGCAAGGTTGAACAACCTGCCCCCTGATCTTGTGTGGAGGAAAATTCCTTCTTCAGAGGATTTGAACGCATGTGAAAGCAGCAGGGAGAAGAAAATCCCAAAAAGTGTGGGTGCGAGAACACACTGAATCCCCCATTATCAACATCCTGGGGGTCACCATTGACCAGAAACTGAACTGGACCAGCCACATAAATACTGTGGCTACATGAGCAGGTCAGAGTCTGGGAATTCTGGCGGCACAGTGGCGCAGTGGTTAGCACCGCAGCCTCACAGCTCCAGCAACCCGGGTTCAGTTCTGGGTACTGCCTGTGCGGAGTTTGCAAGTTCTCCCTGTGACTTCGTGGGTTTTCACTGGGTGCTCTGGTTTTCTCCCACAGCCAAAGACTTGCAGGTTGATAGGTAAATTGGCCATTGTAATTGCCCCTAGTGTAGGTAGGTGGTAGGAGAATGGTGGGGATGTGGTAGAGAATATGGGGTTAATGTAGGATTAGTATAAATGGGTGGTTGTTGGTCGGCACAGACTCGATGGGCTGGAGGGCCTGTTTCAGTGCTGT